>NC_136510.1:37078545-37296045 GCF_053919585.1 Euprymna scolopes
CCATCTGGACATAAGTGGCTACTATTTGAGATCGTGTCTAGCAGGGGACTGTAGGGAGTTGAGCTACAAGATGTCTGTTCACCTTACATTGAAACTTCTGCAGGTTAGTAAAGTCAGGGAAGCAAGAAACAGGGAGGGAATTCCAAAGTCTAGCTGTCTGAGGGAAGAAATTTTTAGTGAGAATGCTTTCCAGCATCTAGGGACCTCAGTGGTGAAGAGGTGGGATTTTGCTGCTTGCTGGATCAGTCGGAGATGTGTACACCGAAGGGGCACAAGTGCTATGAGTTTATCAGAACGTATTCCATTAAATTACTTGTAAAATAGGCACAGGGATGCGGCGATGAGACTTGGCCAATCATCGATGAGAAAAGATCGATATTTGTCAGAAAAGTTCCAACAAAACATGTTTTATGTATATTTCAAGAAAAATTTTATTAAAATGTTAGCAAAGCAAAAACGTATTTTATGTATATTTCAAGAAAAATTTTATTAAAATGTTAGCAAAGCAAAAACGTGTTTTCACCGATAGTATATAAACTTTTTTTTTCTTTTTTTTTTTTTTTTTTTTTACAAAGGCATCACCACATTATCAAGGCCCAGAGGCCACTCAAGGATAAGGGTTAAAGAGTGTACAGTAGAAGTTGGTCAATATAGTAATCATTAGTAATGAAAATTTGGTAAATTTAATAACTTATATGGAACGGCTCATCAAGAACTTATTTACCTTAGACTTGAACACAACCATATTGTAGTCAGCCGGAAAGCAGGAAAACGGAAGACAATTCCACAGGCGTGCAGTTCTAAGAAAGAAGCTTTGTTCATGGAATCTATGTTTAGGTTTAGGCACAGATAAAGAGTGGGGGAAATTATTGATAGTGTTTACAGCTAGACGAGTGTTTCTTGTGAAAGTTTGGCGAGGGGGGACCATAGATTGAAGCTCAGTTGAACACTTTCCATGAAAATAACGATACATCAGAGACAAACTCGCAACATCTCTTCTGTGAGATAGAGGTTGTAAGGAGGAGAAAAGGACATCTCCTACGAGGCTACGAAGTCTATTTTGAACTCTATCAAGGCAGGACAAGTCCTTTCTAGCAGCTCCTGCCCAGATGTGGCAACAGTATTCCATCCTTGGACGTACCTGGCTCTTATATAGATAGAGAATAGCATCAGCAGTGAGATATCTACTGGATCGATAGAAAGATCCCACCATTTTTCCAGCGGCCTTGGCAACAGATTTGATATACGTGTTCCATTTAAGATCAGGAGTAATGGTCAAGCCCAGAAGCTTGTCAAAACTTGAGGCCTCCTGAAGACGAGAGCCATTCATTTCAATTGATGACAAATGTGGATTAAAGTGTTGATGATGTAAAGAGAGAAGCTTGGTTTTAGATGCATTAAAAGTAACCAGCCACTCCTTTCCCCATTGTACTACATGCTCAAGATCAGAGGAGAGAGAATTGGAGAGTACTTGCTCGTTTACTGTCTTAGATGTGGTACCATAAATGGTAGTGTCGTCAGCATAAATGTCTACAAATGATGTAAGGATATGATTTGGAAGATCATTAATGTAGATCAGGAAAAGAGTTGGGCCCAGGATGGATCCCTGAGGGACACCGGCATTAATACTGAGAGCTTCTGATTTTTGCCCCTCAACTACTACTCTTATGAACCTATCAGAAAGAAATGATTTAATAATTGAGAAGACTTTTCCAGCTATACCATAGCTAGCGATCTTATGAAGTAAACCTTTATGCCATACCCTATCAAAGGCTTTAGATATGTCAAGAGCAATTGCCCTAGAAAGATTGCCACCGTCGAGAGATTTGCTAATCCTATGCGATATAACTGTAAGGACATCTGCTGTAGATCTAGCAGAACGGAAACCATATTGAGTGTCACTAAGAAGGTTATTTTTGTTGAGATGTTTGATTACTTCTGTATTTAACACAGATTCTAGCAACTTACTCATGACGCACAGGAGACTTATTGGCCTGTACTGAGAGGGGGATGAGCGATCACCTGAATTCTTAAATACAGGGCATACTGATGAGATTTTCCAGGGAGATGGGAAACTATTCTCCTTAAGACAACGTTTAAACAGTTTTGTAAGTATGGGCGCTAGTTCAGGTTGAAGTTTTTTGAGTACTATAATTGGAATACCATCAGGGCCAGTTGCTTTACTGGAATCAAGGTTTTTGATTAGCTTGGCAACATCACGTACAGATATACGTATATCACATAGCGTGTTTTCTGATACAGGAGGAAATATTGGGGGTTGGCGGTCTTGGTCGCAAAGGGTAGAATTAGCTGCAAAGTTCTTGACAAAGAGTTTGGCTTTGTCTGATGCTGACGAGATTACCTCAGGTCCATTGATAATAGTTGGGATGGAGCACACGCTTCTGTTCAGGATTCTGTTTGCTATTTGCCAAAACTGGTGGGAACCAAGCCGCTGCTCAGCTACTTTGGACTTAACAGATTGAGCATACAACTCTCTTGCGTTCCTTATTACTTTCTTACAATGGTTGCTGGCAGTCCTGAAAACGGCTTTAGTTTCCATACATCTATTACGTTTGAAGCAGTGGAAAAAGTGATTTCTGTGCGCAATGGCAGCAGCACATTCTGGAGAGAACCATGGCTGGCTGTTAGGTTTTTGCTGAAACTTTTTAGAGGGTATGAAATGGTCAATACCTACAATTAACCATTCAGTTAGGTCTAATACTATAGAGGACACATCCTTTTTAAACATGGAATGCAGAGGTAGATCAGATATAAATGTACGGAAGCTATCCCAGTCAGCCTTAGTGTATCGATATACTGTACGATGAAGTGGTACGTCTGGGGACTTATTACATTTCATTTTTATCTTAATTGATACAACAGAGTGGTCGGAAGATCCAAGAGGCGACAGAACAGAAACTGAACATAGTTCAGGGCAAGTTGTGAGAAAAAGGTCTAGTAGGCTCGCATACTGGCCGTCATTATCGGGCACACGGGTAGGTTCCTGAACAATCTGAGTGAGGTCATAGGCAATGGAGAAATCATGACAGAACCTCCCCTCATCATCGGTCTTGTTTGAGTGGGTCAACCATTCGACGTTGTGAACATTGAAGTCTCCACATACGTGAATGTTAGCTGAAGGATAAGTAGAAAGGACTTGGTCAATTTTCTCAGATATGCTTTGAAAGATAGTAACTCCGCTGTTGTGGGGGCGATAGAGAGTAAATATAAATGCAGTAGTGTGAGCTAAAGCAACCCGGAAGCACATATAGGGTAAGTTAGGATCTTCCCTGGAGATGTCCCTCCCACATGGAAAGCTATCTTTAATATAGGCACATATTCCATGCCCATGGCGATCTTGGGGGTCAGATTTAGAAGTTAAGTTAGAGTATCCTGTTTAATGATTTTCCTAAATTTGTATTCAAAGACTGAAAAAAATTAAAATTATGAATCAATGAGTTGGAGTTTTTACTAAGAAAATAGAAAGAAATTAAAAAATGGAGAAAAAGGAGGAAGAGCAAAGCGAGTGTTGGGGGAGGTGGCGAATAAAGAGAATTGAATGTTCTTACCTCAGATTTTCCTGGGTATTGCGACATATTCACTAGGCCAGAAATGATCCACAACTATATAAAATGTATTCATATAATTGCTAGAATATGGATTGACATCATTCTATCAGCAAAAAAAAAAAAAAAAGGGGGGGGGTCCTAAGCATGAGGAAGTATTCTATATTTACTGAAGGAAGTAGCATATGCTAAAAGGTAATATCTGGTGCTGCCAGATCAGGCTGTCTGAAGATATTGGCTTCCTAAGACGAAATGCACCTAACATTGATGCTTTTTGTTTTTCTACTTCTTTTTGCAAAACTTATGTTCTGCAAAAACAACAATCCACCTTTTCCCTTCCCTTTTCTTTTTTCCGCGTTTCCCTTTTCTCTTTCTGTCCCCCCAAATTTCCTGACTGGTTTCCTAACTTAAAACGTACCAAACGTTAATACTGTAACCGTTTTCCCTCTCCCATTGCAAAAATCATTCATGTTCTGCAGGGCAGGGAACAAAAACGTTAAAATCCATTATAAAACAACCAGACCAAACCAAACGCTACAAACTAGCGATTGAAGATACAAAAAGCTTGAAGAATAAAAATCTTCTACAAAATAACTGGATACAACATGAATACTATTTCCAAAATAACTGGATTCGGCATTAAATAGCCTGAAAAGGGTTGATATGCCGTAAAACAAAACAACCAAACCTAAAGGGTAATATAATAAGAAAATGGACCAATCACGGCCGTAGTCTGAAAAAATATGCAAAAAAAGGGGCGAATTCCCGATGTCTGATGGGGGAATGGAAGTAGATTTTTTAGAGTAAATGAAAGAAACACCCAATTCTTTGAGATTGATTTGTTAAAGTTCAGATGATTGGATATAATAAAGGAAATTACAAAATCATGTGAAAGTGAATGTTAATTTCTGGAAACATGCATCAATTATTGGCAGGAACACTGCCATATAACAACATATGTTACAATGGAGAGTGTGTGAGAAAATCGGCACCGACCGTAGGATAGCTGACTAGCAAAAATATTAGCAGCAGCAGCAAGAGTGCATGCGCTGACATCACGGTGAGGAGAAAAACAACAGAAAAAAAGGACAGCACATAGTCGAGCAAGAAGAAAAGCAAGTTGCATGTTGAGCAAGATGGATGTGTGAAGAAGAGGGCGAGAAAGCACTGGCTATGGTCAACGTCAGGTGGCGAAGAGAGAAACTTTTAAAAAGCACATGTTATATGGTAGCGTTGTAAAACACGTGTGTGCGAAAAGACTTTTAAAAGATAATGAAATGCGTTGTTTTGGAAGAACCACGAATAAATGCATTTCATTTGCACTTGAAAAATGATGAATTGTTTTTTTTTTTTGTTTTTTTTGACAACATGCGGGTTTGAATGTTTGAAATGTAACAACATCGTTAAAGTGTAACGGCTGCGTTACATCATGAACATGTTGGAATTATGTGTAGCACCTGATTATAGTCCTATGATATCTGACTTGAGAGGGGGGGAAGTCAACTTTACTTTATTATATATGTATAGAAAAAGATAATCGGATTCGTATAAGAATTTCGCTTGGATCTAACTGAGCGAATGGTTTCCAATTAGCAATGAAGAAAGATATTCCTTACATGAAAGAGTAGAGCTTTTAGTATGCTAATTCAACGATTCTAAATAACATTTAAATCGGAAGCCATGATGCAAATTCTAAAAGAAAAGGGGATGTTAATTATGTTGCCCTTAATAAAAGAAAAATATGGCAGGGGGGTGGGGTCATTTGGCGATGGAAATGTGTGCGTTTGTGATAGGATAGCGATTAATTACACTATCAGATGTCATTTGGTTTTTAGATCATCAGATTCCAGAGGCTGTTTCCAAGGGTCGTTGTTTAGGTCAGATGCTTACTTTTGGGCTGCAATCTTAATCAAACGGGGTATTTCTCATCAGAGGCATGTGCAAATTCTATAAAACCCTGAACGAAGAAAATAAAAACATGGCCCTTTTTCTTTCTTTTTCCTTTCCATTTCTTTTTCATTTATATTTTATTTTCAGATTTCATCTTCTACTGCATCTTTACTTCTAGCACTGACTTTTATGTTTTTCCCTTATCCCCCTTCCCCCTCCTCACTTTTTATAGTAAATATTAATTTACTTATCCGTACGTCCAGTGTCAGAAAAAATAACATCGCAAACGTTAATTAATAAGAAATTACCTCGCATTATTGTCGCTCTTTATCAGTTAAAAATCATCAA
Source organism: Euprymna scolopes (assembly GCF_053919585.1). NCBI lineage: Eukaryota > Metazoa > Mollusca > Cephalopoda > Sepiida > Sepiolidae > Euprymna > Euprymna scolopes. Next base: position 37,084,350 of record NC_136510.1, read on the forward strand.
AACTATTTTCTCTCCGCAAATTAAATATATATATATATATATATATATATATATATATATATATATATATATATATATATATGGCTGTCTGTTTACGGTTTCAAATTGGCCATTTTATTTTATAATTAAAAAAGTCATGTTGAGAGTAGACTAATTTTTGTTAGCTTCTTTTTAAAATCCCCTCCCCCCCCCAAAAAAAAAAAAAAATTGTGCGAGTAAATTGACATCCGTTCCTTTATAATTTAATGTATAATTTAAATTCAGAAAAAAAAAGTGTTGAGTTTTCATTTTTTTAAAAAATGTAAATTTTTTTAATCCATTTCTTTTTAGCTTTAAAGGTTAAACAGAATTTGCTAAAAAAATTACTTTAAATGTGTCGTTATTTGTTTTATTTTTTTATTCAATTTATTTGTTTTAAAAATTTTCAACTACCGTGGAATTTCTACAGGTTCTGCTAGTTTATATAAATTGTCTGTATCTTCCTTTCATTATCTCTCTCTGTCTTCATTTTCTTTCGATCTAACTCCCTCTCCCTATCTCTTCTTCTCTATATCCATTATTTTCTCTCTCTCTCTCTCTCTCTCTCTCTCTCTCTCTCTCATATATATATGTATATATATATTTCTCTCGTTGTATAAATATTTATAGACAATATAGTTGCCCACGTTTCGCCGTATCTAAGGTTCATCAGCATGATATATATATATATATCATGCTGATGAACCTTAGATACGGCGAAACGTGGGCGTGGACAACTAAGAGATCAAGTGAATTATCCTGTCAGATATTACCTTGAGGTAATACTTTCAGGATGATTCTAGCCAAAAAGGTAAAGCTCAATATTTAAAAAAAAAAATAGAGCAATATAAGAGTTTAATGATTGAAGTTAAATTCTGTAAATCCAAATATATACACATATTTAAGTTAAGATTAACTTAAATATGTGTGTATATATTTGGATTTACAGAATTTCACTTCAATCATTAAACTCTTATATATAATACACTATTTCATAAATATAGAGAACATGTATCTAATATATAAGCAATTTTTCCAATATTTCTTTTTTAATTTAATTTTTTTTTTTTTTTTTTTTAATAATTTTCAATTTTATGTTACAGGTCTGAGCGTCTGTGAGGGTGGATATAAGAACAATGGTTTGTCCTCCAATACTTAAACTACTTGAAATCTGACACTTGACAAAAATAATAGCCTACTTATAGAACCCATACCTAGACTATTATTCAGGTCAGTTTCCGATGAATTGTAGTATTTTAAGGGGGGGGGGGGTCATTATCAATACGTTTACAAACACAGGCCCCTATATTATTATTATTATTATTATTTATTATTATTATTATTATTATTATTATAGACAGTAAAAAATGAGAATACAAAAAGTGAGATTATGTCGTTATTTCTTTTCATTTTAGATTGGAATGTTTTTTTGTTTAGAATTGGTTAGGCAAAAATGAATAAATAAATAAAAGTTGTGCTCATTAATCGTATACAATAAAAGAATAGGAATTTGTTTTAGCATTAAATACTCCCAAAAAGGTTGATTTGCCGTAAAATGAATACATATAACTTAAGTATTCTCTTGGACAACTGGTTAGTGGTGGGTAATTAATTTTCCTTCCGGGGAGCGGGCGGGGGATGAAAAATTGGAACAAGACAATTATCAGGGACTGGACTCTGTTTTTCGATTTTTTTAAAATTTCGTTTTGTTTTTTCTCTTTTCATTTTGTTTTTTCTCTTTTCGTTTTTTCTGTTTTCGTTTTGTTTTTTCTGTTTTCGTTTTGTTTTTTCTCTTTTCATTTTTTCTGTTTTCGTTTTTTTTTTCCGCTTATTTTTATAGATACCACTTAGAAGACCAAAAACCACTCGAGGATATGGTTAATGAGATTGTTCCTAGATACTTGCCTTCCCATGAGATCAGAATTAGACACAAGGTCGCTTTTTAAAGTGGAGTAAATCCATTTCCCCTCAAAGGGCATTCTGCATTGAGACAAAAATATAAATTACCTCAGTCTAGAAGGTTGCTCCTTTGACAGAGGACATAAAAAAGTATAGTATCATAACAGATACTACACTTTGCTCCCAGAACGACTTGACAAGTATTTGTTGGACATTGACTTTAAACTTGGAGACGATTATGTTGAAGTTTGTAGGGAAGAAATCCCATAGTAATATGTTCATCAAAGGTTCTTGAGCAGAAACTCTGTTCATGGAAATTCCGTTTGGTTTTAGGTACACAAAGGCAAAACGGGAATTACTTTGCAGTGATGACTGAGATATATATATATATATATATATATATATATATATATATATATATAATTATTTTTTTACTATAATAATTATTAAATACCTACAGACACTAGTGTTTCATCCTTTCGGGAATCTTCAGTGCAGGGTGTCACGATTAATACCCCGCATCACGAGACATCTCTGGCTCGGTTTAGCGAAGACCTAATCCATTCGGCTACCATTAACCATTATATATATATATTCTTGGTGTATTTTATTCTTTTTGAACCACTATATATTCACTTCTTATTGCAGTCATGCATGAAATCAGTGCTTCAAACGGGCACTCTGGTATGTGCATAAATAGTCGAGAACGGAACTGTTGGTAACACCCCCTTCCCCCAAGAGACTGACAAAAAATATAAAAGTAAATCAGCACTTAAGAAGGAAGTAATACCTGGGAATTGACACCTCTGAAAACCGAATCGGATCATACTTTATCCTGGTAAAAAAAAAAAGGTCTAATTGTTCAGGACAGATCCTAAGTTACCAAAGTGACTTTCCAAATTTAACATTGAAATTTTATATCATTAATTATCGAATATTTTACGATGTTTCTTAAAAAACAAAAAACAAAAAAAAAAAACAGTAAATTCGACCTCGCATATAGAGTGCAATTGCATTGTCTGCTGCTTTTACACGTGAATCGGTCAGAGATTGACAGCGAGGCAAATTTGGCCTGTAGGTCAGACAACGTGTGCTCTTGGGTCACAGGGGTGATAATGTGAGAGTGATCCAATGTTCCTTATTTATATGTATAAATATGTAAATATTCTCTTTCTTTTCCGCGCTCGCCCTTTACTCATTCTCCCTTCCTTTTCCTCGCTCGTCCTTTACTCCTTCCTTCTCCCTTTCTTTTATTCCCTTCTTCTTTCTATCCCTCAGTCCTTCCCACTTGTTCCTTTCCACCTCTCTTCCCCACTTGTTCCTTTCCCCCTCTCTTCCCCACTTGTTCCTTTCCCCCCTCTCTTCCCCACTTGTTCCTTTCCCCCTCTCTTCCCCACTTGTTCCTTTCCCCCTCTCTTCCCCACTTGTTCCTTTCCCCCTCTCTTCCCCACTTGTTCCTTTCCCCCTCTCTTCCCCACTTGTTCCTTTCCCCCTCTCTTCCCCACTTGTTCCTTTCCCCCTCTCTTCCCCACTTGTTCCTTTCCCCCTCTCTTCCCCACTTGTTCCTTTCCCCCTCTCTTCCCCACTTGTTCCTTTCCCCCTCTCTTCCCCACTTGTTCCTTTCCCCCTCTCTTCCCCACTTTTTCCTTTCCCCCTCTCTTCCCCACTTTTTCCTTTCCCCCTCTCTTCCCCACTTTTTCCTTTCCCCCTCTCTTCCCCACTTTTTCCTTTCCCCCTCTCTTCCCCACTTTTTCCTTTCCCCCTCTCTTCCCCACTTTTTCCTTTCCCCCTCTCTTCCCCACTTTTTCCTTTCCCCCTCTCTTCCCCACTTGTTCCTTTCCCCCTCTCTTCCCCACTTGTTCCTTTCCTCCTCTCTTCCCCACTTTTCCTTTCCCCCTCTCTTCCCCACTTTTTCCTTTCCCCCTCTCTTCCCCACTTTTTCCTTTCCCCCTCTCTTCCCCACTTTTTCCTTTCCCCCTCTCTTCCCCACTTTTTCCTTTCCCCCTCTCTTCCCCACTTGTTCCTTTCCCCCTCTCTTACCCACTTGTTCCTTTCCCCCTCTCTTCATCACTCTCCCTTTACTTCCTTTTTCTTCACTCCTTTCGATTTCCCTCCCATTCTGTCATTTTTCTTCGCTCCTTCCCACTCGTCTCTTTTCTCTCCCTTCCTTCTTCCTCTTTCTTTCCCTTTTCTTCACACTTCATCTCTTCCTTCTTCCTCTTCGCTCTTGCTTCCTCCCTCTCTCTCTTTACCTTCTATTATCTTTTAGTCGCTTCTCGTCTTTTCTTCCTTTCGTTCCCTTCTCGTCTTTTTTCTTCCTTTCGTTCCCCTTTCGTTTTTTTTTTTTTAACCTTCTGTCACTCCTTTCTCCCCTAACCCCACCCCCCACGCCTTCATTCCCTTTGGGTTGTGTACAAATGCTTAGAACCGTCCGTCGGCATTCCCCGGTAACTGCGCCTTGAGAATAAACCAACCGGCTGTCATGAAAGAAGAGTTAATATCTTGGCTGAGACATCGCCTCGGGTGATTAGTAATAATTAAACCCTTCTCAAAACATGCCTGGGAGGGTGGACTTCTTACAACTGCATAGGAGCGTGCCTCATAAGACCACGCAACGACCTACCCTGTCAAACATATTTTTATATAGTTGTAATAAGATACTTCCCTTCTTTCCTTTAACTACCTCCCTCCTCTCACCCTCTCTCACTCGTTTTTTTTTTTTTTTTTTTTTTTTTTTTACCTTTTAACTGATAATATTGTGACATTCATTCAAAAACTACATTTCAAACGTGACACAAACTCGTTGTAGAAGTTTGTAATTTTGTTTGTTTTCATCTACAAAGGTTAACCTTTTGTAAGAAAATTGTCGACTTGACGTGACTCGTTCGAAAAAGAAAACGTTTAAAAGGTATTTTAACTTTTTTTTTAATTTATGAAGATTGAACTTTGCTTAATTCATAGTTCAGATTCAGCTGACGTTAAGGGTGGTTTTGTTTTTCGGTATAAGTCTATAGTTCAAACTAATTTACAAAAAAATTAAAAAATAAATAAAATAAAATAGAGAACCGTCTTTGATGTACGTATCCATAACGTAACGAACATATATTCCAAAAATGACGTAAATTGAACAGCAGTTTTTTAATTTATTTACTCAGAAAATAAGTTCTTTCTTTTTTTTATACTCTCTCTCTCTCTCTCTCTCTCTCTCTCTCTCTCTCTCTCTCTCTCTCTCTCCTTATACGATGTCCAGCGATTTTAACAGTAAATCATAGTTATTACCAAGATGATGTTAATCTCGGTAATTCGAATTAAGTTATTCCGTAACGGGTACGTATGTTGAATTCTGAACTTTCACTTTATACCAAGTCGAGGATAAGACTTTGACAATCAGACAGTTTTGTCCATTTGAGTTAGGTAACCTTTTTTTCTGTCGAGCTGAGGTAATATTCGCTCGGTGCAGTTGCAGTTCTAGATCTACTTTCCCAAGCTTTACCTTTTCCCGCCTCTGCCGTGGAATGTCGATCGGACTTTTCGGGCATTTTTGTAGGCTAGAGTGCTCTTGCTCTACCTCTTGATAACTGACTTTTCAATCCCCACCTTCCGACCTTGTTTCACATCTTCCCGTGGTAAGAGGGGGGATGTAAATACTAACTCGTGGTGTGTAAAGTTTATGCTCTTAGTGATTTGTATGAGCAGATTCCTATTTCAGTCACGTAAATTATTTAAAGTGAAATGTGTTTCGGCATTTATTCTCAAACAACTTATGTTTACTTAAACCCCGTTTCATTTTTAAAAATAAATCTTCTAATATAGAAAAGGCAAAATTTGTGTGGGGGAAGGTATCGTTTTCAAGCTCGATCCTTCGGACGACAAATATCGAAAAATTGACCAAAAACATTCAATCCGTTACCCTCAACTGGGCTGTTTTGTACAAGGAAGGGTCGCTCTTTCTGTTTTTTCCACATTTTAGTAACTCATCGTCACCGTTGGATTGACTACGCTTAATTTCAACGCTTTCGACTTCCGGTTACGCGATGGATTTTTTTTTTTCGCCTCCTTTTCCTCCTTCGCGTTACGGGTTCGAGCCTACTATCACTTCACCTAAACTGTTGTTTTGATCTCGTTACTACCACTTTTTATCCCCCCCCCGAGTTCCTTACTACATCTCCACACACCCGGGCAACGCCGGGTACCCTCGCTAGTAAATAAAATAAAGCATTAAGTTATAGTTTCATCGTACATGAAAACTCGACCGGGATAATATAGTCGCCGTGTTTATAAATATGTCGAGAAGGAAGAACGATAACTTAAGTTCCTAATTTTCTCATTAAAAGATAGGGAACCTTCTTTTTTTTTTTTTTTAACTGTTAGCTATGGTAAACATTATTTAAACGATTTTTTTTTTATGCCTTCAGCTTTCAAAAAATGGTAAAATGATGAAGAATATTTAAAAGAAATTTTCAACTTTTTATTTTTTATTTCTTTAAAACTCCTTTGTAAACGCATTAAATTGACCCAAAATGTAATCTTCATATTTTACTAGCTCTTATTTACTTGCCTCCCTGGTTTTTCATGTGAGGAAAATTTAGCTCCCTAAAAGAAGGAATTCTAGATTAAAAGAAAAAACAAAAGTTGTCTCGGTCTAGAAAGACGTGGTGAAAAGACTAAATGCAGCATCAGAACAGATACTAAACTTTGTTCCTAGTGTTTATAACCTCCTTCCCCTAAGCATATAATATTACACTAGCTGGAGACCTGACATTGCTCCTGATTGCATGAGGATCAACGAATGTGTTGCACTGCAGCAGCGGGGCGAAAGCCAGTGTGAAGATGCCAATCAACCGTACAACTACAAAGGCAAAAAAGATAGCGACAATAGAAAAAGAAGAATAACGGACACGGATGTTCGTTTAAAGAGGATGCATATTGTTTTATTTACCGAGAAAACAAAAATAGCAAATTTGTAGGTAATGGAGATCGTATAATCAGGATCAGTCACTGGAAACTGGTAGCTGAGCGACGAGCGTCAGTGAGCACTGGCACAGGACGTCCGGATGCCTGTTCCAGTGCTAAATATCCACTACTCCATAAATTAATATTCCATTTGGTCTTAACACCCTCATTGTTTTTATTTTATCTTATTTTTATTTATTTATTCCCCCCCCCCAAAAAAAAAATAAAATAAAATAAATACAAAACAGTTCAATCAATAATCTACATTTTGGAGAGTTAAGATAAAAATGACAGAAAAAAATTTTTTTTTTTTTTTTTTTTTTTTTTTTAATAGAATGTTTAAATCTAAAATACCGACAATTATTCAAATGAGTTTCATCAGAGGTAAATTTAAAACGTTTCCATTTATAAGAGAAGGCACATTTTTGTAATGTCTGTCAAACCAAAATTATTTAATTTCGATGAGGTGGGGGGGGGCAATACGTACGTAGGAAATAAGTAAAAATTAAAAAGGGTTTCGCTTTCATTCTTCTTCACACTTTTCTCTCCCCTTTGTCACTCGTTAAACCATAGTTTCGTTAGCAGTGTTGATTACGGCATACAAGTTGTCAACTTTTCAAAACGTCTGTTCAACGTAAACTTGTTGCTTTTAAAAAAATGAAACTCCTCTGAAAAATATTCCTCGTCGGACAAAATATTTTATGAAAGAAATTTAATTACAATTTATTATTTAGGGGCATTTCAGAGGAAAAAATGGCTAGGCAGAATGAAACATTGATATTTCTAATCTTTTATAATATAAATCTGACTAGTCTGTTTAAATGTATGTATGCATGTATGTATGTATGCATGCCTAAAACTTTCGTCAGAGGCGACGGATTTCCACAAGATCGGTATCATTTTGAAGCTCGACCTTCGGACGACAAATATCGAAAAATTGGCCAAAAACATTAATTCCATCACCCTCAACTGGGCACTTTCTTCAGGAAGAGGTCGCTTTTTTCGCCGACATTTTCGAAAGTCATCCCCTCTTTTCGATTGACGAGCCTTCGTTTAAAGCTTCGCCACTTCCGGTTTGGCGATGGACGCAACAGCAAAGACGTTAAGATTTGTTTTCACGTTCTTCTTCTCCTTCGCTGTACGGGTTCGAGCTTGTCTGCCTACTATCACTTTTTTGCTCACGACACGCCGCCAAACACCCGGGCAACGCCGGGCACCCAGGCTAGTTAAAAATAATCGAGAAATAAACTAGCTTAATTTTATACACATTCTCACCACACACACACATACACACACACGAGAGAGAGAGAGGGTCGTTTTTTATTTCTTACAAAGATTCTCCTAACATTTGCAGTTTGTGATAAAGGTAGATCTTGTTTCGTTTAGGTGTCGCACAAACTTATCTTTTCTTGATAAATTTAAATGGCTTCTGTGAATTTTCTTGTTTTAATTTCCCTTTCTCTCACACATACTACATCGCTCTTCCTTTTACTACTCTTTCTCTCTCTCGCTTTCTCTCTCTTTCTCTCTCTCTCTCTCTCTCTTTCTCTCTCTCTCTCTTTCTCTCTCTCTCTCTTTCTCTCTCTCTCTTTCTCTCTCTCTCTTTCTCTCTCTCTCTTTCTCTCTCTCTCTCTCTTTCTCTCTCTCTCTCTCTTTCTCTCTCTTTCTCTCTCTCTCTTTCTCTCTCTCTCTCTCTCTCTCTCTTTATATCTTTGATTCTCTCTTTCAGTTTTGTTTGATATAGTTGCTATTTATATTTCTGGGAAAATATGGAATCTATAACAGTTTAAGTGACATTCTTGTCATTTTAATCTTGAAATAAAATGTGTATTTGTTGTTAGCAACAATAAATACACAACTCTCTTCATTACTGAACGCGCGTACGTTTATCTGGTTTTATTTCTTTGTTGCAAAAGTTGGATTAAGCTTTTTATATATTTTTTTTTGTTGTTTTTAACTGACTAGAATCAGATCAGCAATTTTTGTAAGTTAGTCTTTTTTTTTTTTTTTTTTTTTTTTTTTTACCTAACCAAAAGTCTGATTTTTTTTTTTTTTTTTTTTTTTTTTTGTAAATCAATTGAACACTTTTAAAAACGTTATCATATATTGCATGGGGTAAATGCTGCTGGCATTCGATTAGTATGTCTCTTCTTTTTTTTTTTTTTTTTTTTTAAATTCAATTTTCACCCCAAACAAGAGACAGGGCCACTTTGAAGCAGGGGGCTACTCTTGGCCTTCGGGACAAGATCAAAGTGTAGTATCTGTTCTTCAGATGCTGCACTTCTATTTCTTGTTCTCTTTCGGTGGAGGAGAAATCCTTCACGACTGAGACAATTTTTATTTTTGTACCTTTTCTCCACGTTAAAAAACGACCCTGGTGTCTAACTCTGTCCCGTGGGGAGGCATAGTAAATAGGTACTATCAGGGACTTAATTAGCTGGGTCATTATGAAGGGAGAAGAGTAGAAAGATGTTTGTTCACATTACACTTGAACTTCTGCATATCAGTACAATTGGGAAAGCAGAATCCCGGAAGGGAGTTCCAAAGACCTGCAGTTCTGGGGAAGAAACTATTGGAGTAAAAGGCTTTCTTGCACCTAAGGATCTCTACTGTAAAGGGATGAGACTTAGTAGGTTGTCGGGTTTGTCGGGGGTAGTTACGTCGAGGAGGTACAAGTGTTTGCAGTTCGTCAGAGCATTCACCATTAAAGTATTTGTAGAACAGGCAGAGGGATGCAACATCTCATCGATGGGACAGAGGCTGAAGCCTAGATGACAGTTCAGGACCTATCAGGTTGGCGACTCTCTTTTGAACCCTGTCCAGGAGCGAGAGGCAAGCAGCAGATGCACCAGCCCAGATGTGACAACAGTACTCCATACATGGGCGAATGGTGGCCTTATAGAGGTACAGGATACTGTCAGGCGTAAGTAGTTTTCTAGCACGGTAGAGGGAGCAAACCTTTCTTGCAGCAGCCTTGGCAATGCTCTCAATGTATCTATTCCAGTTCATATTCCCTGTAAACGTTAGGCCGAGGAGTTTAAAAGAAGTACTTTCAGGCAATGTGTTCTTGGCCATTGCTATTGGTAGTAGAGGCTTCTTGCAGTTATTGAAGGAAACAAGCTTAGTCTTAGCAGCATTGAATGTGACCATCCATTGTTGTCCCCATTCCACTACAGATTGGAGGTCATCCTCTAGTGTTTCTGCCATTTCCTTGGATATGTGTTCATTTGTTTTCCCCTCATATCTGTTATAGAGAGTGGTGTCATCAGCAAATATACCCATCTCTGAAACAATTTTATCAGGGAGGTCATTTATGAATATCAGGAATAATAGAGGTCCAAGGATAGACCCCTGAGGTACTCCCGCATTTATGTCATATTGTTTAGATGTACGACCGTGGAGGACAACTTGGATTTTTCTCTTACTTAAGAAGGATTTAATTACATTATGAATTCTTCCAGTGATTCCATATGATCTAATTTTCCTTAGAAGACCATCGTGCCATACCCTGTAAAAAGCCTTAGATATATCAAGGGCTACCGCTCTACCCTCCCCTGTTTTGTCCAATGAACAGTATATACGTTCAGAAACTACATTGGGGAGAGTGGGGCTTGCTATAGAATTTACATGCGGGAACATGTGCTTCAATTGCAGTTTTGAACCATTCAGTGGTCTCATTTGCACACTGTTCCGCTGGAAGAGTAAAGATATTTTGCCATGGGGCATCTCTGATGAGTTCCCTGATGGCTTCGCAATCAGCCTTTTTGTAATACCTCGTTGTTTTGACATGGAAATGCGTGGGTTGCAAGTTGACCATGGTGATACAAAGTTAGCTCTCTATGAAATTTGGTCCTGGTTATGACCTTAAAAGACCAAGTGGTGAAACCTCATTTGGGGGCTATGGGGAATGTGGAGTTGCTCCTTAGTTATCATTGCTCCAGGTTCACTTTGGCCTGGAGTGCTAATACTTGTTAGGGTATCTGAGCCTACTAGATCAGGCTGTCTGGAGATACTGACTTTCTGACCCCAAAATGCACTAAATATTGATGTTGTTTTTTTAATTCTTTTCCCTTTTGCAAAACATGAGTTTTGCAAAATATATAACAAAAACATTTTCACTTCTACAAAACAACCAAACCAAACACCATGAATAAATATTTGAAGATCTAAAAAAAAAAAAAAACTTGAAGGATAAAAACTTTTTCCAAAATTACCGGATTCAGCATTAAACAAAACAAAAAGGGTTGATATGTCGTAAAACAACCAAACCAAACTCCATGAATAGATATTTGAAGATATAAAGAATTTGAAGAATAAAATCTTTTCCCAAAATTACTGGATTTGGCATTAATAACCTTAAAATGATTGATATGCCGTAAAACAAAAGCAATCAACCAACTAAATTTCCATGAAATGCTCGTTGTCATGGAAAAAAATTCATGCAAAACAATCATAATATAATTGAAACGGGTTTTCACGTCTGATTATTTTTCCAATCGTCAAACAATTTTGCCATACATGAAAAAAAAATATATGTATATAGTGTATCTGTTTTATCAAGATACAACTTCTGAGAGGGTTACCAGCTAAGATCAACAATCCTCACTCGGCCCAATCTATTAGATATATTCACAATTTCACCAAATTTGGATGCACCATATTTCGTATAATGGTGAGTATTCACTAATGATCCAGGAGACCGGGCTCCAATCCTCAATTAAGTTATGCCAAAGACTTGAAAAAACGGTACTTGATACCTCCTTGCTAAACACTCTGCATTATAAGAGGAGGATCAAGGGTAAGTCCCGAGAAAGGAGTGTAGCTCTCCCTTACATCTGGGTGCAGCAGCTAATGGAAAGGGAGCCTCCGAGTCTGACTATCGTCTAGTCTGACATTTAGCTTAGCTTAACTTATAAGAATTGCTATAGTAAGAAATAGACAGATCTTAGATGCAGAGCTCCCTAAAACAAAAATTTATAAACCTGAAAACAAGAGAAGGGGGGGGGGTGAATTAACTCACAGCTCCAGAAATGATTTCTCCACGTTTTAGCAGAATTCCACTTTTTTTCTTCCCTTTTTCTTTTCCTGTCCTTTTTTTCCTGTCCTTTTTTTCCTGTCCTTTTTTCCTGTCCTTTTTTTTCTGGTTTTTCTTTTCTGGTTTTTCTTTTCTGGTTTTTCTTTTCTGGTTTTTCTTTTCTGGTTTTTCTTTCTTTTCTCTTTCTTCCTTTTTCCCCCTTTTTTTTCTTATCCTTTTTTATAAATAAAGATTTCCTGATTCGAGCTTTAGATCATTTTGGTTCGATTTTGTTTCTCTATCGCGCTTTATCTATTTTTCTCTCTTCCTTTTCATTGTTTGTTTCATTTTGCTTTGCCTTCCTTTTCCACTCTCTCTGAAAATGCTAATTTTTTGCCAGGCTTCAAATGATTCATGGGTAGGGAAGGTAGAAGACTTTTATTTCATCAATTTATAATTTCCCGCTTTTTTAAAAAACATCAGTTTATACTTTCAGCATTAAAAAAAAATGGTACTGCAGATTAAATTTTCAGCTTGAAAAATATCGTCTGATCTCCTAAAAATGCATAGAACTTATCTTGCATAGCAAAAAATATCTTTGACAATAACATTGCACCTGAAATTGAAATATATCCACCATAGTTAGAAATGCCATTAATCATTTTGAATTTTCTAATTACATCTCATTTTTCTTGCTAGTAAAGTAGTTCATCCTAATTTTTTCTACTCTTTTCATGTAATTGTAGTCTTATCTTTTTGTATTTGACAAGGGAGCAGATGATTCGTAATGTGTGTGCCCCCCCCCCCCAGTCCCGGAAAAATTGTAAGAGGATTAAAATAAAATGATGGCAGTACAGTATTGCAAAGGATCTAAATTTATAAATACGAGGTACCTCCAATAAGTTTTCAGATTTTTTTTTTTGTACAGACATTTAAAATTGTCATAAACTCTTGAAAATTCAGTATGTCATTGCTATACATCTTATAAGATAACTGACCAGTTTTTATGATTTCAGGTTCAAATGAACAGCTACAGCAGGAATTGGAATACACCCTACTAAAGTCTGATTGTCACAGCTGGTTAATTTCAAAAATACAATCTGGACGTGAGGACACTTTAGAAGAACGATGTGCGATAAAATTCTGTTTTAAACTTGGAAAAATGCCACAGAAACGTATAGAACGCTTCAGACTGCTTTTAGGCCATCTTGCATGAAGCGAGTATCAGTCTTTGAGTGACAAAGAGATTCAAGAAAGGCAGGGAGTATGTGAAGAATGATGAGAGGTGTGGAAAGAGGACTAAGGAAGTCAGAGTTGATTGGCCAAATAAAGAATTTCATGGATAAGGATTGTCGTATGTCTATAGAGAATAAATGCACAGTTTGATGTTAGTATGGAAACTATACACACAATTATTCGCGAGGAACTGAAGATGCAGAGGATTTGTGCAAAGTTTGTCCCAACGGTGCTCTATCCTTGTCACAGACTATTCGAGCAAGATGAGCATCAAGACAGTTCCCCCACCCTCCGTATAGTCCAGATCTTGCTCCCTGTGACTTTTGGTTATTCCTTAACTCAAGGAAAACCTTAGAGGCTGTTGTTATGAAACAATTATGGAAATGAAAGAGGCTGTGAGGAGGGTCATTGACACACTCACAAGAGGATTTCTGTGGAGCCTTCCAGAAGTTGTTGGAAGTGTACAAGTGAATTGCAGCCAGAGGAGATTACTTTAAAGGGAACTAGAGTTTCATGTGTGTACCATCAATAAAAGTGGCCATATAAAAAGCCTGAAAACTTATTGAAGGCACCTTGTAAATCTTCTAGCATGTAGATATCTTGTCAGATGTTAGAATTTAGACCCAAATAGCATCACATCTGACACATCGATACTTGATTCCGACTAGTTATTTTGCCCCTTTATTTCCTTCTAACAGCATGCTTCTTACAATATTTCTTTAGCTTGAATTTGAAAAAGAAAAAAAAGAAAAGAACTTCTGGTTAGGAAGAGTGTTAGAACGATGACAATCATGAAACAAATAAAGTAAGGGGAGATAAATCTTCACAGCTTTATTTTATTAATTAATAAGCATTTTTACATCTCTTCTCTATAGTAATAGCATTTTGTAATCATGTTTCTGATTTTTTTAGATGAAGATTGACAATTTGGATTATTCGGACTCCTGTTTTCATTTTGAATGTTCTTATCACAACGTTTCAGCCGATGTAACCTCCAACTTTCTTCAGGTGTATCTTGTCCAACTCTAGAATCTGTGCTGTCAACACCAAAGTGTACCTGGGTGTGCTGAAGAGTGTGCTGATCCTCTGATGCAATCAGGTGGCTACTGAGTGTGGCAACAGGACTCTGTGCTGGCCCACAAGTCCAAAGAGACCAAGGCTTGGCTTAAGGAGTGCTACGACTTTATGCCCTTCTCTCACTGAACCTCCTCCTCCCCCGACCTGAACTCACTGGACTACTTTGTTAGATCATATGTTGAGAACATCACCAACATGACTATCCACAACACCAAAGCCAGCCTGATCACCGCCATCCACCGAGTATTTGTTGAAATCCCGTCGACACTTGTGAAAAAGGCATGCTCCTAGTTCCAGACCTGTATCGAGGCAGTGATTGAGGCTGAAGGTGGCTACATTGAATAGCTGTCAGCTCTACTATATAATCAAATTACTTGAATTGATTTTTTTTCAATTAAAGTTTTAAAATAAAGCTGTAGTTTTATTTTGTTTTTTAGGGCGACGCTGTTATTGTTCCACCCTGTACTTGTAAAACAAATGTAGGGATGCAACACTATGGCAGTGACAGACAATGCAGGACCTAATTATTTTCTGCATGCTGTCCAAGAGGGAGAGGTTAGCAGTTGGTGCGCCAGTCCACTCCGTTTCTTACTCATAGTTTTTATTTTTAATACTTTAATCAAAATTTATTTTAGAATATGCAACCAATGAATCCCGGACAATGCTAAGTAGGATCAGCTTGTAATCTTATATTTTTTTAAGTAGAAAAGGCAACAGGAAAATTAGATTAGTATGACTTCTTTTTTTTTTCCAAAAGTAAGTAGTTTCACCTGTTGGGAATCAGAAGATATTACAATTTTTTTTTTTTTTTTTTTTTTTTTTTTTTTAAGCCTGTGCGTTCTTTAATTTCAAAAGCAAAATGTCTTGGAGCGATATATCTGGATCGATAACGGCATTTGCAGTTCTCCTCAATTGTGGCTCTTCAGTTTTTTTTTCCATTGTAAGAAATTCAGTTTCTCTTGCGCACATTTGCAATCAATAGTTGCACAAAACCATTTATTGTGGAAAAAAAAAAAAAGAAAAATAGGCAAAACGAAAGGCTCTAATTTGTTGCAATTCTTTACACACTTTTATATTGTATTGCTGTGGTTTCCTAGATGTTAATCCAATGAAACTCAAGTGTTTATAAAATAGTGCTTAATAGCAAGTAGAGCTGTATTGTTGTATAATTTTCTTTATTTATACAAACATTATTGACTACATATGTGCATACATGTTTTGACTGATATCTCTTGAAATCCAGTGTCATCAGACTACTAGTCTCAACTCAAGAGTTGAGACTAGTAGTCTGATGATGCTGGATTTCGAAAGAAATCACTATTCTAACATGTATGCACATATGTAGCTAGTAATTTTTGTATAAATAAAAAAAAATACTATATATATATATATATATATATATATATAAATAAAGAACAAAGCTGTAAAATAGAAGTTTACACTTAGTTTTTATTATTCGGCAGAATACTCCAAAACTGGTGTTAGGAAATCCTTAATCCGCAGAGTTTATATATAAATATATTTGCAGGAAGACTCCGCATTGGCCAGGATTGAATTAGGATCAATGAATGTTCCACACTTCCAATATTTTTATTGTCATTGGAATCGGTGAAATTGCCCATTTTTTCAATCAAATCTATTGATTGCCTGCACTAGTTGCCCCATCCCCTTCCCCAATGCACTGGGAAGGAACTTTACATGCCTCACTGCAGTGATTTAGTTCACAATATATTGTAGTCTACATTACACTGTAGAGAATCTACAGTTGATTTTTATAAAATTATTTTTATATAATTATTTTTATATAATGGCTTGAATTAGTTTAAAATGCAAAAAGTCATTGTTCAAGTGTGCTCTAAACAGAAACATTAATTTTTTCTTAAATACGCCATTGTCTTATCAAAGAACCCATTATTTTTGTACGCCGTGCCCTCTTGCTTGTGCCGTGATAAAACTTATAAATTGCGATTGTGATGTTTGCCTGTATCAAGGTGTTCATTTTGGTCAAAATTGGACTGTTCCTTCTTTAATCAGATTTTTTTTTTATATTATCGATTTTTTATATACTTATTGGGGTCATTCCAATACAAAACCGATCTAAGACCATTGCCAGATACATAATATACATTTGTGTGAAATTTAAAAAAAAAAAAAAAAATTGGCTCAGCCTTTTCCGAGTTCATAGGGAGCAGTGTCTTTATTGTGTGAGTGTGTTTATATATATATTAAAAGAATTCTCGTCTTAAGGTAGGTAAAATTAATTTAGGAAAAAAAAAAAAAAAAGTGTCTGGTTAATTTTTGTTCACAGAAGCAGATATTTTTAGGATCAGATTTTTTCGATTTTCGATACTTACCAGATGAATATCTGTACAAAACATATCTAAGAACACTGCCAGATATATAAATTACTTTTGCGTGAAATTTGCAAAAGATAGGCTTAGCCGTTTCGGAACTTATAAGGACGAAACATGTGCATGCACGCGCGCGCACACACACACACACACACACACACACACACGCAAATGACTTTTATATAATAGTAGAGATATATATTTGGTCAAATTTTGTGTGAGCTTGACTCTAAATCTTTTTATCATAGCATATTTTTAAAATTGAGGTTCAGTATGTAAAAACAAACAAACAAAAATATATCCACGTCTATTTTATCATAAACATTCTTTTCATTTCGTTTGCTTCTAAAATAACATTCTCGAATTTTAAATCCTTCATTATAATGTGTTTTTTTTTTAATGTACAAATCTACATTATTTTTTTATATGTTGTATAGTTTTAAAAGAATCAATATTTTTTTTTTGTTTTCGCATTACTTTTTACAATTGATTGCTGGCTATGCCTGACTCCAGATACATTCCTCTACCAATAATAATGTTTTTATTTAATGCTTTTCCAGGTACAAAAAATATACAAATGCTAGTGGGAATGAGGATTTGGTGGAAATTGCATGGTGTTTTCTCCCTCAATCTGTATAATCTTAATAATAATCTTCATTTTGAAATAATAAATATCTAGCAGACATTACTAATAAAAAAAGAAATATACCTCTTTTTTTCTTCTATATAAATAATTGCTTGAAATAAATCTTCTATATAAATAATTGCTTGAAATAAATCTTCTATATAAATAATTGCTTGAAATAAATCTTCTATATAAATAATTGCTTGAAATAAATCTTCTATATAAATAATTGCTTGAAATAAATCTTCTATATAAATAATTGCTTGAAATAAATCTTCTATATAAATAATTGCTTGAAATAAATCTTCTATATAAATAATTGCTTGAAATAAATCTTCTATATAAATAATTGCTTGAAATAAGTCTTCTATATAAATAATTGCTTGAAATAAATCTTCTATATAAATAATTGCTTGAAATAAATCTTCTATATAAATAATTGCTTGAAATAAATCTTCTATATAAATAATTGCTTGAAATAAATCTTCTATATAAATAATTGCTTGAAATAAATCTTCTATATAAATAATTGCTTGAAATAAATCTTCTATATAAATAATTGCTTGAAATAAATCTTCTATATAAATAATTGCTTGAAATAAATAAAATGAATAGGTTTCTATATTTCTTTAAGATTGTGACAATTTAATTCTTTTTAAAACAAATATTTTTTTTCTTTTACATTTTATAATTGTCAGCTAAATATTCTTTTAAATCAATAAAACGAATGGTACTTTTTGAAATGTATTATTTAAAATTTGTAATGTTTTATAGTAAACAATTTGATTTTGGAACAATTCATTTTAAAATTAATGAAGTGGGTATTTTTTTTCAACATCTTTGCAGATCAGAAGATTTCAATTTTTTATTTCAAAATGTGTGAAAGGTGATAACGTATGTACGAATATGAAATGCCTTAGCATATTATTATATAGATTGTAAATTTATTCCCAGTTTTTAAATCTACTATCACAAGGCAGGTTGGTGCTGCCAGCTAGTGAACAAAAACGAAGACAACAGAATCTGAAAAATTTGATTTGTTCCGCAGCATCTCCTATTTCAGCGATAGTTTTTCATTAATTTCTCCATCAATTTGTCTCTGGTGCATGATTGACGTAATAAATATGCATTATAGAGTTGGATTAACCGAATATAATCTTATCAGATTGTAATGTGGGGAAATGTGTCCTTCTAGCTTGTTGCTAAGATCCACAAAAAAAAAAAAAAGCAAATGGACGTCCTCCTCTATATATAGCTATCAGAGGAAATCGGTCCCTGGTTACTTCCTGTTATCAGGAGAGATAACTTCAGAGATACTTCCTGTTCTCAGAAGCAGATGACTATTACCTATGCATGCCCCTCCCCTGCCCCATGACCACAGGATGCATTGTTGTGGTCATCTTTGCATGCATAAGAAAACTTGTGTGATTTTTTCCACTCATTTGTTGCAATAAGTTTCTTGATGTTCTTGTTTTGTAACATGAAGGTTGTCTTAACGGTGGAGGGACTTACTGGGTGTCTACATCTTTCTGTGGTATCATCAATTTACATTTCTGCATCATGCTTATTAGGCAATCCGTCATTGATGTGCCATTCAACTATCATTGCTTCTTCAGGAAGTTGTTCCTGTGGGGGTTTCAGGATTTGTGGACGGATTTGAGGTTCCTGGTGTGCCTTAATGTGGGTCATCTACAACTGGGCTAATTTTACAGAGAAACTGATGATTGCAAAATTTTACTTAGTTGCTTCCATCTACTTGCGCTTAGTACTGTCGGTTTCCAATATGTCTTCATAATCCTCCCTGTCTTTGTCCATCGATGCAGGTAGTTATCATCCTGGTTCTGGATCTGGGTAAAGTCTGACTTGGAGTTCTCGGAAGGGACGACAATGTTGGTTATAGAATTGTTCATTCCGCATATGCCTCTTGGTCATTGCCAACTCCCTTAGCTTGCCTGTTTCTTTGTTTTAGCATTTGATATTTATTCCGTAGGACAAAAAAAATGGCCTTTAATGCTATACAAAATAATTTGAACGTATACATTGTTTATTATGTATTGTTATGTAATTGTAAACGTATGTAATTGTTAAAGCAAAGAAATGAAGAAAAATTTTATCAGGAGCGTAAGCGGCTAAAGCTGTGAAAGTGATTAGCAAAACAGTAGCTATATAGTTCTGAACCGGAATAACTGAAAAAACAAAACTAAAGCGAAACATGATTGTGATTTGGACCAAAAAAATATGGCTCAAGGAAACAAAAGAAAAATAGTCCAGTCAGAATCAAATATTGATTTATTAGATAAAGGAAGACATTTGGGTCTTCATGATTGAAACTTGAACAAGTCAAGCATGGACTGAAACTTATTTGTACACCATATGTTTGGATTATGGAGGGGGAAAAAATGAATGTGAACGATTCCAAGAACCTGTGGTGTAGTGGATATAGTACTCGGTAAAATTCAGTTATAAATTACACTCTTCTAGCGGTTGAATGTTCAATACTCGCTGCAAGTAGGACTCGAAAAATAATCACTTAGGACTTCTACGTTGACAGAACAAGAGCATGCTATCCTTGTGGACTAAATAAAGTGTTCTGTTCGAAATTCTATGCAGATTCCCAATCTCAAAAGAAAGTTTCCCAAAAATAACACTCATGATGGAGAATAGTAATCTGAAGAATTCAAATAATACGAACAATTTCATGTTAGCCCCAATGATGCCATCTTGTAGAACAAGTGAAAGTAAAGCAGAAACGAAAAAAAATAAGAAATATACAATAGAAATGTGCACAATTTTTCTTTTGACGTTTTGACGTTTATTGCTATTAGGAAACTAAAACATGTTCAGTAGTTTTATTTTTTTTATTTATTTATTTATTTTTTTTTTTTTTACATAGGCATTACCACTTATCAAGGCCAAGAGGCCACTCAAGGATAAGGGTTAAAGAGTGTACAGTAGACATTGGACAATATAGTAATCATTAGTAATGAAAATTTGGTAAATTTGATAACTTATATAGAACGGCTCATCAAGAACTTATTTACGTTAGGCTTGAACACAACCATATTGTAGTCAGCCGGAAAGCAGGAAAACTGAAGACAATTCCACAAGCGTGCAGTTCTAAGAAAGAAGCTTTGTTCATGGAATCTACGATTAGGTTTAGGCACAGATAAAGAGTGGGGGGAATTATTGATAGTGTGTACAACTAGACGAGTGTTTCTTGTGAAAGTTTGGCGAGGGGAGGATCATAGATTGAAGCCCAGTTGAACACCTTCCATGAAAATAACGATACATCAGAGACAAACTCGCAACATTTCTTCTGTGAGATAGAGGTTGCAAGGAAGAGAAAAGGACATCTCCTACGAGGCTACGAAGTCTATTTTGAACTCTATCAAGGCAGGACAAGTCCTTTCTAGCAGCTCCTGCCCAGATGTGGCAACAATATTCCATCCTTGGACGTACCTGGCTCTTATATAGATAGAGAATAGCATCAGCAGTGAGATATCTACCAGATCGATAGAAAGATCTCACCATTTTTCCAGCGGCCTTGGCAACAGATTTGATGTACGTGTTCCATTTAAGATCAGGAGTAAAGGTCAAGCCCAGAAGCTTGTCAAAACTTGAGGCCTCCTGAAGACGAGAGCCATTCATTTCAATTGATGCCAGATGTGGATCAGAATGTTGATGTAAAGAGAGAAGCTTGGTTTTAGATGCATTAAAAGTAACCAGCCACTCCTTTCCCCATTGTACTACTTGCTCAAGATCAGAGGAGAGAGAATTGGAGAGAACTTGGTCGTTTACTGTCTTAGATGTGCTACCATAAATGGTAGTGTCGTCAGCATAAATGTCTACAAATGGTGTAAGGATGTGATTTGGAAGATCATTAATGTAGATCAGGAAAAGAGTTGGGCCCAGGATGGACCCCTGAGGGACACCGGCATTAATACTGTGAGCTTCTGATTTTTTCCCCTCAACTACTACTCTTATGAACCTATCAGAAAGGAATGATTTAATAATTTTAGATGAGTTTTCTTTCAGCCTGTTTTTAACTGATAAGGATTCTCACCACAAATTTATTATGATTCACGAGTTCTCATACTGATGATTTCTCACTGGCAACAACTTGCCAAGATCACAGTGTAGTATCTGTTTTAATGCTACACTTCACATGTTCTGTCCTCGGTCAGTGGAAGAGAAATCCTTCATGACTGAGACAATTTTTATTTTTTGTTCCTATCCAGAGTGCCCGTTTTTGTGGAGCTGGATTTTCCTCACACATTAAAAACCGACCTTGGTGTCTAATTCTGCCCTCGTGGGGAGGCAAGTAAATAGGAACAACAGATGACGTTGCCCGACGTCTGAGTGACAACAAATTAATCTCCGCAGATTTTTAGCGCTTTTTGATTTTTTTTTTTTATACTAATGAGTAACAACTTCTTTCTTGCAAATCAATCAATTTACCTTTTTGTAACAGCCATTTACCATTGATTTCTTGCTGATAGCGATCATTAGTTTTATTTGGAGCCTGGGTGGTAATAAGCTCATGATTTTAGTATTTTCCTTCTCTTTCCAATGGAGGGTTGGATGATGCTCTTTGCTGAAGGTCTTTCCATCTTCCTAAAGGAAGTAAAACCTACATGACCATTTTCTGTCGCAACAACTGCTACTAGAATCGTTTTTTTTTGTTTGTTTGTTTCTTTCTTCCTCTCTACCCCCCCCCCCCAGATTGTGTGATTTTTTTTTTTTAATTTTTATTTATTTATTTTTTTTTGTTTCCTTGGTTTCTTTGTTTCTATTATTGTTACTCACTAAGCGTTCTTGCGCAGCCCATTTATCAAAGGTTACTCCCTGATGATAACCGATGATGTTCCCTGGGATCTGGGTGACAAGTCTCCACAGATTTCCAGTACTGTTCACCTCTTTCAATAATCTTTACAAATGAATTTGCGTTATCACAATAGCTGTTTACGTTGGATTTTTCACTGGCAACAACCATTATGGCAACTAGCCTCCACAAGGTTCCAGCACTCTACACTCTTATCCAGTAGAGGTGTGGACAGTGTTTTCATTCCTTGATCCTTCCATCCTCCTTGACTTATCAAAACTATTTTGTGTGATACCAGCCAGGGATGATGCTGTTTTTTTTTTTAGGGGTGGGGGTAGAACAGTTTATAAGATTTCTTGCCGTTTCAGTTTCCTTGAAATCATGTTTTGTTTGATTTTGTTTTCAATCATTCTGTTTTATTTCTGTTGCAGTTCCTATGTCGTTGGTTAGTATTTTTAGTTTGTAAGTTAGATTCCACAGTCTAACGTCTTAAGATTTCAACAATACCATCTGCTGTATATTATTATTATCATGATTATCATCATTATTTTTATCATTATTATCATCATTATTTTTATCATTATTATCATCATTATTTTTATCATTATTATCATCATTATACATGTTGATAATGTTTTTAAGTAAATTTGATTTGTATTTTTTGTTTCTTTCACCTTTTTCTACATGCATGTTTTGTGCTGAGTTTTTCCTTCCCAAAATTTCTAGTTTTTGATTAAATGTTTCAAAAATAACATCCTTTCTTTGTGAAATCATGTGGAAATTTTATTTTTCTGTTTTCTTTTCCTGCTGCTACAGTTAGTATCATGGCCCAGTTGTGTCCGCGTTGTAAGAAAGCTGTCTATTTTGCCGAAGAGGTGAGAGCACTCGGTAAGAAATGGCATAAACTGTGTCTCAAGTGTGGTGAGTACTTTTTGATTTTCTTTTCTTTTATCTTTTTTACATTGCTTTGATTTTTTTTTTTTTTTTACTTGTCAGTTCCTCTTGCTTTTCTGTTTTTTGTGCTCAAGTTTGGTAAATCATTTAAATATTTTTCGTTCCCTTTTTTTATTTTCTTCCCCCTCGTTTTCCTTCCCCCTCGTTTTCCTTCCCCCTCGTTTTCCTTCCTCCCTCGTTTTCCTTCCCCTTCGTTTTCCTTCCCCCCTCGTTTTCCTTCCCCCCTCGTTTTCCTCCTTTCCATCTCCTTTTTTTCTCCTTTCCATCTCCTTTTTTTCTTCTTTCCATCTCCTTTTTTTCTTCTTTCCATCTCCTTTTTTTCTTCTTTCCATCTCCTTTTTTTCTTCTTTCCATCTCCTTTTTCCTCCTTTCCATCTTTTTTCCTCCTTTCCATCTCCTTTTTTTCTCCTTTCCATCTCCTTTTTTTCTTCTTTCCATCTCCTTTTTTTCTCCTTTCCATCTCCTTTTTTTCTCCTTTCCATCTCCTTTCCATCTCCTTTCCATCTCCTTTTTTCTCCTTTCCATTTCTCCTTTTCGCTCTTTGTTTCTTTTTTTTTTAACTTCTCTTTCCCTTTCCCTGTGTTTTCCTTTTTTTCTACTTGTACTCTCCTATCTAACTCACTAAATGGAGTTTAAGGGCAGGGGTCCTTAACTTTTCTGAGTCTTGCAAGTAAAATATTAAATTAACACTTTAACGTTTACATAAATGCAATCATGTTTTGTCCTAATCATGTAACTGACGAGCCTGATGTGATCTTAGATAAAAAAAAAAAATATGATTAGGTTTATGACTGAAGATAATTTTTTTTAAACTCATTCTAGCTTTTTATTTTCAATTTTATGATTGATTCACTAATGTCTGTTCAAATCACACTATAATGAAGCCTGCGAGAATACGATTTCATCAGCCAGAAGCAGAATTGAACTTAAAAACATCTCAAATCAACAAAATTGTAAACTTGCATTTGATCATCTGCATGAGTTAGAAAACATAACTGCAAGGGTTTTCCTAGTAATAAAAATGTACATAACAAATAACTGAGCAGGACGTCCTGATTGCACTGAAACAGGTCGGCAGCAACAGATTGCGGGGACTCGATGGTTTGCCTTACGAATTGTATTTGAGGCTGTCACCCATGTTGATACTGATTCTGATGGATGTTTTCAACCACTGATTTGACAAGGGTTCAATCCCGGGTCAAATCACCAAGGGAGTGATCACGTTGCTGAGGAAAACAGATAGGCATGGCAGGGAAGAACTAGATGATTACAGGCCCATAACTCTACAATCTTAGAAAGATAAAAGACGACACAGCTGCCATGTTGATCAATTTGGATCAGTCCAAAGCTTTCGATAGGGTCGACCATCGCTTCCTGGCATCTGTTTTGAAGGCCGCCGGATTCCAACGATTCCAATGGATTTCTGTACTGTACCGCGCACTGACGGCAGTGGTACATGTAAACGGAAAGCATTCAAAATCTTTTGCTATCTCCTGGTCCATGTGTCAGGACTGTCCATTGTCTCCTTTGCTTTATGTCCTTGCGTTGGAGCCGCTACTTCGCAAGCTGGGATAAGGCAAGTCCGCTTCTGCGTGGGATCACTCTGCCTGGCGGATCGAAAGCCAGAGTTTCTGTATTCGCCGATAACATCACCGTCTGTGTCGAGCTTCTGAGACATCGAGGCAGTGACAGAGGAACTCACAAGGTACGAAAAGACTACGAGAGCTAAAATCAACTGCTGCAAGTCAACTGGTCTGCAGTTGGGAGCCTGGAGGGGTGCCGACTCCCTTCCCGCTCCCTTTAGCTGGACTGACAGCCTAGTTTGGATCTTCGGCATGTAGTTCGGACCAGACCTCCAGTTGGAAAAGAATTAGTTGGAGGTAAAGTCAAAGTTTGAAGCCGCAGTTGACTCCTGGTTTCGAAGGTGACGTAAAATGGGGGGGGGGTTCACCTCAAATACACAAACGGAATGTTCAAGAAAGATTATCGCTACAGTCCTCTGTCTCTTCTCTCTTGGCTGGCCGGGAATCATCTCCCAGCACCCAGAAATGAACATCGTTTTATAGGTTCCATCTTCACGCACACACGAGATTATGCGAGAACGGACGAAATAAAAATGCTGGCCGCCATGTTTGTTCTTCCTTTTCTTCGCCTGTACTCACTCGCTGAGCACCCACGGTAAGACTTCTCTTTCTTGCTTCTAACCACATGCCTCCCTGATCTCAAGATCACATTTCATAGTCTCTCATCCACTGTGGCGGTCGCCTCTCTCTACTTGGCCTCTGAGGTGTCTCGTCCTCCTCCTGTGGCTGCACACTCCCCTCCACTGCTTCGCCCTCAACTGGTCTGACGTCAAGAATGTGCCTCGGGACTCCTCCCACCACAATGTTGTTACTAGTGTTCCTCCCAGTCACGCGACCCCTACTCCATTGTGTGGTGCAGCGCGCCCCCGGTGGCTTCACCCATACCTCATCCCCGAGTTTAATTGTCCCTGTGGCCTCTACTTCTCGGCTTGCCGGCTCCACCCTGGGATGCCTCCAGGAATATGCAAACATTGACAGTTGCGGGACCGTCTCTGGTACTTGTCCCAGTTTAGGCGACATGTTATACCAGAAGACGGCTTGCTCAGGTGAGGTGCCTCCTCTTTCCGCAACTGCCTTTATTGTGCGGTGGTTTCTCTCTACGATCCCGTTGCCACTAGGTCTGTAGGCAGCTCTGAAATATTGTTGGATCTTCCATTTCTTCAGTACTTCTGTCACTGCTACTGACTTGAACGCAGTCCCGTTGTCGGTTAACAACTCTTCCACGGGGCCTCGCTCCAAAAACACCTCATCAAAGATTGCCGCTATTTCATTGCCTGTTCCTCCACGTAGCTTCTTCCATAGGGCAAATCGCCCGGGCCCACAGTCAATCATGGTAAGGTAAAGTCCACCCCTGTGATGGGTGACATCGCATGCCAGTCTCTCCCAGGTCCCACTCACCTCCAATTGGCCAGCTTCATGTGTGCTTGGAGCAGGATCAATCGACTGACATCTGTCGCATGTCCTGACCACTTGCCTCACCTGCTCCTTGGTGATTCTTGGGTCGACTTTTTTCACTAAGTACCAAGTCCTCTCTACCCCCATATGGTGCAAATTGTGCAGTTCTCGCACACCAACATCATCTAGATCCGATGCAGCAACAACATCTTTCTTTGGCAACAGCCAACTCTTCTTCACTCTTGTGAGAGCATCTGCTCGGTTCTTTTCAGAAGCCACCATGTCTACGCGAAGCTTCAAACAAAACTCTTGCATCAGCTCAGCCAGCACCCCAAGCCTGCGCTTCACTAACATCTCAGCAGTCCCTCTCGTTTTTATCCTTTTTTCGCTTGAAATGAGAGACTTTAGCCAAGCAAACACCGTGGCGGAGTCTGTTTTGATGCAGATGTCACGTAGTCCCCATTTCAAGGCCAGATTGACTCCTTTTATTGTCGCGTCTAATTCCGCCACATTGATGTGACTGACGTCATTCTTTTTCCTCAACCAGGCTGCATCTTCTGCAACTACTCCTCCAATTTCCAAAACGACCCCTGTTGCAATGCTGCTCGCATCGCACCACACAACTCCATCCAATGTTCGCGGTATGTTCCAGGTTCCCCGGACTGGGTCTTGCCGTTCTGCTTCTTTCAGGAGCTCTTCCATCATGGCGACCGTTCTTTCTCCCACCTTATCATTCCATCCTTGTCCTTCGGCGTGTCTCTTTATGTAGCTGCATGCTGGTCTAAGCCAGCTAGCAATGGGGTAATGTCCGACCAACTTTCCGCATATGGAAAAAAGTTCACGTCTGTTGAGCTCCTGCTTCAGTTGTGGGATTTCGTTTCCCCTGCGAAACTCTAGGCCGCCTGACGCACCTCGTTTCAGTTTTAGGCCCAAAGCAGCCCCTCCGTCTAATTTTTCCGGCTCTTTGGCGACCAACCCGAATTTTTTCAAATGAGCTACCACCTCCTTGGCAGTTACCACAGTTTCATTCACCAGAATGTCGTCTATGTATGAGCTCACTACCCCATCTCCCTTTCCCATTGTCTCCAGAATCTTCCTGAGGATAGTTGACATAATCTTGGGTGCCGAATTTAACCCGAACCCTACTCGTGTAAGGCAGTAGGTTTTGCCTTTGTACTTGACTAACTGATATTTCCAGAGCTTCTTGGCAACATGGAGTTGCAAATAGGCAGATTTTAGATCTACCAATGTAGATGCCCCATTCATCTGCCTCCATTCCCTAATGGTCTCACTGCACACATCTACGGTGTCGCCTCCCGTATGGCACTTAACATGGCCGTTCAGCTCTCGGAAATCCAGGACCGGTCTTACTTTCCCTTTAGTTGTTTGCAGAACGGCCATCAACGGCAAAATGCCCGACTCCACATCATCCGTCCAAGGCATCAGTATCCCTTCCTCAATCCATCGGTCGACTTCCTGCTCAAACTCCTTTCTCGCCCCTCCTCTAAGCGAATTTGTGTAGCACGCCACCCTGTTTGTCAGCGATGGCGCTTGATGTTTCCATGCCCCGTCCACCGCTCTCCGTCGAATTCGGCTCGGAAGTCCTGATCTTTGATCGACAATTTTCTTTCCTCCCCGGCCTTGTTGATCCCTCTGGGGGCGTTCTCCGTCACCGCGCACTCAGCTAGTCCGAACCTCACATTGTCACATGTGATGGTAACACCTCCAAGGCAGCATATAACATCCATTCCAATGATGGCTTGGACACCAGGCACTAGGCGATCAGTGACAATTGCATGGACCCTCATCCGACGTTCAGCAATATCAATAGTGACGGTCTTCTTCCCTCGACACTTCACTCGCGACCCATCGAATGCCACTACTTCACCCTTCCCTTTCCATCTTCCGACCAGGGTAGTGTGCACCATGGTAGTGGTGCAGCCAGTGTCAATCAGGGCCATAATTTCCCGTCCTTCCACCGCAATCTTCTGTTTGGGCATTTGCTGCGGGTGCGCCTCTATTCTCGAATCGGGGCGGCCGCTGGCGCGTCGGCCTCCCCTCGCCAGTTTCCCGAACTTGTGCATTTTACCGCTAAATGGCCTCTTCAATTGCATTTGTAACACACTGTCCGTTGCAAGAACTTCCTGCAGTCTCTTCTCATGTGTGGTCCCCCGCATTCAAAACATGCGATCCCCGGGTTTGGCAGATTCCTGCCCACATCCTGCTGTACCGTTGCTGTCGTTCCTCCAGGCTCCGTGGGCTGGGTGCTCACTAAAATTTTCGCAGTTCTAAGCAGCTCACTCACATCCAGCGTCTCCACCCCCGGTACCTGCTGCAACCTTTTCGATATTTCTTCCGGGAACCCGGTAACAAAAGTCATCTTGACTACGTGACTCGTGGCATGTCCTCTGATGCCCGACAACTCAACCAATCTCCTTATCTCATTCGCATAGACATCCACAGATTCACCAGTCCACCTCTTCTCTTTTAACTTATTAAAGGCCTCGAAAGGCCCCTCTGCGAAAGCTTCGATCAGTCGACCCTTGATGGCGTCTGCATCACCCTGTTCCCGCTCGCTGAGCTCCAAATAGAGGGCCAGTGCGTCCCCTTCCAGAAACAGTGGTATTACTGCGGCCACATCATCCAGCTTCTGAATCCTTGCTACAAGGTCCACTTTTTTAAGCCACGCCACCACATCACCGTCGCCATTAAAAGGCTTAATCATATTGCTTAAACCTGCGTTGGCCATCGCCGAAATAGCTTGACGTAAAATGGGGGGGGGGTTCACCTCAAATACACAAACGGAATGTTCAAGAAAGATTATCGCTACAGTCCTCTGTCTCTTCTCTCTTGGCTGGCCGGGAATCATCTCCCAGCACCCAGAAATGAACATCGTTTTATAGGTTCCATCTTCACGCACACACGAGATTATGCGAGAACGGACGAAATAAAAATGCTGGCCGCCATGTTTGTTCTTCCTTTTCTTCGCCTGTACTCACTCGCTGAGCACCCACGGTAAGACTTCTCTTTCTTGCTTCTAACCACAGAAGGAAACTATGCTTGAAGGGCAGAGTGAAACTGTATGCCACCTACGTCCTTCTGATCATCCTTTACCGACTGGATGTACTTCCCTTGCCTGAGGACTATTTAAAATCCCTACAGTTGTCGTCACTTCTTTGGGACAAAGGGAAACATTTGGTTCACAGACAAGTCTGTGTACAAGATCCATGTGAGGGCGGTTTGGGAATGTCCGAATTGAGGTGTCATTGAGATGCTAAGAGGCTGGCTTTTCTGAGCTGAACCTCGACAGAAGAGTCTGTGTGGAACCCTATGGTCAAGGCCGCTTTGCCTGACCTCATCCTTGACCACAAGGTTGGAGCAACACGCAGTTCTTGAAAGTGTAGGACTGTGCTAAGGAACCAGCGACCTTTCACAGCTGACTAGAAAGGAACTATATAAGGAACTAGTGAGGAGGGGGGGGGCAACGACACGCTCGTTGAGCATCTAGGTATTTTGAAGGAGATCTGCTCCCGGTGGATCTGGGCACCAGGTTAGAGTCATCTCAACAACTCTGAGTTTTTCTTGACCTGGCGATTGGCACAAAACGCGTTGCCCCTCAATGCCATACTGAAAAGTGCCAGACTAGTGAGGTTGCGAGGGTGTCCCAATTGCAGGACCTCAGCCAAGGAAACGCCAGAACACGCGTTCTTCAATTGCTGCATACTCAGACGGTACTGGGTATTGTCAACAGGGTGATAGTTCACATTAATCCTGAGCCGCGCCCGCTGGACGTGTCCTACATCATCCACAGCACAGAGCCGCCGTGGGATAGGGAGAGACGAATAGTGTTTCTTGCAATCCTGGCCGTGGCCAGAATGGAGAAATGGAGTTCAAGAGTGCAAGAGAAGTGCGAGGTTGAATCTTTTGCTGATCAGGATCTGGTCTCCTTCTTCAAGCACCAGCTGAAGGTAAAGATTAGATGTGATAGGAAAAGATTATACTCTAAGGCCTTTTACCAAAGATGGATAAAGAGAGTGAGTCTGTGCGTGCATAGAGATGCCAAGTTAGTTTGTGTCCCTGCCTAAGCATGGCATACATGGTTCCAGATCCTGCCGGACTCCAGACCCCTAAAACAAACGTTTAGACTAGGTTCTTAGTTAGCCGAGTGAATGACTACCTCCCCCCTACATCCCCCGATAGGAAACCTCCAAAATACCCATGTCCCAATCCTTTCTTTTTCTTCCCTGGCTACCCCAAAAAACAATCTTGGAGAAATTTCACATACCCTCTAACCAGTTTCTTTGATCCTGACTAGAATTTTAGCCCCATATGGAGAGCGACTTGCTTGTTTTCAGTCAACACCCAGCTGGAAAACAATGGGTGTTCTACCACCTAGAGAGGCTTGGGAGGGTCTCACTAACATATTGATTATATTGTTTGGATTTTTTTCCCCATCCCAAACCAATGAAATAAAATTAAGCAAATAACTTTTTATAAAATTTTATGTTTACAAAAAAAAAAAAAAAAAAAAAAAAAAAAATATGATTTGGGAATCTTAGCTAGAACGACCCCCAGGCGTGCTTGTGGTATTGTGGTGAATGAGAACTTTAGCTAGGATCAAGCACAGCAAGCAAGGGTACAGTGACGAAGACGACCATAGACCCCCCCCCTCCCCCAATTTTTGAGTGGCTTTGTGCCTAATTTTTTGTTTATTTCTGTTTTGGTTGTAAACTTTCAGAGTGAATAAAAAAATATATAACTTTAACAAAACAGAAAACAAAATATTCCACTGTATATCAATAAACATTCTAATTATCCTTAGCAGTTTTCAAGCAAATCTCTAATTCAATTAGCTATAGACTATCTAGAAACTCTAATATATAACGACAATAACAGAAAACGAAATATAATTTGGTTTAATCCACATTAAAACGCAGATTAGCAAAGAATTGGGGGGTGAGGGTAAATTTCCCTAGAAATAATAAGCTATCTAAAATTATCGAAATAAATAAATATAAAACTTCGTTCTTGTTGTTTACAAATTTTTTAGATGAGGATTTATTAATATTATCTGGATTTTTCATATTACTGTTCTCATCTTGATGTTAATTGCATAACATTTCAATCGATGTAATCTCCAAACTTTTTCTAGGTGTACCTTGTTAAACTTGAGAATCTTATGCACAAGGACTTGTAACCTAGTGGATAAAGTATGTTGTAGAATGCAGTTGTAAGTTACGCTCGTCTTGAGGTCAAAGGTTCAATCCTCAGTGCAGGCGATTTTAAAAATACAATATCCACATTACTTATCTACGACTGGGGAGAAGTCCTAACGGAATGAGAACATGCTGCTCCTGTAGATTAAATAGAGGTTTCTGTTTGAAATTTTGTGCAGAATCCTGAGTCCTACAGAAAGATTCCAGAGTTCGACAAGAGATGCCTGAAGAAGTTTGAAAGTTACATCAACTGAAATGTTGTGAAAACAACACTATGAGAGCAATAGTTTGAAGAATTCAGATAATATAAATTAGTTTTGTTATACGGAAAACATTTTTATCATACAACATGTGTGAGAGCATGTGCAATACTCTACTCTCATCAGCTGTCAACCAGAGTGATAACAGTTTCATTGGCCCAAGACAGGACTGCCACTTCTGGTGCCACCAGCAGCTATGAGAATTAAGAACTTAGCCGCCGAGCAGAGTATTCATGAAAAAGACAACAACAAGGAAACTTAATCAACTAGAAAGAAGAGAAAATAAAATAGTAAAAATACCGTCTTTTTATGAAGTTTTTCAGGTGTCAGTTGTCCTACTGAATGTATCAAAAATAATAAACAAACGCTATAATAATAAAGATAAAGATGATAATAAACAAACAATAATATTCTAAGAGTATGTGCCTATTGGAGTGTCCACTTCAAATATTGGTTAATTTAAAAATTAATAATTAATTGTTTTGTCTTTTTCATCATGTTATTGCAAAAAAAAAAAAAAAAAAAAAAAAAAGGCTGTAAACTTTTGCTGAAGTGGGACTGAACAATATTTTGAGAACCCCTAACAAGAAGACATAGATGGTTATGAAAGCATTTTCATTTATTTCATATGACAAATGAGGCATTTTAAAAAATTGTTTTTGTTAAACGTTTTTCATGCTATTTTTTTTTTTTTTGAACTTCCCGTTCCTTATCTGTTTTATATATTTTTTTGTCTTTTTAATTAAATATTCATATTTATGACTTTTAGTGTTTCTACAAAACATGCACGCACACACACACACACACACACACACACACATACACACACGCAACTATCTAGATTAATAAATGCAAATGCTTTTCTTTTTTTATCACTTCTATATATTACCATCAAAACTGGTTACGGTTATTTAAATCAACAAGGACCCGAGTTTGCCCAGCTTGTCCTTGTACCGGAAAAATATCTAGTAAATAAAACGTTGTTTTTTTTTTTTTTTTTTGCATTTCCATACACCAAACATGGATATAAATATCACTAAAACATCGGCTGGGTCATAAGCTTCATTTCGGTACCTAACTTGCCTGGGTGGATTGCATGTAGGTTGAGACAAACACACACACGCACACAGACAGTACGAAAATTTATAATAGGATAATACAAGACTAGCAGGACCTGTGGAAATTTCACAGCAGACTCTTTCACATGTAATATATTGATGTTGGAATTCTGCGGATGTTCAGCGTTAATGGAGACGGCCTAATAATAATATTATTATTATTATTATTATAATAATACTCACTTCTCATTTATTTTTTCCTTCAAGATTAATGCATTTTCTTTCCTTTCTTTTCGAATCTTTCAACATCCTCCCACACACAATGTATCAACTATTCTTTTCCATCTAACACAAACCCATACAAAATAACCTTGTAGTTTGAAGGCAAAAAACCTCTTTTTTTCTTAAGTAGATGAGAAAGCAACATGTCTTTTCTCGCCCATCTTAACATCTTAAAGCTTCTGTCACACATGAAAACCCACGCACGCACACACCAAGCATCTGTTAGGTTCTGTCAGTCCGTCTGTCACACTTTTGTGCAAAATGTATGATGTATCAGTGTATGTAAGTTAACACGCAAGTTCTCTCGTTAGATCACTGAAGTTAAGCAACGTTCGGTTTGGTCAGTACCAGATGGGTGACTTTTTCGAAATACCAGGCATTGTATATAGTAGGATGTTAACACCTCCCTGCAAAAACCTAATGTCATCTCCTGACTGGGATATATAAGCGACTAGGGACCGCTTGTGAATTTGATATTCCCATGGAACTTCCTCTTTTAGAAGCCAGTTCGACCAGCCTAGGGTGAATGTCACTTTGGGTTAAAATTTGTCATCATTAAATTTCAAATAGCATTTTTATGGTTCTGTCATTCTTGAGTCTGGAATAACTGTTTACATCATTAAGCGCGCAGATTGAATAAATGCATCCAATCATCTCAAGAAGAGACTCTCTTCACCAATGTGTCTATCCCGTTTAAATTATTTGAAATAACATTTTTTTGTCCATTATGTTTAGGTTCTATTTTTTTTATTTTTATTTTTATTTTTTTAGGTCTGTTTTGGCTTACTACATATCAACCCTCTTTGGGTTATTTAATGCTGAATCCAGTAATTTGTGGGGAAAAAATTTGTTTGAATCTTCAAATATTTATTTATGGTGTTTTTATTTTGCTCGTTTTGTAGAGGAAAAAAATGTTGTTTTTGTTTTTACAGAACATAATTGAGTTGTGCAAAAGAACAAGAAAAAAACCCCAGCACATTAATGTTTGGTGCATTTTAGGTCAGGAAGCCAATATTTTGAGACAGCCTGATCTGGTAGCACCAAATTTAAGTTTGTCATGCTGAAATTTAAAATAACATTTTGTGTGGCTGGCCATGTTTATAGTTGTGCTTTTGTCAAACTCTGCAATCTTCACAGAATTTCAAACAGAAACCTTTATTTAATCCACAGAGGTAACATGTTCTTGTTCCATCAGCCATGACCGGGTAGAAGTGGTAAATAATTTGTAATGGTAATCTCATTATTATCCATACTGAAGATTGAACCTTTAACCTCCTGAAGACTGTAACTTGCAATTGATTATTACTTTATCTGTTGCATCGCAGATATTTGCAGGATTGTTACATCTCATCTTTTTTCTGGAGCCTCTTTGCACAAAATGTGGTGACTTGTTTATTTTTAACATGTAATTTTGAGGCATGTATCTCTTTGCACATTATTAGTTCATTTATTTTTCTGGTCTGGCAAGGCCACAGGGGAGACAACCAAGCAAAAACAAAAATACCCTAAGCAAAATTCATCCTAAAGCAACAAAACTGAAGTTGGCCTGCCAGGACACTATATATACAAATATAGGCAAATTTGGCCATATTTTATTAGTTTGAAAATATAGTTTTTTTTGTTGTTGTTTTTTTTTTTTTTACCAATTATAAAATTTTAACCATAGAATAGTATTATAATCTTCAAAAAGCCTGCAAATTTTTATGTAGGTTCGCCCCATAGAACCGAAGATATGAGTATTTCAATATTCCATTTGGCTACCAGTATAGATATATTCATAACCACCTTTTTTTTTTTTTCCATTTTATAAGTACGAAATCTCAGCAACTATTGATCAGAATTTAAGAAATGAAGGCTCGTTGGAAAGCTAATAACCTGAATTGTGTAGTGAACTATGTGATATTTGCCCTTAAAGTCGCACATTATTGTTTCAAAAAGTGAAAGATTACTTTTCTATATTAATTTAACATAAAATGAGCACCCACTTTATGGCTACATTTTGTCTCTCCTCCATCAAGACCAGAGGTTTTGGGGAAATATCAGATATTTTGTAATTCATATGCAAAATTAGAAAAACAAATGAATATGATTGAAATATTGGTAAAGACGCAATATCTTTCTACCCACAAAAAATTCTTTAAAATTACCACTATCATAGGTTTTTGAGGGTGTTGAAAACGAAAATTATAGTTAAAATCTCAGGAAATGAGTAGTTTCCGAGATATGAAAAAAGTATAGTTTTAAAAAGTGGGGATCACTTTTTTATATTAATTTTATTAATTTTATTAATTTTATATTAATTTAATGTAAAGTGAACACCCACTTTATATCCATCTTGGGTGGGGGTCATGACGTCAACAGCCGGATAACAGTGTTTATTGAAAATGTTAAGATTTGTGTTTGTATGTTAGGCTATAAATATAAGAAATTGATTCACAATTAGTTTTTATTAATCTAGAACCAAATACTTGATTTAGAGTGTATGTATGTATGTATTCAATCAATCAATCAGCTCTTGGTAGTCCACAGACAAAATAAGGCTTGAGGAAGATTGTTATATATTGTTGCCAATTGTATGAACCAATCTTATGAAGTTCTTGTGTTGAAGATGACCTCATTAAAAGAAATGAATTAATTCTTCTTTGATATGAACACAAACGTTTGTTTTCTGTGAAATTTGTGTGGGATGTGAAAATGGATGAATGTTAACAAACGGTTTTCAAGACACTAACACTTAGGAGAGTCAGGAATAATGAAGGTGGCATTCACACGTTTTTTCCTCATATATATATATATATATATATATTTGCTCGTTTCATCCCCCCCCCCCCCGGACAAAAGGAAGGTAGATTTGTAAATTCCCTCTTGTCCGTTCGTCTGTCCACACTTTTCTCAACTATGCCTTGGAATTTTTTAAAATTTTGCACAAACATTAAACATGTTATGAGTAAAAAAAGTAACAGAACAGATTTTCCGGCAAAATTCTGGTTGCACCCTCCACCCCCACTCTCGCCAGAGTTGCCTTTTGGGTTAAAATGGCTAAAATTGACATTTTTGTGCTTTAAAAAAAAAACAATTATGCCTTGGATTTTTATAAAAATTTTTTGAAAACTTGTAACTAACTGATTTCTGTATAATTTTGTTTGTCTATACTTCGCGATAACTCTTGGGTGTACCCCACGGGCTCTTTTAGGACTAATAAAAACACTCTATTTTTGGGGCTATTTTGCCATATTTGTCCAAACTTTTTTGTGTATGTCTATTTAGCAGTTTTTCATGGTGCTGCGCTCAAATTTAAATATGTTAAGGGCTTGGGGGCTAAATATAGGGTGGGGGAACAAATGATGGACTTAATCATTTCTTTTTTTTTTTTTTTTTTTTTGCATGGTGCAGAACTCAAAATTACATACGTTAAGGCCTAAAACTGTACCGTTTGTTCATTTTTACCAGGATTTGACGTTCCTTGGGGGCTTTGGGGGCTAAATGGGGTAGTGGGGGGAGCAAATGCTGAACTTAGTCATTTTTTTTTATGCCTCGTTCACTGTGCACTCATGGAGGACCATGCATGCTTCACTTGTTTCTAAGAAATTTTGGGTCAATCTGGCTAAAATATGTATGGACCTTTGTTATGACAAGGTTCAGTGAACTAAGTATTATGGTATCTATTTGATGCACACTTGTTGATTAAAAGGGATTTGTATTTAATGAGAGAATGAGCACAAATGTAACCATATTCAACCATCAATTTGGCACTCATTCTAAGTCAAACTTTGCTTATGTTTAACAGGTAAAGTTCTACGATAGGTAAAATGAATTCCCTAAACAAGTTTTGCACCATTTTTATGTCCCCCTCCTTACAAAGATTAAAATCTATATAATAATTAGGGCTGTGACAACAGCATATTCTTTTCATTGTTTTGACTCTTGAGTATATATCGGTTAATATCTTATGTTTTTATACAGACTGATGTGGTTCTCGGTTGATTAAGTGTGTCTGTGTCAGATATATACCCGAGGGTCAAAAGAATGAAAAGATTATTCTGTTGTTACAGCCCTATTAATAATGCACTGTGGCAATCTTGTGTTCATATGCATGTCATCACTCAACATAAAAGATGGCATTGCAAAATCGTTGAAATTATAGTGAACACAAAGTAAATTTAAATTTGGTGTTGTAATTGAACATGAAACTCAAGTGAAATATATTTTTTGAGCCTTTGAACTAGGATCAAAATGTATCTGTCCTGTCAAAAAATGGTACAATAATATTGTGGCGCGTGCATTCTCACCAAATGCTCATAGAATAAAAATGTTACAAACTCTTTCAAGGGTTTTTGAGATAGATCCGCATCAGAGTAATGAGATAAGTATATTTCAGCTTGAACAAAAGATGGTACAATAATATCGTGAGGTCTGCATACACACCAGACGTTGATTGAATGCATAGCATCAGTATGAGGGAGACAACTGGAATTTTCACATTTCTGGTCAAAAAAATAAAATGATACTAAATCTTATGCCTAGAATGTATTCCCCTTTTGATTAAAAGCCATCACATGATTTTTGATTCTTGGAAATGTTACAAATTTAAAGTTTAAGCTTAAGTAGTCTTAAGAAGAAATTGAAATTCAATGAATTTTAATTGTTGTCTAATGACTATGGATCAAATTCACTCCAAATCTGAAACCTTTAAATTTTAAACTGAAGTAAATCTGAAACCTTTAAATTTTAAACTGAAGTAAATCCGAAACCTTTAAATTTTAAACTGAAGTAAATCTGAAACCTTTAAATTTTAAACTGAAGTAAATCTGAAACCTTTAAATTTTAAACTGAAGTAAATCTGAAACCTTTAAATTTTAAACTGAAGTAAATCTGAAACCTTTAAACTGAAGTAAATCTGAAACCTTTAAACTGAAGTAAATCTGAAACCTTTAAACTGAAGTAAATCTGAAACCTTTAAACTGAAGTAAATCTGAAACCTTTAAACTGAAGTAAATCCGAAACCTTTAAACTGAAGTAAATCCGAAACCTTTAAACTGAAGTAAATCCGAAACCTTTAAACTGAAGTAAATCCGAAACCTTTAAACTGAAGTAAATCCGAAACCTTTAAACTGAAGTAAATCCGAAACCTTTAAACTGAAGTAAATCCGAAACCTTTAAACTGAAGTAAATCCGAAACCTTTAAACTGAAGTAAATCCGAAACCTTTAAACTGAAGTAAATCCGAAACCTTTAAACTGAAGTAAATCCGAAACCTTTAAACTGAAGTAAATCCGAAACCTTTAAACTGAAGTAAATCCGAAACCTTTAAACTGAAGTAAATCCGAAACCTTTAAATTTTAAGATGTTATGCTCTCTAAAATTCCTT
Source organism: Euprymna scolopes (assembly GCF_053919585.1). NCBI lineage: Eukaryota > Metazoa > Mollusca > Cephalopoda > Sepiida > Sepiolidae > Euprymna > Euprymna scolopes. The sequence goes on from NC_136510.1 coordinate 37,122,460, forward strand.
TAAAATACCCTCAAACATAAATTTGAAGAATATTTAGCAATTGATGTATAATAACTATTGTTAAAATTTTATAATAATCAAAGATATCTGAATTTTTATTAAGAACCTCCACCTTTTCTTTGTTCCTTTGCATAAAACTGAATGAAAATTAAGTATGTCTCACCTTACCTATTTCGGCTTTAAATTAATAATGATCAGTTAATTAGTTTTACTGTGCAGCCACTTCTGGTCATCACACTCAAGCCAACCTGTACTGAACCAAGTAACTGACAAGTTTTTGTTAATCAATTGCCTTCGATCAATCTGTCCTCGTTAGGACAAACTCTGTTATTTAGAGAACAACCCACAAAACTACACTTGCGATTTAGCTGTCCTTTTCAGGATAATTTTTCTTTCTTCCTAACAAGCTCTTTTCCAACTTTGGTGTGCTGTCCATACTCAACCCGCAGTTGAGTTGGAGAAAGGTTTAGGTCTGCTACGCTCTTCTTTAACCACATTGTGACATCAACAGTTTAACTATCATTATTGGAATCGCAACTTGACACTCAACATCTATGTTCATGCGATCTTGCTGACTCGCGTCCATTTTTGTCTGAGAAACTGCAAAAGTGCTCCCGAAAACTCCCATGAAGAGGAAGTATGCCCGATTTGCAACATCTGGAATTCTAATGTTGGAAAATGAAAAGGGGATGAGGAGAAATGTGATGTGATCTCTGGTATCATAAAATGTGATGTGATCTCTGGTATCATAAAATGTGATGTGATCTCTGGTATCATAAAATGTGATGTGATCTCTGGTATCATAAAATGTGCCTTAGTGAAAACTAGCCTGGATGCCCGGCATTGCCCGAGTGTTTGGAGGTGTGTGTTGAGCAAAAAAGAAAAAGTGGTTGTAGGTAGGCAAGCTCGAACCCGTACCGTGAAGGAGCAAAAGAATGTGAAAAAAAAGACATGACGTCTTTGCCGTTGCGTCCATTGACAAACTGGAAGTGGCAAAGGTTTAAATTAAGGCTAGTCAATCGAAAAGAGGGGATGACTTTCGAAAATATTGGCGAAAAAACCGACCCCCTTCTTGTAGAAAAGTGCCCAGTTGAGAGTGAAGGAATTAATGTTTTTAGCCAATTTTTTCGATATTTGTCATCCTAAGGGTCGAACTTCAAAACGATACCGATCTCATGAAAATCCGTCGCCTCTGTCGAAAGTTTTAGGCAGATATACATACAAACATACATTTAAACAGACAGGTGAGATTTATATTATAAAAGATGGTAGATGGGAATGCCATTAATTATCCCAACTGTATCTTGTCATCTTTTTCTGTTCTGAGAGATGGTTATGCGCCTTGTTACAGAAAATGCTACTATGATAATTCTTTGAAGTAAAAAAGAAGAAAAAAAAAATGTATAAAAAGATTAAATTATTTTCTTTACTTTTATGAAAAAATCAAAACCTAAGTGTTGTTCATTCAGCGGAAAAAAAGGTGTGCCCCATACTTATCATAGTAGCCCGATTGATGATATTGCTTTTCTAACAAGTTGTAAGCTCAATCACTGTACATATACCAGTGGTCGTGGGGGGGCTACAGTGATCTTTTACAAGGGTCGTTCCAAAAATAAAGTATCTTATTTATATATTACTAGCAGGGGTGCCCGGCGTTGCTCGGGTGTTTGGAGGTGTATGCTGTGCAAAAAAAGGCAAAAAAACAAAAAAAAAATGGTTAATTTTTTAAAACTTTGACCCCTATTATGACCCCTCAAAATTTATAGTTTCGGGCTCAAATCACTTTATTAAGTTAGATCCAGGTTCAAGGAACCTATATCTAAAATTTCAAGTGTCTAGACCCAAAATTGTCGGAGGAGTTTGGTAGAGTTCTTAAAGGTCAAATCGTTGAAATTTGACCCCTTAACAGCCAAATTTCTGGCTGACACCCGTCACATCGATTTTCCCAAATCTCAGTACCCGGTATTTCAAATTTCGAGTCTATAGACTAAAAATTGACAGTTATTGCGTAGGGAAATGTACACAGACAGACAGACACACAGACAGATACAGACACGTTCACTTTTATAGATATATAGAATAGATTTAACTCAAAAGGTTGAAGAGCTATGTGCTCCAGAATTTATTTGTCTACATAGCTTCCACCATTCTCAATGCACTTTTACTAGCAATTCAATGATGCATCTTTGTTTCTGATGTATATCCATGATAGAGGTTCGTTTTTGTTTTAGTCTCACACCGTCGATGAAACTTTCAAGTCATGAATGCATAAGGTCAGTCATCATAACAATACAATTTGCAATCCCCTCTGATCCATTCAAGGTGGGGTGAAAAATAGGAGGCATTACTTTTGCAACGACCCTGATATTTTATAGTTATTTAAGCATTCATCTTCCCATTACGTTTTATTTCCTCTCGTTCTGTCCATCTGTAAACATTAATCTCAAAAGCAGAGAAACAAGTTGTATGGTCCTTCCGGCCAAGAGCACAGTGTAGTATCTGTTCTGATGCTACACTTCATCTTTTCTGTCCTCGGTCAGTGGAGGAGAAATCCTTCATGACTGAGACGATTTTTAAATTTTTTTTTTCCCTATCCAGAGTGCCCCTTTTTTGGGGAGCTGGATTCTCCCCACATTAAAAACCAACCTTGTGTCTAACTCTGCCCTCGTGGGGAGGCAAGTAAATAGGAACAAGTTGTATGGTCTCTGTTGAATCTCAACCTGACGATACAATACCGTATGAATCTCCCCTCTCCACACCGTCGCCATTATCATCACCACCGCTGACATCACTCAAAGAAATAAAAAGGTTTCTCTCATGAAATTTATGACGCCATTAATATCTCCTGCTTGAAAAATCATCAAGGCATCTTTTTCATTCTTCTACCGATTTATGTCGTTTCTTTGCTGTTTTTCCGTTTTCTTCTCTTTTGATATTTTTTTTTTTACTTTGTTTTCTTTTTCATATTTTTCTTCTTTTGGCTGACCTAAGTGGGACACTTAGTATAGTGGAACAATTATTATCACCATAACCGTCGCCCCCTTTCAAGTCATAGATACCAAACTGAACCGTCTTTGTAGTTCCACTTAACATCTTCCTTTCAAATAAAAATCATCAAAATATGTAACACAGATTGTGTGTGAAGGTGGAAGTGGGTGGAGTGGGGAGTTCCTTGTATGTTCTGAGAGTCATTGTACCTATTTACTATGCCTCCCCACGGGACAGAGTTAGACACCAGGGTCGTTTTTTAACGTGGAGAAAAGGTACAAAAATAAAAATTGTCTCAGTCGTGAAGGATTTCTCCTCCACCGAAAGAGAACAAGAAATGGAAGTGCAGCACTGCAGCATCTGAAGAACAGATGGTATTTATTTGCTCCCCCACCGAGCAAATTAGGCACAAGGCCGATTTTTAATGTGAGGAGTGAAGGGAGGGGGAAGGGAAAAAGGGGACCAGCTCTCAAGAGGTGGGAAATGGGAGCTGGTTAAAGGTCAGGCATGTGGGGTTGCCCCCACATCTGGTCTTTGCTAGTCATAGCTGGTCTTTGCTAGTCATAGCTTGCAGCATCTGAAGAACAGATACTACACTTTGATCTTGACCAAAAAGGCCTGGGCTCATCATCATCAATGGTCTAGTCTTTAATCCAATATAAGGGGCTAGATATGAAGAATAGACGTTAAAGAAAGGTAGAGTGAAGAGAGATGTTACATTTTAATTCTTGTTTTGTTATCAATACCACCTTAACCCTCTGGGCAACACCAGGTAGCCCTTCTAGTATTAACTATTGTAATATACAGCAGTTAGCTGAAATTTTGGTACTCGTGCAGATGTTGATCCAGACGTAACTCAGCGTTCGTTCGGCTTTCCCCGGAACATGACGTCAACAACAACAGCCGAATAATGCCGAGCGTTGTCGATCAAATAATTACGCTACGTACCTTACGTGCGGTGATCGTCAACTTGATTGCCCCAGCGAGCGTAGTATAAACACTCCCAACATCCCCATGTTAAGAACGGCTTTCGGGGTCAAGGGTGTTTATTCCGAAAGCCGTTCTTAACATGGAGAGGTGGAGGGGTGTTTATACTATGCTGGGAAAGGTCGTAAAAAAAATACCTTTCAAAAAAGAAAAAAAAAATTGCTTAAAAATTATTTGAGACATAAAAAAAACACTTTTTCTTTAACACAGTTATAAAAATTAAAAATTACGGTAAGTTTTTTGCTTTTTTTTTTTTTCATTGATGTTACTACATTAAAAAATTTTCTTTTTTTTCTTTTACGTAGCGTTATTATTTCATCAGCAACGCTCGGCATTATCCGGCTGTTGATGTCATGTTCTGGGGCAAGCTGAGCGAACGCTGAGTTAAGTCTGGATCAATATCTGCATGAGTACCGAAATTTTTATTGACAAATTATTTTAAAACAATTTTGTTTTATTAAACTGTTTTTTATTTTTATATTTATTTATTTATAAGGTCCAAAGGCCACTTAAGGACAAGGGTTACTGGTTTGTGTCAGGTGGAAAGCACAAATCTTTAAGATTGGTTGGATCTGAATTTATAATCGGAGGAGGGGGGGGGCTTAAAAGAGTGACTAGAAGTTGAAGGGATAGGTACAGAGGGAGGGGCAGACGGAGAGAGAGAGAGCAAAGAAAGATGTTGCATACTTTTTTCAACTCTTCTATTTTGTTATCTTTGCCCCTTACCCAACTCCGGAGCAGCGTATTATACTCCACAGAGAAGTAGTTCTTGGAAGAAACCCAGAAAGAAATTGTTTCATGAAAGTTCCATTTAGCTCTAAGTATACAGAGAAAGGATTTTTTTTTTTTTTTTTTTTTTTTTACAGTTGTTGTAGCTAGACTGTTTGACCGGATTGAGCACATGCCATAAAAAATGATGATAGAGTAGAGAAAGACTAACAACGCCTCTTCTGTGAGAAAGAATCTGTAGAGGAAAGGACATTCCCCACTAGATTTCAAAGTCTATTTTCTACTCTGTCAAGGAAGGAGAAAGTGCTCTGAGAAACATTTTCCCAGATGTGGCAAAAGTACTCAATCTTAAGCCAAATCTGGCTCTTATACAGGCAGAGGATTGCATCAGGAGTCAGATACATTCAGGAGCAGTAGAATGATCCAACTATATATCCAGCAACCTTAACAACATATCTAATGTGAGTCTCACTTCAGGTCTGAGATGAAAGTCAGTTCTAGAAGTTTATTGAAACATGGGACTTCTTCAAAGGGAGTTCCATCTATTTCGCCTGGGGCAAAATGGGGATCCAAGCGTTGGTGGTAAAAGGAGAGAAGCTTGGTTTTATATGTATTGAAAATAACCAATTACTTTATTCATATTGCCCAACATGCGTCGGGTTGAAAAATAAAGAATCTAATCATTAATGCTCTTAAAAGTGCTGCCATAGATGGTTGTGCCATCTACATAGATGTCAACAAATGATCTTAGAATGTGATTTTGGGGATCATTGATGTTTTTTTTTTTTTTTTTTTTTTTTTTTTTTACATAGGCGTCACCACTTATCAAGGCCGATAGGCCACTCAAGGATAAGGGTTAAAGAGTGTAGAGTAGTCAAAAGGACAATATAGTAATCGATAGTAATGGAAGTTCGGTAAATTTGTTAACTTAAGTGGAACGGCTCATCAGAAACTTGTTCACGTTGGACTTGAAGACAACCATATTATAGACAGCTGGAAAGCAGGAAAACGGAAGACAAGTCCACAGGTGTGCAGTTCTAAGAAAGAAGCTTTGATCATGGAATCTGTTTAGGTTTAGGCACAGATAAAGAGTGTGGAAAATTATTGATAATGTGTTCAGCTAGTCTAGTGTTTCTTGTGAAAGTTTGGTGAGGGGGGACCATGGATTGAAGCTCAATCGAACACTTTCCATGAAAATGACGATAAAGCAGAGACAAACTCGCAACATCTCTTCTGTGAGATAGAGGTTGCAGCGAAGAGAAAAGGACATCTCCCACCAGGCCACAAAGTCTATTTTGAACCCTATCAAGGCAGGACAAGTCTTTTCTAGCAGCTCCTGCCCATATGTGGCAACAGTATTCCATCCTTGGACGTATCTGCCTCTTATATAGATAGAGAATTGCATCAGCAGTGAGATATCTACTGGATCGATAGAAGGATCCGACCATTTTTCCAGCGGCCTTGGCAACAGATTTGATGTACGTATTCCATTTAAGATCAGGAGTAAAGGTCAAGCCCAGAAGCCTGTCAAAACTTGAGGCCTCCCCAAGACAAGAGCCATTCATTTTAATTGATGCCAGATGGGGATCAGAACGTTGATGATGTAAAGATAGAAGCTTGGTTTTAGATGCATTAAAAGTAACCAGCCACTCCTTTCCCCATTGTACAACATGATCAAGATCAGAGGAGAGAGAATCAGAGAGAACTTGGTCATTTACTGTCTTAGATGTGCTACCATAAATGGTAGTGTCATCAGCAAAAATGTCTACGAATGGTGTAAGGATGTGATTTGGAAGATCATTAATGTAGATCAGGAAAAGAGTTGGGCCCAGGATGGACCCCTGAGGGACTCCAGCATTTATACTGTGAGCTTCTGATTTTTGCCCATCAACTACTACTCTTATGAACCTATCAGAGAGAAATGATTTAATAATTGAGAAGACATTTCCAGCTATACCATAGCTGGAGATCTTGTGAAGTAAACCTTTATGCCATACGCTATCAAAGGCCTTTTATATGTCAAGAGCAATTGCCCTAGAAAGGTTGCCTCTGTCGAGAGATTCGCTAATCCTATGAGATATAACTGTAAGCACATCTGCTGCAGATCTAGCAGAACGGAAACCATATTGTGTGTCACTAAGAAGGTTATTTTTGCTGAGATGGTTGATTACTTCTCTATTTAACACAGATTCCAGCAAGTTACTCATGACGCACAGGAGACTTATTGGCCTGTACTGAGAGGGGGATGAACGATCACCTGAATTCTTAAATACAGGGCATACTGATGAAATTTTCCAGGGTGATGGGAAGCAATTCTCCTTAAGACAACGTTTAAACAGTTTTGTAAGTATGGGTGCTAGTTCTGGTTGAAGTTTTTTGAGTACTAAAAAAAAAAATAAAAAATTAATATTTATTTTATTAATTCATTATCCTCACTCATTTTATTTAAAATGTAGTTTAAAATACATTCTAAATAATGATTCCATTTTCTTAACAGTATGGATTGTTTTGATGACGGGACGTTCTTGACAATTCACCGAAAAACTTTTAATCGCTTCAATTTTTCAACTTTTAAAGGTCCAAAGATAACGATTTTGAGAAAAATATTTCGTGTAGGTCTTTTCTATGTCAAACCCCAACTATCATCACCATTGCCTCACCTGATGTATATCAAAAATAAGGTTGTGTCCAGAATTAATCTTTTAATCACGTTGGTGTTGATACGATGTGCTTCGGACTTTTGACCATCAACTATTACTTTTATGAACTTATCAGAAAGCAAGGATTTGATGGTTGAGAAGACATTTTCCGCATATTCATAACTAGCAAGCTTATGAAATAGATTTTTGTGCTAAACCCTATCAAAGGCCTTTGATACATCAAACTTTTACTCTAGAAACAAAGTTTCTATTAATAGATTTGCTGATCCTGTGTTATTACAGTTAGCATGTCAGCTGTTTATCTTGCAGGATTAAATTCGTATTGCTTGTCACTAAATAGATTGTTTTTATTGATGAAGCTGACAACATCTTGATTTATCACAGATTAAAACAACTTACTCATTACATAGGAAGCTTAATTGGTCCATACTGAAATGCAGGAGACCGATCTTCAGTATGCTTTAATAATGGGCAACCGGAAGTTTTCCAAGGTGATGAGAAGCAGTTCTCCGCTGCACAATAATTGAACAGCTTTGTAAGAATAGGAGCTAATTCTGATTGGAATTGAAGAACGATGATTGCAACATTATTAGGACCAGATGTCTTGTTGGCATCAAGGGTCTTGATAAGTTTGGCAACATCCCAGACAGATATATGATTGTCCCTTAAAGTCATAGGAGGGAATTCAGAAGATAAGCAACCCAACCCAGATCGGAAAGGCTATATTTTGATGCGAAGTTTTTTGGTGAAAAGCTTGGTTTTATCAGATGCTAAGATCATTGATGATGATGGGAATGGAGGTCTTGTATCTGTTCAGCATCCTATTGGTTATTCGTCAAGATTTGTGGGAACTGAGCCTATGTTGGGCCGATCTAGATTTGATAGACTGGGTATAGGATTCTTACACAATCATACGCAAGGAAATGATTACTATGCTAGCAACCACTGTAACCTTTGCTGGATTTTTTTTTTTTCATAGAATTTTTATTAACATTTTTTATATATTAAATATTGTTTTTACTGCCAATATGTAGTTAAAGCAAAATAGTTTCAGACTATTGAAATAATTTCCAATGCTATCGATAATGTTAACCCATTCATTTATTTATTTGTTTTTCTTTTTTTTTTCTTTTCTTTTTTTGACACAGGAATCGACACTTATCAAGGCCCGGAGACTACTCGAGGATAAGGGTTAATGGATATTGATATGTCAATGTGATTATAGCGTAGTAAACATAAGTAGTAGGAATTTGGTAAATTGGATTATTTAGGGGGACGGTTCATCAAGAACTTGTTTACGTCGGATTTGAAGTCGACCAAATTGTAGTCAGCTGGAAAGTAGGCAAACGGAAGAGAGTTCCACAGGTGTGCAGTTCTAAGAAAGAAGCTTTGTTCATGGAATCTACGTTTAGGTTTATGCACAGATAAAGAGTATGGAAAATTATTGATAGTGGTTTTGGCTAGACGAATGTTTTTCGTGAAAGTTTGGCGAGGGGGGGGGGCATAGATTGAAGCGCAGATGAGCACTTGCCATGAAAATAACAATGAACCAGACGAGCTCTTCTGTGGGAAAGAGGTTGCAGGGAAAAGAAAACGGCATCCCCCACTAAGCTACGAAGTCTATTTTGAACTCTGTCAAGGCAGGATAAGCTGCTTCTAGCAGCTCCTGCCCAGATGTGGCAACAGTACCCCATCGTTGGCTGTACCTGGTTTTATATAGGTATTTATTTATCATCGTTTATGTTTGAATTTATGATTTTACACATGATGTAAATCATAAACCTATAATATCACTCCAAAGCAAGAAATATTTAAGGTAATCTTTCAAGTTCTGTTTATAAAAAAAAAAAGTCCAAATAAGTAAGTTGATAGAACTTCAGAATTTCGCTTTCTAGTCAGGACATCCGCTTTATTTGTTAGAAATTTATTTTCTATTAATGCAATGTTTTCCATTTCTAAAAGTAGTTCAGATTGGTATTTCAAAATGAGGCAAATTTTTAAATGTATTAGTTTAAAAAATGATTGATGGACGGACTGGCAAAACCTCTATTTATATGATTGCAAGCTGATGTTGTAATAATTTTAAATGATTATTTATTGAGTCAATTATTATTTAGTAAGGCAGGTAATTTAAAGGTATTTGTTGAGTAATTGATCCATAGTAAAATAGTTATCAAGGACCTTAATAATTAAAAATGTAAATTTCTCATAAAAATGTTTAAATGTGGCTTGGAAAAAATGGATATCGATGAAATTTAAAAAAAAAAAAAAAAAAAAAAATGCTGTTTAAATTTAGTAAGAGGAAAGAAATAAAAATCGAAACATGTTCAACGTGTTATTCCTCAAAAAAGAAAAAAAAAAAAAAAGAAAAAATGAAAGTTCACGAGCAAACTTTTCATTTTTGTATTAAAATGTGTGTGGATTAACAAGTTGTACTGAAGAAATACTTGCCTTAAGTAAAGTTAGCAGATTATACTGAATGACTAGGCCTTTGAGTTTCACTTTTTTTGTTTTGATTTGTTTTTCCGGTCAAATGTAATAAACATGAAGTTGTTCGGATTTTTCAGGTTACAGCTAAACAGCAATAAATTTCACAACTCTGTATTTGATTCTGCCCAACCAATTTTTATTTATGTATCATGCTTTTTGCAATAAAAAAAAATGCACTTTGCTTCAGTATTTTTCAGAAAATACATTATCCGACTAGGAATATTTTTCAGATGGAAACCATCTTTTTTTGTCTGCAGCAAATATTAATTGGAGTGGACACTACAATATTGGTATATAGGTGGACTGTTTTGAATGTCTTATTCTTACGATTTTATTTATTCTATTTTATTTATTTATTTTTTTTTTGTTTTTCTTTTCAGCCAAATGTAACAAACTCCTTGACAGTACAACTTGCACGGATCACGAAGATGAAGTCTACTGTCGAGCTTGTTATGGCAAAAACTTTGGTCCAAAAGGTTATGGATTTGCTGGTGGGGCTTCTGGTCTCTCAATGGACACTGGCAATGCTGATGAAATCACCAGAAAGTAAGTTGGTTTTACTGATACTCTCTCTCCCTTTTTCTCTTTTTCCTATCATTTTATGGGATCTTCTAAAATTACAAATCTTTTTTTTATATGTTTTTTTTTGTTTCTCTTTCTCTTTACATATGGTGATTAACAAAGACTGTTGGACATTCATAACTGAAACTGGGTGGATAATCCAGACATAGGCTGAAGTTTATTTACATCAAATATGATTTGATTGCAAAAATGATTATAAATTTTATTAATGATTCCATAGGTGGCATTTGGGGGAGGGAAGGGGGGGAGTCACCATATAGAATACGCAACAGGCCTTTTTTTTTTTTTTCTTGTAGAATTTTAATACATTTTATTACATAAGTTATCCATGGATGCACATTTCTTGCTAACTAGCAGTCATCAGTATGGCTTAATTTTGCAAGGATCGAGCCCATAACTACATTGTCAGTAGTCTGGCATTTTATCACAGGAGAGACAACCAAACAAAAAAAAACCCTAAGCAAAATTCATCCCAAAGCAGCAAAACCGAAGCTGGCCTATCACATAAATGTAGGCAAATTTGACCATATTTTATTGGTTTGAAAGTATATAGGTTCTTTTTTAACCATAGAATAGTATTATCTATATATATAAAAGCGAAAATGTGTGTATGTATGTACGCTTTTCCTCAATGTCCACAAAAGGCTTCTTTCAGAGAAGCGCTTGCTCGGTTCACAACTTAAAACTTTTTATATCATCTATAAATTGTAATATCTCAGAGTTACCCACGGAGCTTGCCTGTCTATTTAATTTTATTGACTTTCAAACGTTAATTATTCCACATTTCCCGCATCGGCACACGTTACATTCGGTTTTCGGTATTAAAAAAAGCGAAACTCTACTCTAATCACAGGCCGAAAGCCAGTTGTCTCAAGAGAGCTAAGTAACGTTTGTTCAATGTCGACTTCGTCATATCAGACTGTAGCTTTCATTTCGCTCCTCCTAATAAACAGGGAGCGGGTTTTTAAAAACAAACAAACCGATTTATTCACCTCATTCAAAACTGTCCCGCACAAAATGCTTACTGCTGAATGCCTATTGCCGTCATGTCAATTAAAAACGTGCACCTGTTTTTTTTGTTTTTTTTTATTATTTTTTTTTTTTTTAACACTTTACTATTTTCCAACTGCAGGTCGTGAAGGCTTCGTTGTTTTTTCTTTTCACATTTTCGGGTTTTTTTTCACATACCCCGAAAAACACCCGGGCAACGCCGGGTACCCTTCGCTAGTAATCTTATAAAAGCCTGCAAATTTTCATGTAGTTTCATCTCATAGAACCAAAGATATGAGCATCTCAATATTCAATTTGGCTATGTGTATAGATATATCCATATATAGATATATCCATATATAGATATACCACCTTTTTTGGTAATTTTATAAGTTCAAAATCTCAGCAACTATTGATCAGAATTTAATAAATGAAGGCTCGTTGGAAAGCTAATGACTTGAATTGTGTAGTGAGCTATGTGACATTTGCCCTTAGGTCACACATAGTTTCAAAAAGTGGGGAGATCACTTTTCTATATTAATTTAACACAAAATGAGCACCCACTTTATGGTCACCTTGGAGGGGGGTCTGTCATTTTTTTAGGGTTGGTGTTTATTGTGGCCTGGTAGACCAACACAAAACCTACCTTAAAAAACTTGTTTATAGGTTTTCTGGTGTGGTGAAAATGAATATTGCATTTAAAAAAAAAAATTTTATTCAATTTTCACCCCCAAACAAGGCACAGTGCCAATTTGAAGTAGGGGGCTATTATCGGGGACATAAGTTGCAGGGACATTATAAAGAAAGATGAGTAGCAAGATGTCTTTTCATATTACACTTGAACTTCTGATTTAAAACATATACAATAGTCTTTAACTCCATATTTATCACCCACTTTCAATGACTATGGCATGCAGCAGCAATTTTAAGTTGGTTTTCTAAGAAAAAAAAAAAAAGAAAGGCGTGTTTTGTGGTTTAAACAGCGTGGTTTACTTTGTATTCATTGTTAGGATTGCTATGTGAAAAATTGCAAGAATTAAACCGGATTTTGTTTAATAAAAGAAATGGAGGATCTTCCTGGTAGTAAAACCACAATTAAAATATTGTCTCATTTTTTTTATATATACTAATGCGTCATCACCTACCAGGGCTAAAAGCTACTCGAGGATAAGGCTTAATGAGATTGTCAGATGGATGATAAACAAGAGAATGGGAAACGTTTAATGGAATGAGAAAAAATTTGATTACTTAAGTGGCCAGCTTGACAGGTATTTGTTGGCATTATGCTTGAAGACCTCCATGTTGTAGTGTGTAGAGGAGCAGTTCTATGGAAATGTGTTCTAAAGAGGGGAGGTTGTTGGAGATAAACTCAGTTTATGGAAAATCCATTTGGTTTTGGGTATATACAGAAAGAAAGGAAAATTCTTTGCAGTGATGATAGAAGGGAGAGTTCTTGCTGTGAATGTTTTGCAGGGACGAACCAAAGATTGGAGCTCAGCTGAGTAGTATTCACAGGAATAATGAAAGTAGAGTATAGTAGAGTAGAGAAAGACTAGCAACACCTCTTCTGTAATAAAGGAACTGTATGGAGGGAAGAGAAGAAATGGTTCGTTGCAAATTTGTTTTTTTCTTATTCTATCATGGCAATTTATTAAGGTTCAAATTTAAAAAATTAAATGCGTTTTTATCAAATTAGTTTTTAAAATTAAATTTACAAAAATAGATTTATCAAATCTTGTAGTTGTCTTAAACTTCATTGTAGTGACTAAAAAAAAGTTTGTGTTTGCAAATGAATAAATGCAAACATTTTTTTTTTTCATCGCACATATATATATCAAAACAACTAAAAAAAAAAATTTAAAAAAAAAGAAAGATATTTAAAATGACGTCTATAAATAAAGATATTGTCACATAACAAAAAAAAAAAAAAAATCCAATCAATAAAGTTATTTGAAAATTAGTAAAATTCGTAAATCTGAAGTGCTGGTATGAGAACATCTGAAAACTTGGTGTGATAATGTTCAGATCAGATAGATTCCAAGGACTATAGATCTACCCGATCTGAAGAAATTTTTGAAACTCCATGAAATAAGGAAATTATTCATCTTGTATTCCTTGTTGCCTATGTATCTCCTTTCCATCCTCAGGTCGCTGATGGATCCACCGGAGCAGCAATATTATTACTGTTTGGCAGTCGCAGGAACTTAGAGAACAAAGTTGTTGGCAATGTCGAACTGCTGTAGGGGTTCCATCTTGGATTTTCCTCAAGGTTTACTTCTAAACCCTTTTCTAATAATGGATATGATGTGATACTACAGACATTCCCAAAGAGCCAAGTAACATTCAGAAATGATTCACCGGGAAGAGAAGAGTTGTCTTGTCGGAAGTAAAAAGAGCAATGATCCAGAAGGATAGGATGAAATGATTAACCAAAAAACGAAAGCCGATCAAAAATAGAATGGGTAGTCAGCTAGAAGTGTTTTTTGACTCAAAATACAGTGTGTATGTATATATATATGTATGTATGTATGTATATATATATATATATATATATATATACTAGAAAAAGTACCCGCCGTTGACTGGGTTCAAAAACAACCTACAGAAAATGGACTCTGAGTTATGAAAGTATATTATAAAAAGGAAGGGTTGTAAAGAGATAGCTTCGAATTTGGGGGTATCAAAACCAAAACAAAATATGATGAAAGTAAAAATAAAATAGATAACCCCCATAATTTATTATACCATACCTGTTCACACTGAAACACTTATCACAATATTCTATGGATCTATATTAAAAAAACCTTGTTAAACTTTGACATATTTACATTCTATGGAGGTCAGGCGCGAACGAACACCCCATAATTTTATTATACCATATTTCTTCAAACTGAAACATAATTATCAAAGTATACTTACGCAGATAGATATGAAAAGTCTTTATTAAAGTTTGTGCCTATTTCCATTCTATGGAGGCCAGGCACGAACGCAGACCCCACAATTTTATTATATCATCCCTATTTAAGTTAAAACATACTTATCAAAGTATTATGTACATCTATATCAAAAACACTTGTAAACGCTTTTTTAAAAATTTTTAATTTTTTATTTCCATACTTTGTGGACCAGGCGCGAATGCAGACCCCACAATTTTAATGCCAGATCAAACATACCCATTCCTGTGTCTCGATACATCTATCATTATATGTAATCAGTTTTTTAAAATAGTCAACCATATAGGAACCTATTCGTGACCAGACACACACAGACATTCAGCTTTATATTATATATATATATATATATATATATATATATATTTGTCTTTACATAAGCAGTAGTTTGTTGCTACACAGTCATGAGCATGTTTCGGTCTACTAGTATTTACTAACTAGAGACCTCATCAGGCAACCTGATGAGGTTTCTAGTTAGTAAATACTAGTAGACTGAAACATGCTCATGACTGTGTAGCAACAAACTACTGCTTATGTAAAGACAAATGTAACCTGCTCTACTTCTGTATTGAGCACTCTTGTATGAACCTCGTTATATTTCACTGGTTACCCTACCTTTGGAAAATTGCAACCTCAAATTTTATATATATATATATATATATATATATATAATCTTCTACTATTATATAAAAGAAACTTTGTATGTGTGTGTGCGAGCTTGTTCCCTATGGACTCCTAAACTACTGAACCGATTTGTTTGAAAATTTCACGCATGTGCCTGGCAGTGTTCTTAGATAGGTTTTGTATCATAATGTTTGAAAAAATCTGATGAAAGAAGAAACAGGCGATTTTGACTAAAGTTAACACCTTATACAGCCTAACATCACAAGTAGAAAGGCCCGGCATATAAAATCAACAGTAGGTTCTTTGATATGACAGGGGTGCGTTTGAAATGAATGTTTCCTTTTTAGAGCACTGGTGCTACCAGATCAGGCTGTCTACTGACTTCCTGAGATGAAACGCACCTACATAGATGTCTTTGTTTTTTTATTCCCTTTTGCAAAACTTAGTCATGTTCTGCGAAAACAAAAACAAAAACAACATTCTCCTCCCCTTCCCCTCCCTCGTTTTCTTTTTCCTTCACCTCCTCACCCCTTTTTTTTTTTTTTTTTTTTTTTTTTTTTTTTTTTTTTTTTTTTTTGCCTAGTTGGTAGGGCGATAGAACATACCAACTGCCCCCCTGCAGAGGGTAAAAATCCTTCAATGGGACCACCAGTTGACCGTTGGTGGCAACCCGTAATGCATTAAGAACGGGATCCTGGTGGTTGAGTGGAACATGCCTAGGAAATAATAACATGATACTACAACACACCACTTTGGCCCTTACTAGGCTAGACGGGAGGTTGGATAGGCCCGATCCAATCAATCGGTTGGTCATGACAAGCACTAATTCAGACAATCCAAACAAAAACACACTAACACTCAACATAAACAATAAACTGAGTTAATAAGCGATGGCTGAAGGGTCAATCAAGCTGGGAAAAAGGTAACCATCAGGAATAATAAAAATACAGGGAAATCCCATACTTGGGTGGGCATAACCATATATTGTGAATGCTTGGAAACCTCCCCATGTTTGAGTATACCAGCTATGTAGCCCTGGAGAACCGAGGCGAATGGGATTTACCCCCTCATAGTTCTTCCCCATAAGGGGCTCCGAGGAGGGTGGGGAGCATGGCTGATGAATTTTTCAAAAATTATTATGAATGCCAAAAAATCCAAGAGACCACACACAGAAATTGACTCTGACAGCGACAATGAAGATACAAACTTTCCAAGATTCATCGTGCTAGAAGCAACGTCTAATATACCGTTAACTAAAATGTCACCCTTCATTATCCAAAAGGTAATATCAAGCAAAATAACACCTAAAAATGTCAAAAAATTAAGGAATGGTACCATATTGGTAGAAGTACAAAATAAAAAACAGGCCAAAACTCTACTTCAACTACAAAAATTGCATGAAACAAACATCAAAGCTTATCCACACCAAACACTAAACTACTCCAAAGGAGTCATAAAAAACCAGGAAATCTCCGTCTGCACAACAGAAGAAATCAAAACAGAACTAAAAAACCAAGGGGTCACAGATGTAAAAAGAATCACATTTAAAAAAAAAGGAGAGGTAATATATACAAACACTTATATATTAACATTCAATTATCCTCAAATACCAGAGACCATCAATATAGGTTATGAAAGAACGAAAATAGAACAATACATTCCAAAACCTTTACAATGCTACAACTGCCAAAAGTTTGGACATAATAAAGACCAATGTCTAAGATTCTTCACATGTGGAAACTGCAGTGAAAAAAACCCAGACCACGATGAAGAAGACTGTCCAAATAAAACCAAATGCACAAACTGTCAAGAAGAGCACCACTCTCACTCAAAACAGTGCAAAATATATAAGCAAGAGAAGGAAATAATAACAATCAAATATCAAAAAAATATAACCTTCCAAGAAGCCCGCAAAGAAGTCACAAATCGCACCAAAAACTCATATGCCACAATAACCCAACAAGCAAACAAAATGTACAACTACAATGAACTAAACCTTGCTCCAGAAATTGCAAACCTAGCAAAAGAACTAAAGAACATACTTGAAGAATTAAAATCTTTTTTATCAGAACTGAAAATAAATTCTAACAGCCAAATAAAAGTCAGAAACGAACAACCCAGTATAAAAGAAAACGAAACAAAGGAAATCAGAAAAACTTCCATCAATATTGAGGAATCAATCTCTAAAGAAATGAAACCTCCTCAATTATCAAAACGTGAAAGATCCAAGTCACTAACAAGGACAAAAACAGATGTTAAAAATAAACACACAACAACAGAAAAAATGGAAATAGAACAGAACAACAAAAAAACTACCCCCCAAAAACAAAATGACAAACAAAAAACAGAATTAGTATTAATTGAAAATGAAAATAAATTTGAACTAGTTGAAACTGGTAGCCAAAAAAGACAGTCAAGACAAAGTAAATCTAAAAGTCCCAGACCAAAACCCAAAAAAAGCCTCTCACCAGAAACAAGAAACAGACCATCCACTTCCAAAAGAAACACCCAAACTAACATCGAAACTATGGACGTAGACATAAACACCAACAGTCCAAAACCAAAAGAAAATATAAACCATGACTAACAAAATCCTACAGTGGAACATAAGAGGATTAAAAATTAATATCGAAGAAATGCAAATACTTATCAAATCCTTATGTCCTGCAATAATTTGCCTACAGGAAACACACTTAAAAGAAAATGACAAAATTAACATAAAACACTACTCAATATACAACCACATAAACAAATTATCATGCAAAGCCACCGGTGGATCATCAATACTGATAAACGAAAACATTCCACACAGCAAAGTGAACTTAAAAACAAATATGCAAGCTGTTGCAATAACTGCAACACTACACAAAACAGTAACCCTATGCTCACTCTATATACCACCAAATGAAACAATAAACGAAACAGAATTAAACAATATAATCAAACAACTACCTAAACCTTTTCTACTGTTGGGAGACTTCAATAGTCACAATATATGGTGGGGCAGTAAAAAAAACAACAAAAGAGGCCAAACCATAGAAAAAATAATTAACCAAAATGATCTATGCCTACTCAACAACAAAGAGAATACATATATGCACCCACCAACGGGAACCCTATCAGCAATCGATATAACACTATGTGACCCAACTATATACATGGATTATAGCTGGAGAATACATAAGGATACATGCGGAAGTGACCACTTCCCAATCATAATAGAAAACGAGAATCCCAAGCCAGAAGACAAAACACCCCGCTGGAATTTACAAAAGGCAAATTGGGAAAATTTCCAAAATACATGTCAATACAGATTAATACCTGAAGCGAATCCTGACTTAGAACACATCACATATTTCAGCAACACCCTACTCACAATAGCCGAGGAGAACATACCAAAAAGTTCCACTACTACAAAATATAACAAACCCTGGTACAATAAAGAATGCAAAGAAGCTATAAGAGCCAGACGTGCAAACCTAAGGAAATTCAAAAACAGTCCAACGAAAGAAAATTTGGACACCTATAAAAACAGCAAAGCCAAAGCACGGAAAACTATCAAAGAATCAAAACGGAACTCGTGGAAAGACTATGTAACAAAAATTAATCAAAACACAAAACCCAAAAAAGTATGGGAGATGGTCAGAAAAATAGCAGGAAAAAATACAAAGAACCCTATTAAACACCTTATATGCGACAACACAAAGATTACCGACAAACAAAATATCGCAAATAAATTAGCAGAACAATTCTCAATGAACTCATCATCAAAAAACCAAAATAAAAAATTCCAAGCTATAAAGAAAAATGAAGAAAAAATAAAAATAAACTTCAAATCAAAAAATGAAGAAAACTACAATCAATTATTCAACAGTGCAGAACTAGAGGAGGCAATAAACAAATCTCCCGATACAGCAGTCGGCCCCGACGAGATCCATTATCAATTCCTCAAAAAACTACCAAAACCATCACTGGACTACTTATTACAAATTTACAATGAGATATGGATAACTAACAACATTCCAAAAAACTGGAAGCAGGCAACAGTAATCCCAATACCCAAACCAAAAAAAGACCATACAAACCCAACAAACTACCGACCCATTGCACTAACTAGTTGTTTGTGCAAAACTTTTGAGAGAATGATTAACGAAAGGTTAAATTGGTACTTGGAAAGCAAAAATCTAATTACAGAAAGCCAGTCGGGTTTCAGGAAAAATAGAAGCCCCACCGATCACTTAATAAAACTGGAAACACGCATAAGAGAAGCATTTGCAAAAAAAGAACATCTAATAGCAATTTTTTTTGACATGCAAAAGGCGTATGACACCGCTTGGAAATACGGAATCCAAAAAGACCTGTATGAACTAGGACTTAGGGGTAGAATGCCAGAAATTATCAGAAATTTCTTAACAAATAGAAACTTCCAAGTACGGATGGACAACACTTATTCAGTCCAAAAAGATCAAGAAATGGGGGTCCCCCAAGGCAGTATCCTGTCTGTCACCCTCTTCAACATTAAAATAAACAATATCATAAAAAACATAGACCCAGGAATTGAAAACGCCCTATACGTGGACGACCTACTTATATACTACCAATCTAAATATATACAAACAGCCGAACGCAAACTACAACTCTGTCTGAATAAAATAAACAAATGGGCCATAGAAAATGGATTTACATTCTCAGAGGAAAAAACTAAATGCATCCACTTTTGCAAATTACGAAAATTCCACCACGACCCCAACCTGAAACTGGATAACAAGAACATCCCACTCACCGACCAACATAAATATTTAGGTATTATATTCGATAAAAAATTGAACTTTATACCGCATATAAAATATTTAAAAGCAAAATGCCAAAAGACAATGCAATTGATCAAAGTCCTAGCACACACCGATTGGGGTGCAGACAAAGTCACATTATTGAAATTATACCAAACTCTAATCAGATCTAAAATGGACTATGGATGCTTCATCTATGGAGCAGCAAGGAAGTCCTACATAAAAGAACTAAATACAATCCATCATCAAGGATTAAGATTAGCCTTGGGAGCATTTAGAACCTCTCCAGTAGAAAGCCTCTATATAGAGGCCCACGAGCCTCCACTGATTCTAAGACGACAGAAGTTAGCGCTACAATATTACCTAAAGCTGGTATCAAGTCCAACAAATCCTGCATATCAATGTACCCTTCACCCACAATACACACATCTCTTCAACAAGAAAGAAAATATCATCAAGCCCTACAGCCTCCGGATAAAAAACCTTCTCACAGAAGCCCAAATGGACATTACAAAAATACATAAATATAACAAATCAAAAACTCCACCCTGGATGATCAAACAACCACACATAATATTAAAATTAAATAAATATCCCAAAACGAAAACCCACCCATCAACCTTCCATGAAGAACTACTTATCATCCAGAATACATACAAAGAATATACACAAATTTACACTGACGGATCAAAAGATGGAGATAAAGTAGGATGCGCAGCCATCCACAAAAAAATAAAACTAAAGAAAAGGCTCCCAAACGAATCTTCTATTTTCAGCGCAGAAGCAACAGCCATAGATTCGGCACTGAATATAATAACCAATGATGACCATCAAAAATATATCATATTTACTGACTCACTTTCAATACTCATATCTCTAAAAGAAAAAAAAATGACAAACCCACTTATTACAAAATTGCTAAACAAAATAGATGCCATAACCATGAAAAAAAACATTAACTTTTGCTGGATACCAAGCCATATCGGCATATACATGAATGAACAAGCAGATAAGGCAGCAAAGGAAACTCTGCAACAAAACCACATAAGTGGAAAAATCCCCTATACAGACCTAAAGACTAAAATAAACACATTTTTGAAGAGAAAATGGCAAGAAAACTGGAGCTCATGCACCAAAAACAAACTATTCCAAATAACACCAAATATTGGAACGAGAAACACCAAAAAGTTAACAAGAAAGGAAGAGGTAGTAATGACCAGACTGCGAATAGGTCACACTCACATCACCCACTCACATCTACTAAAAGGGGAGGAGACACCAAACTGTATAACGTGTCAAGAACCCTACACAATACACCATATACTGACAAACTGCATTGACCTTGAACAAATCCGAACAAAGTATTACCAAGAAAAAAATCTGAAAACAATATTAAACAAGATTGATCCCCAAAAAATTATCAATTTTCTGAAAGAAACTAAAATATACTCAAAAATATAAGGAAAGACCCCCCCCCCCCAAAAAAAAAAAAAAAAAACCTTAAGAAGAACAAACCAATATTTAACACAACATAACGAACCTCTCGGCATTAAATGACCCCAAAGTGGTTGATATGCCGTAAAACAGAACAAACAAACAAACAAACTTTTTAGAGCACAATTGAACCTACTTGACTTTTCATTTTAAGCTTTAATTAAATTCATTATATAAAAATAATTTTATAAAATCAATAGTAGGTTCTCTACAGTGCAATGTAAACTACATGAGGAGGTATGTTAAGCTTCCTCCCAGTGCACCAAGGTCGGTTACCAACTAGAGCAGGCAATCAATCGATTTGATTGAAAAATGAGCGTTTTCATTGATTTTGGTGACAATAAAGTATGGGGATGTGAAACATTTGTTGATCATCATTCAATCCCTGGTAACGTCAGGTCTCCCTGCTAGTATTATCGTAAAATTGGAACCTATGAAGATAAAAAGCTGGATGTGTTAGATAGAATAATTAAAGAAATAGTAAGAATAGATGATGGAAAATAAAATTGAATAAACAATATTTACTGCTCCATCAAATTCAAATACAGAATTATCATGAAAAATGCTTAATCCATGGATTTTCAGATATTCGCTTTTTTACTAGATTAAACATTAGTAAAAAATAAAAAGATAAAAATGCATCACAGATTAGCATAAATTTATAAATATATAAAAAAATATGAAAATTTTGTCATTTAATATATATATATATATATGACAGTTTTTATAAATTTATACTAACCTGCGATGCATTTTTTATATATATATATATAATGTGTGTGTGGGAATTCATTATTTCGTACTTGATAACCAAATTTTGAACATCAGATTGGCTGCTGCTGATGCTTCCTGGATAATGAAGTCATTTGTTCTTTGCAATGTTGATTAATAAATTCTCCATAAATCATCATTGTGGTTTTCACTCATGCCAAAATTTTGAATTTTGCCCAATTTTCTTAGTAATGTTTCCGATGTCCATATTTTATTTGGTATTAAATGATTCTTTAAGTCATATGGGTTATAGTGTAACTCTAGTGAAATAAATTATCTACAGATATATGGACAAACACATTGTTTCCATATAGAAATGCACATATTATTACATATTATTTATTACATAAAGCAAGATTTCCATTTTCCTCATGGCTTTTTCTTCTGTCAAAGGACATTATCAAGCAAATGAGAAAGAAGTGGTCTTTATTCTCGATCATATGTTTGTGTGAGATTTGCCATATTTACAAGATTTGTGGGGATATGACCCCAAGGGGAATAACTCTTGAATATAAAATAATTTCTCCCTAAAGAGATGATTCTAATTGTCATTAAATTCAATGGAATTAAAAAAAAGGCCAAGTTTTAAAAGGAAAGAAAATTAAATTTAATCGATGCATCAATACATTTTGAACATCAGATTAGTTGCTGCTGCTGCTTGGATAATGAATTCACTTGTTTGCGATGTTGATCAATAATCGCTCTATAAATCATTGTTGTTTCTACTCTTACCAAAAATTTGGAATTTTGCCCATTTTCTTAGCAATGTTTCCTGCTATTTAAGACTTCCATATTTCGTTTACCATTGATTCTCGAAATCGCTCTGATGAAATAGATTGTCTTTCAGACATGCGGACAGACATAAATGTACGTTTGTCTGGGTTGTGGATGGTGATGAGATGACATTTAACATTTTCATATCAAGTTTTTACGCGTGGGTGCACATCTCTGTAAGCATCTTTGTTCCCTTTTAATTGCCTCCCCACAAGGGCAAAGTTAGACACATGGTCAGTTTTTAATGTGGAGAAAATTCAGATCCCTTAAAAGGGCACTCTGGTTAAGACAAACAAAAATTTTAAAAATGCTTCAGTCTAGAAGGATTGCTCCTTCACTGAGCAGCGATAAAATAAGGACAAAAGTGTAGTGTCATAACAGATAGTACACGTTCTCTTAGCTTAAAAGTCAAACATGTTTATTAATCAGTCGCACTTAAACATGAATCCTTGTAGCATAATAGAATGTTACCATATGTGTATCAAGTGTTTTTTTGGGTTTTTTTTTTCTGTAACTTATTAAATATTCTGTTTGTGATGTACAAAATTAAATGAGAAAAAAATAAATGCTTAAAAAGAAAAATTTAACTTTGTGGCTGGAAATGTAGGGAAAGTAATATCATGGGTTTACTTTCGACAGCCTCATAATTCTCACTTTCCTTATTTGGTCCTTTAGTCCTCGCATTCCATGAGCAATGTTTCTTACAAAGGGGGAAGAATTGCTGGTTTCTTGGGTGTTTTTTTTTTTTTTTAAGTTGGACTCTATCAACACTTATAATTGGCTAGTTTTTAACCTTCAAGTAGTTTTATTTTTGTTTTGTTTTTTGCGCCTTAGATCAAGATACCTCAAGTCAAGATTGAAATCGACCATTTGTTCAATAGTTGCTGATTCTACCCTACACGTCATCAGCACAATTCAAGAGTAAATACTGTTAAGGCATGTGTTCTTCAGAATTGCCTGAGCTATTCTTTGTTCCAGTTCATTTGAGTCCTAGGTTTAGTGGTCTCTATCAGTTCGCTGCTTTAACACCTAATTGTAATACCATTTCTTATTCCAGTAGCTTCTTTCCACTGCAACGTTGTGGAACTCTCTTCCTGATGATTGGTTTCTTCCTACCTACATACAGCCTTGTTTTTTGGGGTTTTTTTCAAGATCAAGGCCAATAGGCATCTTTTTTTGCAATAATCATCTTTTGTTCTTGTCTATTTGTATCAAATGGCTTCATGCCTTGTCTCAAGTAACTTCCATAATAAAACTGCCAAAAGGTTGTGAATATCACTGCAACGGGAAGAATGATTCTTTCAATGAGTAATTTAAAAAAAATTTTTTTTTTTTTGCTTGCAAGTTTTTAATTCTCGCCACCTTTCTCGGTTGAAAACCTATCACAAAGCTTGTTTCAAGTGCATCACATGTAGCAAATCTTGGGACTCATATTTTGCTGGTGGTCCATATATGTTTGCTCCCCCTCTCTCTCTCTTCTCATGAGAGCAGTTAGACTGAAGGTCAATTTTTAATGTGGAGAAAAGTCCAGCTCCCCAGAAAAGAGCATTCTGGATTAGAACAAAAATAAAAATTGCTTCAGTTTGAAAGAATTTCTCCTTCACTGACCGAGAACAGAGCAGATACATTTTGCTCTTATCCAAAAGGTCGAAGAGTTAAGTCTGTCGACAGTTATAATTTGCTGTAAAAGTGTCTCTGAGCTGACCTTTTCTGATGAACTCTAGGAAATATTTTAAAAGTACCTCAAATCTAAACGTTATATAAAAGAATTTGGTATTTATTGTTTAAACTTGAGCATGCAAAGTGACAGCTAGTTGACAAATGTCATGAATATTTGAATGAGATGTAATCTGACGAAAGTTTTTTTTTTTTTATTATTAAAGCCTCAATCTCGGTCATTAAAGCATTGAGGCCACACAATAGGTGAGGTGGCGTAAAAAAAAATATTAGACAGAATATCCTATAAAAATGAGTGAATGGCAATTTAGTTGAAATATGAAGATAACGTTAGGAAGTCTCATTTTAACATTTGATAAACAACTTTATTTGTGATCTTTGTTAGTAGCGTGTACACGAGAGGAACAGGTTAGCATGAGAGTTCAGTGTTCGTGCGCACACGTTTTTTATAGTACAGGGTGGGCCAAAATAAGGGTCCTATTTTTATAAATTAATGTAAGTTTTAAGAAGTGTTTTTCGGCCAAAATTTGTTTTGTTTATTTCAAAAAAATCTCGGAAGGGTCAGTCTACACACACATAAAGTTTGGTGAGTTTAACTTTTATTTTGTGGAAGTTATTCAAATTTAAAGATAGGACCCTTATTTTGGCCCACCCTGTAGTTGTGAAAAGAGTTCCTGATGTGGAGACGAAGATTAAACATTAGTCAGGCTTGCTGAAAGAGAAAGAAAGACAGGTATTCAGTGTTCTTAAGTGTTGTAGTGGATGTGTGTGTGTGTGTGTGTGTGTATCGACGAAAGTAGTTCTGTAGCATGATAAAGTTAATGTGGGTGCCACACGTGGAAACAAATGGGAGTTAGAAGGTCGCCATGTTATGATTGTTGTACACGTCCAGCCTGGGGCTAATGTCTGCTGCCAGTTAAAGCCAGAGAGTAAAAGAGGAAGAAAGGTTTGTGATTTTGCCTTTTTATGTACTTGGTCACATGATTGAGAGCTGGCTTGTGATTGGACAAGCCAAGGAGAAAATGGATTTCAAATCTCGAACTGCGAGAATTAGCTCCTGCCTGTGATTGTAGCTAGTTTTGGCTGCTACAGCAATATATTAGTTATTGTTTGAAAAACGACGCTGAAACTAGATGAAGTAGTCGGTTACTGATTACTTTTTTTCTTTTTTAGGAGAGTATGTGAAAGAGTTTGAGAAATAAAAATCTATAAGTTGTATTGATATAGTCATACATCTTTAAATTAAAAATGCATTTCCCCTCCTACCCCAGTTTGAAAAGATTTTTAATTATATCAAATAAATTTTTGCAGTGATGGGATAGGGGTTGGCGCTCGGTCTTTAGCTTTAGTTTGTTTAGGAGAAAAAATATATTTTGTTTAGGAAGATTGTTATGATAGGGAAATCTTTAAATACTGAATAAAAAAAAAATGTAACTGAGATAAATCTTTTGACCTTAAAATATGACTTATTCCCCTTATTTGAGTTTTGTTTTTGGTTTGTTTGTTTTTGTTTTTTTTGTTTTTTTTTTCATCTCTTTAATTCAAAAATTCATTTTTTTTGTTTGTCTGTTTTCATCTCTTTAATTCAAAAATGTGCAACCAATGAATGCTGGCAACAGCTAGTAAATAAAATAATTGCTTATCTAATATATAAAGTAAAGTCGGCAATAGATATGCATCTGTAGATCTATTATGTGTTTATCGAGCCTCAATTTCAATTGTCCTATGACTGTCCTAAAATAAATTATTATACTAAAAATATTTTATCTGGATTTTCTTGGGGCTCAAATCCAATTTCATACCGATGCAAAGAAAATTAAGAGGGACGATTTGGCAACAAAAAGTAATATCTCTCCTCTACTCTTTTAAAATACGTTCACATACACCCTATTATTAGATTCGTGACTGTCTTGAAGAGTGTAAAATTATTTACAGAGTTAGTTCCCTTGAATTTCTGGAATAAAAGAACACATTGCCATTGTGACTGCAAATGAATGAATTAAATTATTTACCATAACCTGATTGAGGTTTTTTAAGTTAATATTTTAATGATAGGATGATTCCAGTACTATTACTGATTTTGTACTAAATTCCTGATTCGGATACAATTTCTTATTCAAATTCTTTATAAATCTCTAAATATTAAACTATAAAGTTATTTTTTCCCTCTAAAAAAAAAAAAAAAAAAAAAAAAAAAAAACATGTTAAATGTGCATATAATTTCTCAAACGTAAAAACACACTCATGTAGGGGTGAGGGGATGATCTCCAGAGTTTAGCTTTACTGGTAGTTCAAAATCAATAAATATTTATTTTATTATTACTACCACCAGTGGATGATTTTGTTTTTTTTAAAAAAAAAAAAAAAAAATCAAATAAAGATGAGTAAAGGAATTATTTTTTGGCGTCGAAAAATAGGTACAAAATTTTCTGATACCCTAAAAGATTCCAATTTTTCCGATTCCAATTAATCATTTCAACATTAGTTTCTGAGTTTAGTTGAACAGACAATGGAGACATCTAGTGATAACCCTCTAGGTCTTGGCAGTTTGCTACACATCCCACAATATTGTCGATATGAATAAATTAAATGTAAAATACATTTTCTTTTAAAAATGTCAAGTGCAAATGCAGGCTCCACAATTTTTTTTTTTTTTTTTTTTTTTTTACACAGGAATCACCACTTATCAAGGCATGGAGACCACTCGAGGATAAGAGTCAATGGGTATACATTAGTCAATGCGATTATAATGTAGTAAACATAAGTAGTGGGAATTTTGTAAATTGGAGTACTTAGGTGGACAGTTCATCAAGAACTTGTTTACGTTGGACTTGAAGACAATCAGATTGTAGTCAGTTGGAAAGCAGGCAAACAGAAGAGTTCCACAGGCATGCAGTTCTAAGAAAGAAACTTTGTTCATGGAATCTACAGTTAGGTTTATGCACAGATAAAGAATCGGAAATTATTGATAGTGGTTTTAGCTAGATGAGTGTTTTTCATGAAAGTTTGGCTAGGGGGGACCATAGATTGAAGCTTGGATGAGCAGTTGCCATGAAAATAATGATAAAGCACAGAGGCTCGCAAGTCTCTACTGTGGGAATAGTATGATATGTGTTATTTTGTGTGTCACGCTTACATTGTTTTTCTTCCAAGTGACTGTTGTTAAATTGTTATGACCTTCCATTTCTTGTAATAAATAATTTTACCAAGAATTCTTCATAATGGCTGATGACACTCAAATCATCTATTTTTTATGCATAATTTTACCAAGAATTCTTCATAAGTTTCGATTTCGGTTATAGCTGAAGGAACTCAAGTTGTGTGTGTATATATATGTATAGGTATATATATGTGTATATATATATATATATATATATATATATATATATGTATAGGTATATATATATATATATATATATATGTATAGGTATATATATATATATATATATATATATATATGTATAGGTATATATATATATATATATATATATATATATATATATATGTATAGGTATATATATATATATATATATATATATATATGTATAGGTATATATATATATATATATATATATATATATGTATAGGTATATATATATATATATATATATATATATATATATATGTATAGGTATATATATATATATATATATATATATATATATATATATATATGTATAGGTATATATATATATATATATATATATATATATATATATATATGTATAGGTATATATATATATATATATATATATATATATATATATATGTATAGGTATATATATATATATATATATATATATATATATATATATATGTATAGGTATATATATATATATATATATATATATATATATATATATATGTATAGGTATATATATATATATATATATATATATATATATATATATATATGTATAGGTATATATATATATATATATATATATGTATAGGTATATATATATATATATATATGTATAGGTATATATATATATATATATGTATAGGTATATATATATATATATATATGTATAGGTATATATATATATATATATGTATAGGTATATATATATATATATATGTATAGGTATATATATATATATATATATGTATAGGTATATATATATATATATATGTATAGGTATATATATATATATATATATATATGTATAGGTATATATATATATATATATGTATAGGTATATATATATATATATATGTATAGGTATATATATATATATATATGTATAGGTATATATATATATATATATGTATAGGTATATATATATATATATATGTATAGGTATATATATATATATATATATATATGTATAGGTATATATATATATATATATATGTATAGGTATATATATATATATATATGTATAGGTATATATATATATATATATGTATAGGTATATATATATATATATATATATGTATAGGTATATATATATATATATATATATGTATAGGTATATATATATATATATATATATGTATAGGTATATATATATATATATATATGTATAGGTATATATATATATATATATGTATAGGTATATATATATATATATATATGTATAGGTATATATATATATATATATATGTATAGGTATATATATATATATATGTATAGGTATATATATATATATATATATATATATATGTATAGGTATAGGTATATATATATATATATATATATATGTATAGGTATAGGTATATATATATATATATATATGTATATGTATAGGTATATATATATATATATATGTATAGGTATATATATATATATATATATATGTATAGGTATATATATATATATATATATATGTATAGGTATATATATATATATATATATATATATATATATATATGTATAGGTATATATATATATATATATATATGTATAGGTATATATATATATATATATATATATGTATAGGTATATATATATATATATATATATGTGTATAGGTATATATATATATATATATATATATGTATAGGTATATATATATATATATATGTATAGGTATATATATATATATATATATATATGTATAGGTATATATATATATATATATATATGTGTATAGGTATATATATATATATATATATATGTGTATAGGTATATATATATATATATATATATATATATATATATATATATGTATAGGTATATATATATATATATATATATATGTATAGGTATATATATATATATATATATATGTGTATAGGTATATATATATATATATATATATGTGTATAGGTATATATATATATATATATATATATGTATAGGTATATATATATATATATGTATAGGTATATATATATATATATATGTATAGGTATATATATATATATATGTATAGGTATATATATATATATATATATATATATATATATGTGTATAGGTATGTATATATATATATATATATATGTGTGTGTATATATATATGTGTGTATGTGTGTGTATATATATATATATATTTCATAAGTTTTGGTTTCAGTATTGATTCGATCTGATGCACCCAAGTCATATGGAAATATTTTTTCATTTTTGAAATCACAACTTTATAATATACGACTTTGCTCGGGCCCTATGTACTGTTCATAAGTTTATGTGCATATGTATATATTAAAAAGTGTGAATATGTACGGTAATGCCTTTCTATATAATAGGCTTCCTTAACTACCATAAAGAAAAATTAGTTTTAAAATTTTGATCCCAATTTTGACCCCTTAACATTTATTGCTTTGGGCTTAAATTAAAATGCTTGACCCATGTCCAAGTAACCTACATCTAAAATTTCAAGTGTTTAGACCAAAATTGGTGGAAGAGTTTTACAGAGTCTGCAAAGGTCAACTCTGTAAACTTTGACCTCTTGCCAACCAA
Organism: Euprymna scolopes; assembly: GCF_053919585.1. Taxonomy (NCBI): domain Eukaryota; kingdom Metazoa; phylum Mollusca; class Cephalopoda; order Sepiida; family Sepiolidae; genus Euprymna; species Euprymna scolopes. The sequence goes on from NC_136510.1 coordinate 37,152,872, forward strand.
ATTTTCATCCAAAAACTGATTAAAAAGCTTGCTGCATGTTTGAATGTCTCTTATATAAAATTAAAAATGTTTAGACCCAAAATTGGCTTAATAGTTTGCTGGAGACCGCAAAAATCAAATCTTTTGAACTTTGACCCCTTGGAAGCCAAATTCTCAGAGAAAAAAAAAACAACTAAAAAGCTTGCCCTATCTCTGAATACACTTTATGTAAAATTTCAAATGTTTAGACCAAAAATTGGTTGAAGTCAATTTTTTTAAAAACTTTGACCTCAATTATGACCCCTTAACATTTATTATTTTGGGCTCAAATCAAATTATAAAGTTAGATCCATGTCCAAGTAACCTATATCAATTTCAAGTGTTTAGACCTAAAATTGGCGGAGGAGTTTGGTAGATTTTTCAAAGATCAAATCGTTGAACCATGACCCCTTGACAGCCAAATTTCTGGCCGAAAACCGAATAAAAAGATTTTCCCAAATCTCAATACCCCTTACGTCAAATCTAAATATGCTAATACATAATGAAAGTGTTCACTGGCTAAAAAAGTTTGAGAATCACTGAAATAATAGATAGCTGGAGTGATTCCCTTAGCATTGTTATTGGTCCCCCGACAAAGGAGGTATTGGACCTAGTAATTCACTTTCGTTCATTCGTTAGTTTGTTCACACTTTTCTCAATAACCACACCTTGGATTTTTTTTTAAATTTTGCACAAACAATAGTCATAATGAAAGTAAATTTTTGCCAGAATGAATTTTCCAGGATAACTCTGATTGCTCCCCTTAGAGTCATTTTTAGGGGTAAAATTGCCCCCAAATCGTTCATTCATTTGTTTGTTTGCACTTTTCTCAATAAGTACACCTTGAATTTTTTTTTTTTTTTTTTTTTTTTTTTTTTTTAAAGCTTTGCACAAACATTAGTCATGGTGAACAAATTTTCCAGGATAACTCTGGTCACCCCCACCCCTCAGGGGGCATCACCTTCCTTGACATAGCAGTCTTCTTTTATATCTTGGTCACTCTCAAAATTCTCTTTCTAAACTTATTCACTCATGGAGGGGGCCTCCTTGCATGCTCGGCTTATTTGTTTCCAATTTCATTCAGTTTAACTCTGGTGCTCAATTCCACTGTACTTGTACCTGATTAAGTGTTTGATGCATGAAACTAATTTCTGTTTTTATAATTTGTTGATTTTAAAATCATTTTTCTTTTTTTATTAATGAAATTGAATTTTTTTTATGCTTATTTGTTATTCAGGAATGTCTCTCACTTGTCTGAGGCCCATGCGGCTCCCTTGATGAATAACAATAACTCCACTTCAACTAAACCCCGTTGGGGTGGCAGCGACACTTGCCCACGTTGTAACAAAGCGGTGTTTATGGCCGAGAAAGTAATGGGAGCCGGTAAGGTAAGTAGAAATCTGCTTTCTCCTTCTTCCCGCCCTCTCTCTCTCTCTGTGTGCGTCTCTCTCTCTCTCTCTCTCTCTCTCTCTCTCTCTTACACTAACCAGCAGAGTGTTATACCTGTTGATTGTCGGGCGTGAGTGCGTCAAATGCAAATGAAACATGACCAGTGAAGATTCAATATGTTTCGTGAAGAGAAATTCTGCAAGTTTTAAAGATGCGCTTAGATCTGATGCACTCAAAGGAAGATTAAACGTGGGCAGAACAGGAGACTTTGTTGGTTTGACCACATTGAAAGAATCAATGAAAACTCTTTGATTATTAAATGTAGAACAGTTAAAATAGCAGGAAAATATGGGCGGAAGTGATAAGGATGCATTTGAAAATGGGGTAAATAAAGACCTGCATTTTCCTTAATACTTCAGTTCTAAATGACGCTCTTCTGGAGTTTGAGGGTTCAATCCTCAATGCATACGATACTAAGAATACAATTGCGAATTAAAACATCAAGATGGATTAAATAAAGTGTACCGTTCGATATTCTGTGCAAATTCCTGAGTTTGACAGAAAAATTCACAAGTTTGACAAGATACATCTGAAGAAGGTCGGAGCTTACATTGGCCGAAACATTGAAAAAAACGCTCAAGATGAGAACCATAGTGCAAATAATCCAAATTATCATTCCTCATCTGAAACCTTCAAAAACAGAAATAATTGTATAGTTTCAGCTTAAGACAGACAGATACCAAATCTTCATTAGTAATAGATTTATTACTCGTAGTAGTATGTTATTTTGATCCTCTGTGACAGACTTTGATTATTGATGCCAAGTTTGTTGCAATTCTTTAAGTGCCCAAATCACATGCGGGAGAAATACTCTCTCATAATATAGATTCTCTCACTGAAAAAAAAAATTTCCAAAACATTTACATAATTTTGCTTGCAAATCTTTAACTCCCACCTCTCTTTTCTCAATTGCAGACCTATCACAAGGCTTGCTTCAAATGCACCACATGTAATAAGTCTTTGGACTCAACTACACTCTGCGACAAAGATGAACAGATTTACTGCAAAGGTGAGTTGACACCGTTTTATTATTTACAAACCATTTTGTTATTGGAAGGAAGTCTTTTTTCATGGATCCCCACCCCATTTCTAGATGACTCATAATTTTCTAGCTTGCAACCGAATCACAAGCTTGTAATTGATCAGGTATTTGATCTGGGTGAAGAGGTCTGATGTGGCTACTAGTCTTGGGGTGATTCCAATATTTTTCTGATCCTAGATATAACCTTAAAAGACCTCCACTGGTGAGGCCCTGTTTGAGGGCTGTGGGAAATGTGGAGTTTGTCTTTAATTACCATTGCTCCCATGTGACCCGTTAGAGCATCTAGTGCTAACAGATCAGATCACCAAAAATGCATGAACTATTGATGTTATTGTTTTTTTTCCTTTCTTTTTGCAAAACTCAATCATGTTCTGCAAAAGTTAAAAACAAGAAATTTCTTCTAGAAAACAATAAAACTAAAACCCATAAATATTTAAAGATATTGAAGAACTTGAAGCATAAAATCTTTTCCGAAATTACTGAATTTGGCATTAAATAACCCGAAAAGGCTTGATATGCCATAAAACAATCAACCAACCAATACGTTTCCCTGATTTTGATACAAGTATCCATTTTGTTTTAAATTCCTGATTCCGATACAATTTCTGATTCTAATTCTTTTGTAATCTCTACATATTTAGCTATAAAGACATTTTTTTTTTTTTTAATAGATTACCATAAAAACCCATGTAATATGTGTATATATTTTTGCCAGCAGAAGAAATACATTGGGGGGGGGGGAGTCGATAGATTTTACTGGTAGTTTAAAGTCAATAAATATTTATCATTTTATAATTATTATCTGCAATGAAAAATTAAACAAAAGGAAACAAACAAAAACACAATTAAAAGAATCGTTTTTAGCATTGGAAAATATTGAAAAAAAAAGTTTCGATATCTATTCCAATACACCAAAAAGTTCAGATTCCAATTAATTGCCCCACCACTAGTGGCTACGACTGATATTTTATCAGTATCATCAAAGCAAATTATCATTAGTACATTTTAAACATTTTTAAATGTTCTTTTTTAAAATTTTATTTGCATTTATTTATTTTTATGTTTTTTTAAATTGATTTTTTTTTTTCTTTCTTTTTCTAGCGTGTTATAATAAGCAATTTGGGCCGAAAGGATTTGGTTATGGTGCCGCCCTGCAGAGGACCACTTAATCACCTTGATCATTTGTTTACTGCGATCAAAATATGAAATGGCAGTTTTCGGAGGGACCAACCACATAAAACAAAAAAAAATAAATAAAAGATGAATTAAAAAAATTATATATATATAAAGATGCTTTAAAACAAACACCAAAACTACCCACTTTTGGGTTTGTTGGTTTATTTTTAACTTTTACTGAAGTTAAAGATTTGGCAATAAACGCGCACTTGCCAAATAGATATATATTAGCAATAATGAGTAAAATATATATATATATATATATATATATATATTGTCAGCCACAATTAATGTTTTTGTAAACTGATGTATTTTAAAGATTTTCTTAGGTTTCAACTTATCTTTAAAAAAGTATTTCTATTGCCAAAAGCCAAAATAGATACAACAAAGTTGCGTCCAGAAGTTAATGTTTTCCCTTTTTATTCAGAAGCACAACGAACTATATACTTACTTTTCCTTTTAAAATTTGATTCACTTTTCTAATCAACAGTTTGAAATTGTCACAATGCTATACACAAGCCAGACATTTCAGTCCATTTTAGATTTTAAAAGCGATCGGCATCTATTTACTTTGTGATCGTTTGAAATTTAGACTTTCAAAGCATTTAAACTGGTGAACAGAAGTTAATGTTAGATTGAGTTTAAATTTAAAACAAAAGTCACAAATAATGTTCGGTTTTGTGTTTGCAAACTGATGGGAAGCTTTAATGTTTTGTGTGCTTCTGTTATATCAAAAAAAATTAAAAATGACCACTGGTTAGTATTATTATTATTATTGTTATTATTCAAAGAATTAAAACATCAACAATGGTTAATATAATTATTATTATTCAAAGAATCTAAAAATGACAACTGTTTTATTATTATTATTATTATTATCTTTCAAATAATATAAAAATCAACACTGGTTAATATTATTGTTATTATTCAAAGAATATAAAAACGAACACATTATTATATAATAATAATTGTTATTATTATTCAAATAATCTAAAAATTAACACTGGCTAATATTATTATTCAAAGAATCTAACACTGACCATTGGTCAATATTATTATTATATAAAAAACTGAAAAATAATCACTAGTTATTAATAATATTATTCAAAACATTTTTTTTAAATGACCATTGGTTATTATTATTATTGTTGTTCGCCACAGGAAATCAACAGCTTCTTCACTTCAACACAAAATATTTTTTGGTTTGGATTTTTTGAACTGAGAAAAAAGAATTTTTACTTTTCAAAGTTTTGAATGCAAAAATAACAATTTTTGAATTTGTACTTTTCTCAATTTAAAAAAAAAAAAAAGAAAAAGTTCAACTCACTGAAGTTTATGCTTGTTTCATTCATTTATCAGGGTTGGGGGGTTGTGATTTGCATTATGGATATGACACAGATTATAAAGTCGTCTGTACTGAATTAAATTCCTTTCTCAATTTCTTGTGGTCATTTACATAATACCCTTGGGAATATATGAATCTTCAAATTAGACCCACCTCTTCCAGTTATTGATTGAAATAACTTTCATTCAAATGATTGTATATAATGAATTGTTTATAAAAAAATGTTTTTCAGCATAAAAAAAAAAAATGTTGAGTTGCCATAAAACAAACCAATCATTTACTTGCTTTACAAGTTTTTGTCCGTTACTTGATAAAATATGAAATCAAACGTTTGTTATTATTCTCCTCCCACTTTTCTCCAGCATTCTAGGATGAGATTTTGGTGTTTATTTAAAATTACACTTAATTAAAAAACGAAGATGCAGAAAATTTTTTATGATGTACATGCATGCCATGGAATGAAGATGTCATATTCCAAAAGTCACATAAATTGGTCAAATAGTTTTTTTTTTTTGTTTGTTTTAAGAAAATCAAATTTTATGAGGAAGGGGGCTAGGAGCATCCCATATTGTTTTAAATTTTGTCTAAATTCAAAGGTGACAATTCAATTTGAGTACAGAGACTTTGTTTGTATGCAAAATAATTAAAACGTTTTAATCAATAAAAATTGTAAAATTTGATTTTCTTAATGAGAAAAAAAAAACTACTTGACTAATTTATGTAATTTTTGAAATATGACACCCTTGTTCTGTGACGAATAAATACACTATAAAGATTTTTCTTTTTTTTTTTTTAATCAAGTGTAATTCTAAAAATAAGCACCCAATTTTCTTTTACTAAGTTTATATTTGTTTCTTTAGCGTTGTTGGTACAATTCCTAGGTATATCAGTTTTCATCTCTATCTAGTTTCTATCACTTTATCAAGGTACGAAGAAAAATATCTGAGATTTTATGGAAAAAAAAACCCCAAAAACAATGCTATTCAGTTATTGACTCTCTCATGCAAATATTATGATGAATGTATTTGTTTTTATTGGCAAAAAACATTAGAAATTATGTTTTTAAGCAAATAAAATCACTTTGAACTAATGTCAGATACCCCTTTTATGTCTATTCTATTATGCCTATTTATCAAAAAAGGGGTCGGGTTATTAAAGTTAGGAATTTTTGAGATGGGGGCTGATTGTTTATATTGTATTGATCCGACTATTGTTCTCATCTTGAGTGTTATTTGTGCAACGTTTTGATTGGATTACCCTTCGGCCATCTTCAGGCATGTTGGTTGTTTGGAAAAGAAAGGAGAAAAATTACTGGCTCTGTAGATATTTTCGTATTATTGGCTGTGGTTTCATGTGTGAAAAAAAAATTTTGGTTGACAATGGGGAGGCAACTCAAATAAAGATCCACAAGGGATTATCTCCCTACTATCTCTGAAATTTTAAGGGTTTACAATTTTTGTTTTTCCTACAATTAGACTCCTAAATGCTATTCATGTCTAAGCTTGGTCTGCTAAGTAATTTTTCTTTAGCATCTGTGCTGCCCCTTTGAGTCGCCTGCCAATTATTTCGACCTCGTTCCACAAAGAAGTGTGTTCCTTTTTCTTTCCATATGTGATCAGCTAGTCCTGACTTTTTGACCTCCCCTATGTTATGGCTTTACGATGTTCTTCTAGTCTTATCTTGAGGGGGCGACCGGTCTGACTTTTTGTATAGTTTTAGAGACTAACTCCAAGAATACTAAAATATCTACGGTGCCAGTAAATTTTCTTCTTTTCTTTTCCAAACCACAACCAACATGCCTGAAGACGGTCGAAGACCAAACTGACCAAAACGTTGCTCAAATAACACCCAAGATGAGAACAATAGTCGGATCAATATAAGTGATAGAAAGGTTCACTTAGTTTGAAAAAAAAAGTTGTCATGCTTTTTTTTTTTTTTTCTTCAATTTTTTTTTAAATTTCTTTAAATTTATAAAACATGTATCCAGTTGAAAAAAAAAGTTGTTTTAGATTTACATGAGATTCAAACTCCATATTGGCATTGTAAAACAAAAATACCCCCTTAATAATGTGTACTCTGCCTATTCCTTTTTTGTCAACCAATCACAAACAGGCAAACTGCAAAAGGTTATAACCTTTTTAATGTTATATTTAGTTTCTTCTTTTTCTTTTATTTTAATTATTGCTCCTCCATCCCATTTTACTTCAGTCAGAAGAAACTGAAATTTTGAAAAACTCCATGAATTATTGTCTAATATATATGGTTTAAATTTCATTAAAATCAGATATACATATTTAAAGTTTCAGCAGGTTTGCACCTATAACTTTATCATGGGATGGACACAAAGATCTAGGACCACTTCCATTGTATTCCCTGGACAATTTTATGCATATGATTCAAATTTCATCTAAATAGGATATTTTTGAAGTTTTAAGATTAGTTTTGCTCCCATAGCTCCGTTATTTAAAGATTCTGAACCATTTCCATAGTTTTGCTCAGAAATTTTTACATATAAATGCATTTTTAGTTTTTTTTTATGTAGATTCACTACCTTTCCTATAAGAAACACAGAGATTGGCATTTTTATATAAATGCCAAGATTTAGATTCTTAAATAAAACTTGTGTCGCTATTAGATCAGACTGTCTGAAAATATCAGCTTCATTAGTTAATGTACCAAACATTGATGCTATTGACTTTTCGTTTCCCTTTGCAAAACTCAATCATGCTCTGCAAAGTAAAAAAAAAAACAAAAAAACAAAAAAACAATTTTCCTCTACAAAACAAACAAACCAAATACCATGGATAGATATTTGAAGATATAAAGAATTTAGAGCATGAAACCTTTTTCTAAAATTACTGAATTTGGATTATAAATAATCCGAAAAGGGTTGATATGCCATAAAATGAAATGAACAAACTTAATAATGCTAATAAAATTCTAAATTTATAACATTTTTATTTTGACAATACTGGTTCACAATAAGATATTTTTTGATCCAAGTCACACTATTTTTTTTTCTAATTTTAATTCAAAATAAAATTTTCAAACTATTTACTCTATGTAATTTCTTTTTTTTTTTTCTTTTTTTTTTTCATCATATAAATATGGCTTATTTTGTAAGACTAAGGGAACCTGAACCTGTAATTTTTTTCAAACCTTCATGAATACTAACTTATGACAAAATTGATGGAAGACAACGAAACATTTATTCAATGTGATCAGCATTCCAAATTACTAACCAGTGTGTGGGTGGGGGGGAGGACAGATTGGAAACATTAATTAATTATGTTATCAGCCCATGTCATATATTGAACTTGAAGTATCCGACATTGTGTGCTTCCTAACACTCTTTTTTATCACCCTCTCCTGTTGAGCCATGGGACTTCTCTTAAGGAAAGTAGAAAATTAACCTTGGGTTTACTTTCAGCAGCCTCATAACTCTCGCTTCCTTTATATTCTTTCGTCCTCACATTTCCAAGAGGTATGTTTCTGACAAAGGAGGAAGAATTGCTGTTTTCTGGATGTATCCATCTAAAACTTATTGTTGGGCAGTTTTTTTGGGTTTTTTTTTTTTTTAACTTTAAAGTAGTATTCTTTTTACTTTACATCAAGGTACTTCATGCCTTGTCTGGAGCGATTTCCATTAAAAAAAAAAAATTAAAAAATATGCGTTTCTAGTGTCTTCCCACTGCTTAAGCAATTTTAAACTCTGGATCATCTAGTTGATCTCTAAACAGCTTCTTGTTATTCTCAATTAAATTATAAACTAGGGGATCTACCTGTTCAATATCTAACCACTTCTGTGTATATTTAAGTGAGTTTCGTCACATGCTTGAGAACAAAAATCTTTTCCTGATTAGGATCTTGAACCAGTCTTTCAGCTGTAAGCGACATACCAGTTTCAACCCTTATCTGATTGACTTAACGCTTTAGTTTTCCTTTCCTTGATCTTTCTTCAATTAAATCTTTCTGATATGATTTCTTTTACATAGCTAGAGGCTGACAGGAAACATACTAACCATTTATTTTTTTTTTCATCATTGATGGATTTATTAATATCAAACTTCATTTAGCTATCCACATTTCTCAGAGTTACTCCAAGGATTGTTCCTGAATATTGTATTTCAAAGACATTGAATTTTCACATAAATAATCTCTGGAAGCCTCTGTTCAGTCTCAAGGTAAAGGATATCCCTTGTAAGAGTAGCTGCACATGTAATTGTGAGACATGAGTTGCACAATTACCAACCATACCTCTCTTGAATCGGCACTGCTTCAGTCCAGTGGCAAGGAGAAATCCAAGACAACTGGAAACAATGCCAAGATAAGCGGAGAGCACATACAGCACCTGAAATTCCCAAATGGTCACCCATTTTATTACCGACCAGGTTCAACATTGCTTAACTTTGATGATCTAATGGGAACCAGTGTGTCAATGTGATTATACCATAAATAATCTCGACTTATGTATAAAAAGTACTTTGTCTGTGTGGAAGTTTGTTTCTTATGGACCCTTACTGGTTAGATTTTTTTTTTTTTCCTTTTTAAAATTTTATACAAATGTACTTTGTGTCTGGGAGTGTTCTTACATAGGTTTTGTATCTTAATTGCCTCTGATAAGTATCAATAATTGAACATATCCGATTAAAGAGGGAACAGTCCGATTTTGACCAAATTTAACACCCTTATACAGCCTAACATCACAAGTGCATTTGGGAAATTTTATCGCGCAAGCTGAATAGGAAACTAGACATTTTTGTACAATTAACAACGGCCAAAAGTTATAGCCCATTGGGTTAGAACGAGTGCTTTGAGCAAAATTAATGATTGAATATGGTTAAATTTATGCTCAATTTTGCATTGAATACAAATCCCTATTAATCTCTAAATGGGCATCAAGCAGATACCATAATATTTAATTTGCTGCACCTTGATGTGGATGCTGATGTCATCAGAATCCTGTTAGCCAAGTAGCTGTGACACTGCTATGCCCCTACCACATTGCTAAAGAGTTGGACTTTAATGGGGGTGGGAAACGGTTACTATACTGCCTGCTACTTATGTTGCACTAAGCAACCATTTTTTAAAAAAAATTTTTTAAGCGATTCGTATATTTTGGAGATTTAAAATGTCATACAAGTTCTGTAAATGATTATCGTTACATGTGTATCCGTGCGATAAAAAAAAAAAAAGTGACTTAACAATTTCTGTATAGTAACCTTCCAGAGTGTCAGAGTGAGGCTAACAGGGGCTTGCCCAAGGGTGACTTGGAACTCTGCAAGGCAGGGACATTCATCTTCGTGGGGGATTATATGTATCCTGCTTAGTTGAATGCATACAGTATTTAGTATTCCAAACTACATTTTTTTTTTTTTTTTTTTTTTTTTTTTTTTTTTTTTTACAAGGGAGTCACCAGTTGTCAAGGTTCAAAGGCCACTTTAATGAGTGTAAAATCAAAAACGACTGCGTTTTTTATTTTTTTTTTTATTTCATTGCTTTACTATGTACTTACAACTTTTAGAATGGAATCACTTGGAAAAAAACTTTATTTTGATTTCAAAGATTACTAATACTTCAGGTTAGCTGTTTTATAATAATAAAAAAAAATTGTAATATATATATATATAATTTTATTTTACTTATGTGTGTATGATTATGAATATATTTTAATAAGCTATCTGTCCATGAAAGTGTGAGATTAACTCATTAGTGCTTAATTTCTTTCTAATTTATTACCAAAAATCTTAATAAATACAAAATCATATTTAAGCAAAATTACTTTCAAAGATTAACTTGATTTTATCGGATAGTTACTTGTGCTTGTAGCGGCTATCATCCTGGTCAGATTGAGCACAAACTGCATTTCAAACCATCGAAGTCCAGTTTTGGCAATCTTGGGCCAGGTCACAGGAAATGGCTAACCACTCCTAATTCCATTGCCAGAGATCAACTACTTGTATCGACAAGTCGTCCTGCTCTTCAGCTGACCACCGACATGCTTGCACCAGGCGGTCAGGTAAAGGACCTTGCAAATGAGCAAAACCCTCTGATCAATGAACTGCATGTCTAACGCACCAGAGACCTTGTTGAAAAAGGTCTGAGAGTAGGAGGGTTAGGGATAGTCTTTGAGAACATGGTTATAAGCTCTACTTATCAAAATGAATTTGATTAAATAACAGATGAAATTGATTGCATCTTTCAACTAGATTTTCGTAATATTCTGGAAATGCATTAGTGTTGCAAATATAAGTCAGACAGTAGGTGTCCTATTTGAAAAAAAACATTCCAATCTTTATCACTAACTCTAGGTATCGTTGGCAAATATAGATGTTGCTGCACTATGGGTAATTATTTTTCTGGTCCTAAACAAACATCATGGACCCTAATGGGTTGATATTGTTTTGTTGGTTTCTTAAAATTTAAAAAAAAAAAAAAAAAAATTCGTTAGATGGACTTTTTCTTTTCTTTTTTTCTTTTTTTTAATATTAAATTTTCACGCCAAACAAGGCACAGTGCCACTTTGAAGTAGGGGGGCTACTATCGGAAACATAAGTTGCAGGGATATTATGAAGGGAGATGAGCAGCAAGATGTCTGTTCACATTACCCTTGAACTTCTGCATGTCAGTACAGTCGGGAAAGCAGAATCCTGGAAGGGAGTTCAAAAGTCTAGCAGTTCTACTAAAATAAATTGTGATTGAATAATGGATGAAATTATTGTATCCTTCAGCGGAGGTTTTTTTACCTCAGCACCAAAATCGACAGTCAAAGTCATTCTTGTGATGACCATTTTCATGCTGATTGAGGTATGATGCAACTTTAAGAGGTTCACCTTCCCAGATTTCGCCTTCTCTCTTTAGAAAAGAGGTTAGTTTATTGCTAATCGCCTGAGCCCTTCCCCCCCTACCAGGGAATGCTGACAGCTGTCTAGACACCACTTTTTTGCAGGTCAGAATGCCACTCCTCGGGAGCACTGACTTTTCAATCCCATTTTCTGACCCGTGTCACATTTCTCATCATAAGAGAGAAATAAATACTGAAATTGATTGTGTATTTCTGCTCGAATTTTTTCTTAGTGCGCAAATTTTTGTTTCTTTAATTTAAACACGGCGATCTTTATGACTAACTATGGATACAGATGTTGTTGACATACGGTTAATTAGTCTTTTGGTCCTAAAAACAAACAAACAAAAAAACAAAACGAGTCATGTACATTAAGGCAATATAAAAATTCTTGCACAAAATGCCCTCACCTCTTCGCCCTATTGCAGCACCCAATTTTGCATTCATCAGACAATCTTGCCACTGCATTTCAATATTGAAATGGTTTGCATTCTTAGTCTTCCATTGTTTGCACCGTCACCCTACCCGACCCTCAGACAGGCCACTTAATCCATTAAAAACAAAAAAGAAATACTTTTGCTCCTTATAACATAAAATTACCATGTTTATCCCCTGCCTATATTCAACGATGCGTGCCTTCTATTCACTTGTGATAGTAGCCAGCTTTCCCATGTTTGGGTGCTTGTCCAGAATTCCCCCTATATTAAAATAACAAAAATAAAGAAAAATCTATGGTGTCCAGGACAAAATGGAAACATATTCCAAAAATCATGTAAACTGATAAAATAGTCTTCTTATAAATAAGAAAATCAAATTTTGAGTTATTGAAGAACAGTTGTCTTGTCTCCCATTTTGAAATTTAAAAAAAAACAAAAAAAAAAAAAAAAACAATAATTCCAAATTAATCTAAAAACAAAGGGACATAACTCAACAATAATAAAAACTTGTGAGATTTATATTGTAATGTCTATCAATTCTCATTAATCGCTTAAAAATTATTTTCTTTATAAAAATAAAACTACTTGATCAATTTACGTGATTTTTGGAATATATTTTCGTTTGGTCATGGGTATGTACATCATAAAGATTTTTTTTTTTTTTTTTTTGATATGGAGAAATTTTGGAGAAGAACCCATGTTTGCACTCCATCCTAATATCTTCCCCAAATAATCTCTATACATAAAAAAGTAAGGGGAGATAACTCAATTATTAGTGCCTTAATCAATATTATTTTAACATAAGTTTTGCACGAGTTTTGTTCCTCTACAAAGATTAAAATCGATATATAATGGCATTATTCAAATTTAGCCATCTTCACATTTTGATCACAGTTCATTACATGATTCTGATTCTAAACAATATCTAAAATTTTAAATTTAAGATTTTAAAAAAAGGAAATTTTTTCTTTGTGTCTAATGATTATCCATCACATTTGACGCAAATTTGAAATGTTTTTAAAATTTTTAGATGTGAAGTTGTTCACATTTTGTTTTCTAAAAGCCCTTTAAAATCCTCCAAAGAAACTGAAATTTGAAGAATATTTATTAATTGATGTCTAATACCAATTGTTAAAATTTTACAAAAAAAAAAAAAAAAAAAAATATCTTAATTTTTTATGAAGGGCTTCCATCCCCTTTTTACCCGTTTTGCATTAAACTAAATATAGCCCATATTTGGACACTTTACTCCTAGCAGCTGTTTTTCAAAATTCATGATGATTAGTTAATTAATTTAAGGTGTGGGTCTTGTACAAACAAATATATAAACATACCTAACTTTATATATAGATTAGGATCTTTGGTAGAACAGATACCCCTAAATGATATGAAAACTCTTTTATTTCTGTTATGACATTGTTTTGTTTTTATTTGACTTTCGGTTGAATTATAAACAAACCGGTTGTTTAATAAACAAGACAAATAGCAGGTTGCATGTTTTACAAAAATTTGGAGTTTTGCCTGCAATATTTTTTTTTTTTTATATAATGAATAAATAATGTTAATTTATAGAAGGCAATACAGTGTAGAGGTGTAACGTATCAATACAAAGCTTAGGCAAAATAGAACATATAACGTTGAAATGAGCTATTATTATTATTATTATTATAGCTTTTATTAATACAAAAAAAAATTAATTTCAGGTACATTTCAATTACTGGGGAAACTACTCGCATTTACAACAGTCCTCATATGCACATCTGAACGAACGTTAAACTCCTATTTGAAGAGAGGAATGTTCCCGAAATATCATGATACAAAACTTCCATCAGACTCCACTGATGCAAGTAAAAATATAATATAATGTAATAAGAGTATACAAAACATATATATATATATATATATGTCCCAATGCCTCTGTTCAGTCTCGAAAGACAAAGGATACCCCCTGCAGGGGCAGCTGTGCGTGTAATTATGTGGCAAGAGTTGCACAATCTTCAACCACACCTCTCCTGAATCGGCACTGTTTGGGTCCAGTGGCAAGGAGAAGTCCAGGAAGACTGGAAACAATGCCGAGATAAGCAGAGAGCAAATACAGCACCTGCAAGTCCCAAATGGCCACCCATCTGGTATTGAGCCTGATATATAGCTAATATGCCAGTCATCAAGTGACTCGTCTATTAATAAGTTTCTGTCTATCATTTTCACTCTCTCTTACTTTATGTAATTTAACTATTTGGGGCAATGATTACATATGAATAAATAACAAAGCGTTCATTTAGATTAAGAAAATTTCGATTAAGAAAAAAAAAATGAATGATGACTATTAACTGGAAAGGTCCTATTCATGAGCTGAAATAACTTTTGAAATATTGTTTCATTTTTTGGGGTTTTTTTGGTTTTGTTTTTCTAACGCACTGATGAAGTCAAAGTTTGTGCAAATTATAATTTTATGAACAGTGATATTCTTGTATCAACACTGGGGGCTGAAACAATTGTATGCAATATTGTGACCAATCAAAGAAAAAACTTTCCGAAAATGAGTAAATACTTGTATATATAATAGGTTGGTGCAAAAATGTTATATATATATATATATATATATACACACACACACACACAAACACAAAGTAGGTTCCTTCAGTCTTGACAGACTATGGATACCCACTGTAAGGGTGCCTGTGTGTGGAATTTTTGTGGCAAGAGTTGCACAATCTCCAACCACACCTCTTCTGAGCTGGCGTTGTTAAATACCAGTGGCATGTGGAGGTTCAGCACGACTAGAAACAATGCCAGGATAAGCAAAAAACACATACAGTACCTAGAATTCCCAAATGGTCACCCATCTGGTACTAGCGTTGCTTAACTTTGGTGATCTGACGAGAACCAATGTGTCAACGTGATCATGTCATATAATACACGCACATTGCAAACATACGCCAGACAGTAGGTGTAATATTTGATAAAATATTCCAATCTTTATTGCCAACTATAGTTATCGTTGGCAAATATAGATGCTCCTGCAATATGGGTAATTATTTTTTTGGTCCTAAACAAACCTTATGGATCCTAATGGGTTGATATTATTTCACACACGCACATTATATATATATATATATATATATATATATTATTAATACACACAAAAGAAAAACGAATTTATAGGAGTATAGAAGATAGTTTTATTAGTGCTTATGCTTGAATTCATGTTTTGAACCATGACGCAAATTATAAATCCATAATGTCATGCCAAAGCTATAATCATTTTGTTACTGTAATGTTTCAAGCTCTATCCAAATACTGGCTTCAATTTCCAGTCATGTCATCCACTGTTGTTGGGAATTTATTAATGCTACAACCAGGGTTGCGGAGTCAGAGGTTTTGAAATGAGTCGAACTTATAAGAATGCTAGTAGTAGGAGTCAAATTTTTCTAAATCTGAAGAATCAACAGATAGTCTGAATATTTGAAAACTTTCAAATATTCAGTCGAAGTCTGGTATTTTGGAATTCTAAGAATATATAGAAATAAAAATTACAATAAGTTTACCAAGGTAATCAAAATGGTAAACTTAAAATATATTATAAATATTAAAGAGTTAATATTTACAAGTAAAGTAATCTCAACCAGATGTAAAAGCTCAATAAAACCGAAAAGGAAATAGAGCTTATAATATGGACAAATGATAAATAAAACATGTTAAAAACATCTTGAAAAAGAGTTAAAAACATATTTGATTTTAAAAAGGAAGCACAAGATAAGTGGATAGTCCTTAATCCACAGAGTTTCAAATAAATACTCTTTCTCATCAGAGGGTAGGAATTAGCAAAATGCGGGATCAGATTCCTGCCCTCTGATGAGAAGGAGAGTATTTCTTCGAAACTCCACGGATTAAGGACTATCGACTTATCTTGTGCTTCCTTTTTAAAATTAAATGTTTTTAACTCTTTTTCAAGATGTTTTTCAACATGTTTTATTAATCATTTCTTCATATATATATATATATATATATATATATATATATATAATAAAAAAGGTGCATCTGCTTTACTCATTTCACTGTCATATCTTAATTTGCTTCAATGTATGTCTATTCATTACACCTCTGCATTGTATTCTGTTAATTACTTTTTATATACATGTTAAACAATGCTTCAAGCAAACTACATTAACTTCTCTTGAAATATATTTTCACACAGATGTTTATGCAGATTTTCCCTCAACATATGTGAAGGTAGTTTTGTAGTTTCTACAGTTTTATTAGTACAAATATATATTTATTTTTTTATATTATAATCTTGCATCAGTGCAGTTCAATTTTATATAGAACTTCCACAAAACTGCACTGATGCAAGTAATATTGTAATCCTTACATAAAAAAATATATATATATATGTTGCAGTTCTTGCGCAGAGGTGTCGATGTCCTCTTACGTACAGAGCAACTGATATTTCCAAATGGTTACCCATCTATACTGAACAAGCTCAAAGTTGCTTAACTTCAGTGCTCCAACGAGAAGCATTATGTAAATATGGATATGCCATATCTAGTGATCATCAAGTGACTCGTCTATTAATAAGTTTCTGTCTATCATTTTCACTCTCTCTTACTTTATAAGTGTTGTCTTTTTAAGTTTTAGAAATTAAAGTCTAAGAAATTAGTTATTTTTTATGCTGGCTTATATATATATATATATATATATATATATATATATTTGTTTTAATTCAACAGGCTTTATACTACCTTTTATTTAAAAAAAAAAACACTTTAAAATAAGTTAAAACACAAAAAGACTTATCCAGGAGTAACTTATCTTGCCTTTGGTAACATTTATTTATTTTCGTTTGTTTTGTTAATTAATCGGGGAAAAAGAATTACTGGATATTGTATTTCTCCTTCCTTAAATATTTAAAAAAAAATTAATTAATTGTGAGTATTACATGCATCTCCACGAGTCAAACATAAGATAGGTTTTTAACAAATATAAGTCCCTATTTATTTTTATCCCCAAAAACTAACCTTGTTTAATTCTGCCCTCGTGGGGAAGCAAGTAAAGATACAAGTTCGGTTTTAAATGTGTATGTGTGAGGAGAATCCAGCTCCTCAAAAAAGGGCATCTGGATTGGAACAAGAATTTAAATTGCCTCAGTCAAGGATTTCTCCTACACTGAGAACAGACAAGATAAAGTGTAGTATTGAAACAGATACTACACTTTGTTGCATTAATTTCTCACCCACCGTGAGAAATGTGAACTCTGGGTCGGAAAGTGGGATTGAAGAATCAGCTCTCCAGAGGAGGCGCACTCTGAACTTGCAAAAAAGGCCTGTGCAGCTCTGCTGACATTCCCCAGCAGAGGCACCTCAGGCGATTAGCAATAAACTAACCCCTTCTCAAAGAGAGAAGGCAAAGCCTGGGAGAGTGGAACTCTTAAAACTGCACAGAATCAACTCTACACCGCAATCAACAGAGAACAGGTCATTACAGGAATGGTCTAATCTCTGTTGATTTTGGGGGCCAATGGCTCAAAAGCTTGCACTTTATTCTTGGCCAAAAAGTCAAGAAATATTTGATAGTTATTAGAAAGATGTTGTTTCACCAAAGTATTGCCTGACAGCTTATCAACTATATGCTTATATATATACTTCTAAAAACGAGTTGATCAACAGTTCCTCCTATATTTTGATCACGCAAAAATACATGTTAATATATTCCTCAGTTTTGGGATTGAGCTATGTCTGAAAAAAAAAAAAAAAAAAACACAAACTTCCATTTTTAATTATTGTAATTAGTCATAATTTGAAAATAATTCATCAAGTACTACACTCTGTTCCAAAGCAGCACTCACTCTAGGCAGGTTGAACCAGTTCCTCCAAGTGAGGAAGTTTCATGGGAATATCAAATTCACAAGCGGTTCTCAATTGTTTTATATTAACATAAGGGAAGCTGACAATGTTAAGTTTTTGCAGTTCTTGCACGGAGGTGTCAATGTCCTCTTACGTAAACAGAGCAACTGATATTCCCAAATGGTTACTCATCTATTCTGAACGAGCTCAACGTTGCTTAACTTCAGTCCTCTAACAAGAAGCATTATGCCAATGTGATTGTACCATATTTATTGATCAAGTGACTTGTCTATTAACAAGTTTCTGTCTATCACTTTCACACTCTCTCTTACTTCGTAATCATTGTCTTTTAGGTTTTATTATATCATTATTATTAAAAGAAATTAGTTTTTTTTATGCTGGCCAATATATATATAAATATATATTATAAAAGTGAATTAAGCAACATTCGTTTTTATAAAGGCATTTTTACTATATATTTTAATCATACAAAGTACATGTTAAAATATTCCTCAGTTTTTGGATGGAGTTATGTTTGAACAAAAAAAAAACCTTCCTTTTTAATGCTCTAATTTGCAAATAACTCGACAAGTGATTAGTCTATTACTAAATTTCTATCCGTTACTTTCATTCTCTGTCATTGTATGTAGTCCTCAGTTTTAGGATAGAGTTATGCTTTAAAGAAAAAAGACTCCTGTTTTTAATTGTTCTAATTTTCAATCTATCATTTTCATCCTCTCTCACTGTATGTTGTATGACACCTTCCTCTCTCGCTCTTATTTTGTACGTTGTCTATTGTTTCTCTTACTCTGTTTATTAAAAGTCGAAAGAAAATAAATCAATTGGAATAGTCCATTGTTAAAAAAAAAAAAAAAAAAAAAAAAATGGAATATCACCACTACCACTAATATTATTTAACTCGTAGTCGAAAAAAAAAAAAAAGAAGTTAAATAGAGATCTAATAAGCGGAAGAAGACTAATTTGGGATTGTCTCTTTCTTAAATATTCAACCGTCTTTGCAAACACTTTTTCAATTCAAATAACCTAAACAGAGCTCAATGAGTAATCCCATTTTTCTTTTTAGTCGACACTAAAGCACAGATTTTATTGGCAAAAAAAATTAATTGAAAAAGAAATTGCTTATTTAGAATTCAACTTTATTTAAAATTAAAAAAAAAAATAGAAAAATCTTCATGATGCACGCACCTGTCATGGAATGAAGGATGTCATATTCCAAAAATTATGTAAATTAATCAGTTTTTTTTTATCTAAAAAAAAAAATCAAATTTTATGAGTAAGCAAAAAGGGGCTGTCTCACACTACCATCTTGAAAACAAAGCGAGCAGATAAATCTACAATAATCCTAACTTGAGATGTCAGCCTTGTAATGCTAAAGATTTTACATTAATTGCTTTAAGTCGTTTAAAAATTATTCTTTATGTAAAAAGTACATGATCAATTTACGCGAGTTTTGGAATATGGCATTTTCATTCTGTGACATGTACGTGCATCAAAGATTTTCCTGTATTTAAAAATTTTTTATTAGGTTAAATACTAAATAAGAACCAAAATTTCTATTGAATTCATTAAAAAAAAAAAAACTCAATTTGTAATCAAAGGGGAATAACTCGTTTGGCTAAGGGTTCCAATATTTATAAATGAGCAATATTGAATTATTTTGTCTTTTACGAATATGTATTTAACCTTTTAAGTATGCATTTATTATTAATTTTCTTTTTCTAAATCCATTTTCCTATTATATCGAACGCCTTAAATAATCTTTTCTCCTCACAAGGACAAAGTTAAATGTAGGGTCAGTTTTTAATCTGGAGAAAAATCCAGTTCCCAAAATGGGTTTTCTGGATTGGAAACAAAGATTGTCTCAGTCTAGAAAGATCTGTCCTCAGTCAGAAGACTTTGATCCTAGCCAGAGGATGACAGAAATCAGCACATCCTGAATAGTAAAATAAAAAAAAGATGTGGCAGGATTTACACTGTGTGTGCTTGTGTAGATTGGTGACCTTTTAGACCAACGCATTTCAGGTGAAAACATACATGTCATGTTGAAATTAATATAAATTCCAAAAATTACGAAAAATGATCCAGCAGGAAAATAATTAAGGGTAAAAATAGAATTTATTGAATTAAGTTTGTGAAAGAGTTGTACAACTAATTCAGTATGATAAACTGACTTATCTCCCTTGACTTAAATTAAGGGTTTGCCATATTTAAGCAGAACATAATTGTGGATATTTTTTTTTTTTAAAAACATCTTCTATAGGATCATTTTTCATAATTTTTGGAATTTATACGAATTTTGGCATGACACAAATGCAATGTTTTCACCTGAAATGCGTTCGTTTAAAAGATCAATCGACACAAGCACCATGATATTTTTTTTTTTTTTACTTGTATGTAGTATCCACTTAGGAAATAGTTAAATTTCGTTAACTGTCACCCCACCACCTCCCTTTTCACTTAGGTATATATATATATATATATATATATATATATATATATATTTTTTTTTTTTTTTTTGTTGACCAAATGTGGTTTGTAGGAGGGAAGGAAATTAGCTGTTTTTAACACTTGTATTTAAAAAAATTTAAACATCAAACTTTTATTTTCAACTGCATGCTACCTCTTAAAAAAAGTCAAACCCCGATCAATAAAAAAAAAAAAAAAAAAAAAAAAAAAACTGGGCTAAAACAAGTTTTTCTTACATTCGTTTAGTTTTAGAATTTTCTATTTAAAAAAAAAAAATTTAACTTTTTTTTTTTTTTTTTTTTCAATAAAATTCAGATTTCTTCTACAACTTTTCTTTTTTTTCTTCTTTAGTCACTCAGGCAATGTGGAAGATATCAGCTTTTGTAAAGCAACCAATAAAATCAATAATAAAACAATTTTACTTGTTTTTTTTTTATTTATTTTAATGCTTATGCAGAATAGACAGCCAAAAAATTTCAAAACAAATGAGGATGAATTGTGACGTATGCAGCAACTCGAATGCTTGACAAACAGAATAGACGTTTTTTTCTTGACTTCCCAGAAGAGTACAACGTTTTTTGTTTTGTTTTCTAATTTTTATTTATTATTTTAGGTTGAAGAGTGGAGGAGGAGGAGGAGGAGGAGATTGCAAACCAGATAGAGGCAAATATATTTTTTTTCCTTTCGGTCTTGTTTTTGGTAAGTGTGGGTCTGTTGTCATGTGGACAGTGTTAATGATAAGGTTTTATTGCTTTTGTGTGAGTTAGGTGTATGTATGTGTGGGGGGGGGATTGAAACTGTCATATTGGAATTGGGCATATTTACAAAATATTAGAAAAAGGTAAAGAAGCGGCAAGGAATTGATGTCGCAATTATAGATGATGTTACATATTTATTGTCATTTATAGTCAAGACCAGAATTTGTTGTCAAACCTCAGGAATCTGTTAAATTTTTGATGTCTGTTCTCCAGAAATACCTTATTGTTTTATTTATTACAATTTCATGTATAATGATGACCAACTGTATTTTACTGCATCTGTTTTGTGATTATTTGTCTTTGGTAGAAGAATTCAGTTAATGTTAGAATCGTAAATTAGCCAAAGTGTATTAGCCAATCAAAACTGTCAGGAAGAGATGCAAGTTACGTGACTAACTTGGACCAAATAACGAAATAAAAAAACATCCATCACTTTTTACTTGTCAAAAGAACAAGTGTTTGAAATGACAACTACCTGGGAAATATACCCAGTGAACAAAGTGTAAGAGAGATTCAAACAATGGTAGTTGAAGAGATAGAATGTATGAGAAAGTGGATGAATGCCTGGCATCCAAGTGGACAGTGAATAAGGCAAAAAAAAAAAAAAAAAAAAAAAAGTTCATTTGCAATTTAGCCCCAAAAGTCCACAGAGGCTGTCAAATCTTGGTTTAAATGAACAAACGGTGCAGTTTTAGGCCTTACCGAATGTAAATTTGAGTTCTGCACCATACCAAAAAAAAAAAAAAAAAAGTCCATCATTTGCCCCCCCCCCCCTCCTCCATTTAGTCCCAAAAGTCCCCAAGGCCTTAACATATTTGAATTTGAATTCAGCACCATGCAAAGCTGCTAAATAAACATAGCTTGAACAAAATAAAATTGAAAAAAATAAAGTGACTACATGTGAAAGAACTTTGCACGATACGAAGACGTTCAATTGTTCTTGTTTATAACTAGGATTCTGTTGCAGCACCACAAATAAAAGGATTTTTTTTTTTAATTACCGTTTTGAGTACAAGTAGAATTGTGTCAGTGATGGAAAGAATAAAGTGATTACGAATCAAATAAAAAAAAAAAAAAAAAAAAACTAATTGTAAACATGAGACCGACCTATTTGAGAAAGAATAATGTCCAAGACTCAATGGAAGCTGTCTAACCATCATTTAAAGTGGATATCTGCAGTAGTCAGTTTCTTGGTGGTTGAATGATGACCACTAACAAAAGCCAGCATCTAAGATTTCTGGTTGGAGGTGGTGAAGGGAGTCAAGGAGACAGGTAGGAGAGGCAATCAGAGCTGGCCCTCTGGGGATGAGGCACTCAAATCGACTTTGATGTTCATGGAGGTAGTGGGGTTTTTTTTCTGAGTGCAATGCGGTCAGTTAGGCCAATGTGCCTCTCCGGGCAAGGTGAGCTTTTTAGATTATGTTGATGACACATATTTTAGTTTGGTCAGAGATAATAAAAAAAAAAAAAAAAAAAAAAAAATTGCAAGTCTGCTCAACCTAGAATTTTTTTTTTTTTTTTTTTTTTTTTTTTTTTTTTTACACGGGAAGCACCACTTATCCTCAAATGGCCTCTAGGCATTGATAAGGGTTAATGGGTATACCTTAGCCAATGTGATTATAGCGTAGTAAACATAAGTAGTGGGAATTTTATAAATTGGATTACTTAAGGGGACGGTTTATCAAGAACTTGTTTACATTAGACTTGAAGACAATCAGATTACAACTGGAAAGCAGGCAAACAGAATAGAGTTCCACATGCGTGCAGTTCTAAGAAGTTTTGTTCATGGAATCTACATTTAGGTTTAGGCACAGTAAAATTTTAACTTCTGCCCTCCCCCTTCACAAATAAACACCTGTTATTTGTTTTAAACTGGACTTTCGTGATTTTTGTTTGAAAGGAGAATTTATTTGTTGCAGCATTGACTAAATCGCACAACAAGCGGAATGACCACAGCCTGTGCAGTGAATGCACACGTTTATAATATCTACCAAGCATCTGTGGATTGGGTTATCATCTGCAGCGTTATCTGCACAACATTTTGATCGATGTGACCTCCATCTTTCATGAGGTTTATAAATTGCCATTGTTTAGCAAGGGGGATAACTCTACACTTGAGATTTCATATTTTGGTTTTAGTTGAAAGTAAATTTACAACAAGTGAAGCATGCATGGTCTCCTGTGAGTGAGCAGTGAACGAGGCATTAAGAAAAAAAGTTCAGCATTTGCACCCTTCCCCCATTTAGCCCCCAAAATCCCTAAGGGACATCAAATCCTGGTGAAAATGAACAAACGGTGCAGTTTTAGGCCTTATATGGAAATTTGAGTTCTGCACCATGCACAAAACAAAAAAAAAACAAAAAAAAGCAATGACTAAGCCCCCCACCCCCCACCATTTAGCCACAAAAGTCCTCAAAGCTTTAACATATTTAAATTGGAGTTCAGCACCATGCAAAACTGCTAAATAGACATACACAGAAAATTTTGGACAAATATGGTAAAATAGTCCCAAAAATGGAGTGTTTTCATTAGCCCTAAAAGAGCTCCTGGGGCACATCCAGGAGTTATTGCGAAGTATAGACAAACAAAATTATATAGAAATCAATTAGTTACAAATTTTCAGAAAGTTTTATAAAAATCCAAGGCATCAATTTTTTTTTATGAGCACAAGTGTCAATTTTAGACATTTTAACCTGAAAGGCACCTCTAGTTACTTTTTTTTTAATCATATCATGTTTAATATTTGTGCAAAATTTCAAAAAAAATTCCAAGTCGTAGTTATTGCGAAAAATGTGGACAAATGAAGGGACAAGGATGAATTTACAGGCCCACCTTTTATCAAGGGACAGAAAAAAAAAAAAAGAAGGTAGTAAGCAGGCTCAAATCGGTAACGCTAAGAGGAAAATGAAATGGGGGAAAAGAAGTAAATGTTTTAGTCGCCGTACCCACCGTGATATACAATGTTGCCGCTGTTCAAATTAAGCTTAGTTATTGCAAGGCATACGAGGACTTTGCAAAAATGTCGACAAAAAAAGTAACCCCTCCTTGTAAAAAACGGCCCAGTTTATGGTGAAAGAATTAATATTTTTGGCCAATTTTTGGATATTTGTCAGCTGAGAGACTGGGCTTTCAAATGATACCAATTTTGTGAGTGTTGGTCGTGTGTGTTGAAAGTTTTAGTGAGACTTACTAACAGACATTTGAGATTTATATTAAACTAGCGGGTGCCGGGTGTTTGAGGTGTGTGTGGTGTTAAATAAAAAAAAAACCCGGGGGGGGGGGGATTAAAAGTTGGTAGGATCGAACCCGAAACCCTGAGGCGAAGTTTGAAAATAAAATCGGCCAGCCAGAATGAGTTAGTGAAAGATGTTTGAATCTATTTAAGTAAGAACCAAATTGACAGGTGCGCCCCGGAAGTCGTCGAGCGTTACGACGACGTCAATGACCAGGTTTGTTTGTTATAAGCGAAGTAAAAAAAGAAAACAACGTTAACACTTAAGCGGGGGAAAAAAAAACAAAAAAAACTAACGCAGGGAAACGAACATGTGAAAAATGGCTTAAATAAGCCTGTTTCGATATTAAAATTTAAAAAAAAATTGGTGGGTACCCGGGTGTTTTTGGGTGTGTGGTCGGGGGTGGATAAGTGAAGTAAACAGAAAAACGAACGTTACGTGAAAATGGCTTAAATAACACTGGTTCAATATTTAAATTTAAAAAATCGAAAAATGAAAAGAAAAAAAAAGACATCTCACACCACGATTCGAACCCAAAACATTTAGATAATGAACCAACGCGCTAATCAATTGACCTAACGCGACGTACACGAAATTTGTTCAGTTTTTCAACTATTTAAAGTAAATCAAGTCATGACGTCATCTGGCGCTTGCGTAGAACCGGTCGAGAGGGCCGTTTTTGATACATACATATATATATATAGAGAAAATAAAAAAGGAACAAACCGTATTATGTGTTCACCAACGTTTCGTCTTTATTTCGAGACTTCCTCTGGGTGAATGAGATTAAGAAACCAAAAAAATATACCAGTACAAAATATTTGAAAAAGTTTCACGTGCACAGTGTGACGCAGTTCTATTTAAGAGAAACGGAAAAATTGATGTTGGAAATTCAAAAAGGAAGGGGGGCTGGCGCTGTTAAAG
Organism: Euprymna scolopes; assembly: GCF_053919585.1. Taxonomy (NCBI): domain Eukaryota; kingdom Metazoa; phylum Mollusca; class Cephalopoda; order Sepiida; family Sepiolidae; genus Euprymna; species Euprymna scolopes. The sequence goes on from NC_136510.1 coordinate 37,178,428, forward strand.
AGAAGGAAATTTTAGTGACGTCAATTAGTCGTTAATTTAATTTTAAAACTATGAACGCAAGTTTATATTCTTATTGGGAAAAAGATATATCTGTTGAAATTTAAATATAAGTTTGTAACAGGAATGAAATGAGTGTTTTTTATGTAATTTATTGATTGAGATTATGTGTTAATTATTACAGGGGGTGTTTGAATGGTGTGAGAAAGTTAACCTGTGTCCACAGTTAAATAATGTTCTTTTAATAACAGTTTACTTATTAATGGCGCTATGTTATAGAAACCTCCACGTTGTTTAATAGTGCTTGAAATTGCGATAAGCGCAGATTCAAGGAGTCTCCGGCGCGGTTTATTTGAAATAAATTTAACTACTTTTGCTTGTTTAAAATCAAAGGTGTGGTTATGTTGCAATGAATGAGAGAATAATGCACTAAGAGAATTGCTATTTTTTATATCTCTTTAGTGTTCATTGAGCCTTTTTTCCAATTTACGCTGAGTTTCACCAACGTATTTATGATGGCAATTATGGCAAGGAATAGTATATATACCTCCATCGGAAACTGGTTTGTTATAGAGATGTTTCGTGGTTTTTAATATATGTCTTATGGTTAGTGATGTGGTTTGTACGATAGGAATTTTTAGTTTATTTAGTGTGTTATAAATTATTGTATTATTGGTGTGTGTAGGTAAAAGAAGATGTCTGTTTATGAGAGAAAGGTCCGGTGTGTATGATTTTTTATTATTATTTATTCTGGAAAATATTTGTGTGGCTTTTCTCTTAGCATTCAATATGAAATATGTCGGATATTGCAAGGTTTTCAAAATGTTCGTAAGGTATTTGAATTCTTCGTCCAGATATTCAGGACTGCAAATTCTGAAAGCGCGCAAGAAGAAACCAATTATCATCCCTGTTTTTATTTTATTGTTATGGTGTGAATAGAAATGTATGTAATCGTTTTTGTGTGTAGTTTTGCGGTGAACTTTGAAGGATAATTTATTATTGGATTTTATTTTAAGTATGTCAAGAAAACGTAATGAGTTATTGTTTTCTGTTTCATAGGTAAACTTTATGGAAGGTTCGACTGAGTTTAATTTGTCTGTAATGATATTTATGCGCGTATTTTCAGGAAAAAAAATTAAGATGTCGTCAATGTATCTGAAATACTCTGTGTTTGGAGGTAATCTGAATTTGAAAGGAGCAGATTCTAGGAATTCTAAGAAAAGGCAAGCTAATACTCCACTAAGAGGGTTACCCATAGGAAGACCAAAATTTTGTTTATAGAAATTGTTATTGAAATGAAAGTAAGTCATGTTAGTTATAAGTCTAATGATTTTTATAAGAGTGTCGGGAGGAAAAGGTAAGCTAATGTTAGATTTTTTTAAATGTTTAGGGAGTAGATTCAAGCATTTTTTAATGGGGACATTAGTATATAATGATGTTATATCTAAGCTGTGAATAGTTTTGTTTTGCACGTTAATGTTTTTTATTTTGTTCAGTAAATCTCCGGAGTTCTTTATGTGGGAGGTGCTGATAGTGCCCAGTAGTGGAGTCAAAACGTTGGATATGGCACGTGCAATTTTGTGTGTGGCACTACCGATGCCGGATATTATAGGGCGCATAGGGATGTCTGGTTTGTGAATTTTTGGCAGGCCATATAGTGATGGAACATTGGGGTGGTATTCAATGTATGACATCCAAGTTTTGTTGTATTTTATAAGTTTTTTATAGGATTGGTTGAAATTCTCAACACTTTGATTTACTGTCTTTAAATCAGTTTTGGTGTAAGTGTCGCTGTCTGCCAACAATGTGGAAATTGACGACATCTTAATTTTTCTTCCTGAAAATACGCGCATAAATATCATTACAGACAAATTAAACTCAGTCGAACCTTCCATAAAGTTTACCTATGAAACAGAAAACAATAACTCATTACGTTTTCTTGACATACTTAAAATAAAATCCAATAATAAATTATCCTTCAAAGTTCACCGCAAAACTACACACAAAAACGATTACATACATTTCTATTCACACCATAACAATAAAATAAAAACAGGGATGATAATTGGTTTCTTCTTACGCGCTTTCAGAATTTGCAGTCCTGAATATCTGGACGAAGAATTCAAATACCTTACAAACATTTTGAAAACCTTGCAATATCCGACATATTTCATATTGAATGCTAAGAGAAAAGCCACACAAATATTTTCCAGAATAAATAATAATAAAAAATCATACACACCGGACCTTTCTCTCATAAACAGACATCTTCTTTTACCTACACACACCAATAATACAATAATTTATAACACACTAAATAAACTAAAAATTCCTATCGTACAAACCACATCACTAACCATAAGACATATATTAAAAACCACGAAACATCTCTATAACAAACCAGTTTCCGATGGAGGTATATATACTATTCCTTGCCATAATTGCCATCATAAATACGTTGGTGAAACTCAGCGTAAATTGGAAAAAAGGCTCAATGAACACAAAAGAGATATAAAAAATAGCAATTCTCTAAGTGCATTATTCTCTCATTCATTGCAACATAACCACACCTTTGATTTTAAACAAGCAAAAGTAGTTAAATTTATTTCAAATAAACCGCGCCGGAGACTCCTTGAATCTGCGCTTATCGCAATTTCAAGCACTATTAAATAACGTGGAGGTTTCTATAACATAGCGCCATTAATAAGTAAACTGTTATTAAAAGAACATTATTTAACTGTGGACACAGGTTAACTTTCTCACACCATTCAAACACCCCCTGTAATAATTAACACATAATCTCAATCAATAAATTACATAAAAAACACTCATTTCATTCCTGTTACAAACTTATATTTAAATTTCAACAGATATATCTTTTTCCCAATAAGAATATAAACTTGCGTTCATAGTTTTAAAATTAAATTAACGACTAATTGACGTCACTAAAATTTCCTTCTCTTTAACAGCGCCAGCCCCCCTTCCTTTTTGAATTTCCAACATCAATTTTTCCGTTTCTCTTAAATAGAACTGCGTCACACTGTGCACGTGAAACTTTTTCAAATATTTTGTACTGGTATATTTTTTTGGTTTCTTAATCTCATTCACCCAGAGGAAGTCTCGAAATAAAGACGAAACGTTGGTGAACACATAATACGGTTTGTTCCTTTTTTATTTTCTCTATTTTGTCGGAATACTATTTCCATTATTTTCATCATACATATATATATATATATATATATATATATATATATATAGAAGAAGAAGACTAGCAATACCTGCTAACCGGCATTGCTCAATGGAAATGTGTCCCTTCCCCCTCGGAAGAAATTAAATTAAGGTTGTTGATGTTGTTGCTGCCCAACCCCCAACCTCCTTATGTTACCAACGGTTTTCGGAATAGATACCCTGAACTCTGGAAAGAAAGACTATCGAATGTCAAGAATGGGTGGAGAGAGATGCTGTAGTTAAGATAATGAGCAACCCCCAGCCAATGGTGCCAAATGAGATTTTAAAAACCCGCTAAGTCAGGGAAAAGAAATCTCCAGAAAATCGCTAGTTTTAACTTTTGTCATCTGAAATTAAAAAAAAACAAAAAACTAAAAAAAAACAAAAAACAAAAAAAAGACAGCTAATTCACACACAAAAAAAATCTCCAAAAAAGAAAACCACTGTATTTCAACTTCCTCCCCCTACATAAAAATATTATGAATATAGTATATTCACTATACAAAATGTTCAGTGTTTTCTCACTATTGAAGCAGTTAGCTCCCCAGAAGGCTTTCAGATTTTATCAGCTAGCTGTTTTTCGGAGAGGGTATATTTTGTTTTGCAAGAAACAAATAAAATAAAACAGTGGTCGTAATAAAAGTTAAATGAAATATTTTACAAATTAAACATCACAATAATGGTGTGCATGAATCTATATATCTATAAAAGTGAAAATGCCTGTGCGTGTGTATGTGTGTCTCTACATTTCCCTACCAAATAATTGTCAATTCTCGGTCTACAGACTCGAAATTTGACATAAGGGGGATTGAGATTTGGGAAAATCTTTTTAATTGGTTTTCAGCCAGACATTTGGCTGTCAAGGGATTAAGTTTAATGATTTGACCTTTGAAAACTCTACCAAACTCCTCTGCTGATTTTGGGTCTAAACACTTGAAATTTTAAATGTAGGTTTCTTGGACATAAATCAAACTTTTTATGTTTTTGGGCTCAAATCAAAATAACTGTTAAGGGGTCAAAGTTTTAAAAAAATTTGACCTCTGCGGTCTCTATCAAATTACTCAGCCAATTTCTGGTCTAAACATTTGAAATTTTACATAAAGTGTATTCAGAGATAAAGCAAGCTTTTTTAATCTGTTTGGGGGGAAAATTTGAGCTGCCAAAGGATCAAAGTTCAAAAGATTTGACCTTTGCAGTGTTTAGCAAACTACTCAGCCAATTTTGGGTCTAAACATTTGAAATTTTTACATAACAGGTAAAATAGCAAAGGCGTCATTTGTTTTTTTTTTTTATTTTTTTGCACATATTTTTCCATCTTTTGTGGTACGGGTTCGAACCTGCTTGTCTGCTTATTACCACTTTTTTTTTTTTTTGCTCAACACACACCTCCAAAACACCCGGGCACCCAGGCTAGTGTAATCGTAAAGGCTTGAATTTCCTGTCATCAGCTGGTATGAATAAAGAATCATCATTAATATTTGTAAACTTGTGTCGTCGTGATTACAATTGAAAGGTAAACGTGTTTTTGTCTATCATCTGTAGATGAACTTTGTATAACTCCCTCCAAATATTATGCCCCCCATCACCATCATCAATGACTCTTACCCCCAATCTATGTTAACAAGAACCGTTGCATCATATTTCTCAGCATTATTATTATAATATGATAAAAGAATCATCACAGTTGTCGTCGAGATGCAATCAGTATATGAATGTCATTAGAGCCTTCTGTATTATGGGTCTCTGAAAAATGGGTGATTTCACCAATTTCGATGACAATCAAAATATGGGAATGTGAAACATTCGTTGATCATCATTCAATCCCAAGAAACATCGGATCTACTTGCTGGTGTGTGTGTGTGTGTGTGTATATATATATATATATATATATATATATATATATATATATATATATATATATAAAAGTGTACATGTCTGTGTGTGTGTGTCTGTACATTTTCCTACGTAATAACCATCAATTTTCAGTCTACAGACTCGAAATTTGACACACAGGGTACTGAGATTTGGGAAAATCTTTGTAATCCGTTTTTGGCCAAAAATTTGGCTGTTAAGGGGTCAAAGTTCAACGATTTGAACTTTAAGAACTCTACCAAACTCCAACAATTTTGGGTCTAAACACTTGAAATTTTAGATATAGGTTTGACCTCTGTGGTCTACCAAATTACTCAGACAATTTCTGGTCTAAACATTTGAAATTTTACATGAAGAGTATTCAGAGATAGGGCAAGCTTTTTCATCGGTTTGGGTCGAAAATTTTTAGTTACCAATATATAAATGTATGTATGTATGTTTGCATGTCTGCCTAAAACTTTTGACAGAGGCAACGGATTTTTACAAGATCAGTATCTTTCAGACGACAAATATTGAAAAATTGGCCAAAATCATTAATATCTTCCCCTTCAACTAGGCACTTTTCTACAGGGAAGGGGGGGGGGTCGCTTTTTTCGCTGATATTTTTTAAAGTCATCCTCTCCTTTCGATTATCTAGCCTTAATTAAAACCTATGTCACTTCTGGTTTGGCGATGGTCGTAACAGCAAAGACGTCAGGTCCCCCCCCCCCCGTTCTTTTCCTCCTTTGGGGTACGGGTTTGAGCCTGCCTTCCTACTACAACTTTTTTTTTTTTTGCTCAACACACACATCCAAACACCCAGGCAACACCGGGCTGAAATGCTAGTATATTAAATAAACAAATTTACAAGCTCCTGACTTTACTGGACATGCTAATATTTTGGACAGATGGTTGGTTAAAACCACAAGTCCTATATATGTGGTATATATTACTATTATATATTGTTATAGTTAACACCACAACATTGTTTAGTTTTTTTTTTTTTTTTTTTTTTTTAAACATTTAAAAAAAAAAAAAAAAATATAGTTCTTTATTTCTTCATTAAAGTATAAGATTCATTTTTTTTGTACATGAAAATGTCTATTTTTTCAAAAAGTTTTTTAGACAATAATAATTTTCAAGCAATTTCCTGGGCAATAATGATTTTCAAGCAATTTCCTAGGCAATAATGATTTTCAAGCAATTTCCTAGGCAATAATGATTTTCAAGCAATTTCCTAGGCAATAATGATTTTCAAGCAATTTCCTAGGCAATAATGATTTTCAAGCAATTTCCTAGGCAACATTAAGAAACATTAATTTTAAGCAATATTTTTAAAAGATTAAAAAAAAAATCTATAATATAAATCTCACCTGTCTGTTTAAATGTATGTAGGTTTGTATGTGTCGCAAAAACTTTCGACAAAGGCAACGAATCCTGACAAGAACGGTATCATCTTGAAGCTCGGCATTTCAGATGACAAATATTGAAAAATTGGCCAAAACCATTAATTCCTTCACCCTAAACTTGCCCGCTTTGTACAAGGAAGAGTTGATTTTTTGCACCGATATTTTAGCAAGTCATCGTCATCGTTGGATTGATTGACTTTGGCTAAGATGTCAGATTTTCTTTCACTTTCTTTTCCGCCTTCGCGTCACGGGTTTGAGTCCGCTTGCCTACAACTTTTTTTTTTTTTTTTTTTTAAACACCTCTCTTCACATTCACAGACTCGAGCTTGCCTGCCTACTATCACTTTTTTTTTTTTTTTTGCTCAACACACCTCCAAACACCCAGGCAACGCTGGGCACCAGGCTAGTTCTTTTCTAAACAGATGTTCTTATCTTAAAATAAGAATAAAAGAAAATGTTAACTTCTTTTAAATTGCAGAGAATTTTTTTTTTTCCAACAAAACAAATTCAAGAATAAAAATATAAACTTAATTCCCATGTTTTTGTTTTTTCTTAGTGATTTCTTTATTTATAAAAAAATGAAATCAATTGAAAGTGAAATTAAAAATAACAAAAATTGATTAAAATTAAAAATAAAAAAAAAAAAAAAAAAAAAATTGTGTGAGGAAACATTTCTACCATTGTTTTTTGTTTTCATTCTCCATTTTTTTTTTTTATCGACAAAAAAGTTTTGGTGAAAATTGTTTTTTCTTTTTTTTTTAAATATTAAAAAAAAAAATGTTTGTGTGTCTGTGTGACAGTATATATATATATATATATATATATATGTGTGTGTGTGTACATGTGCACATCATGTTTAAAAAAAAACAATTTTTTTTTTTTTAAACCCATCAGTAGCATATGAATTATTTTGACTAATATCCATTTGAAATTTTTTTTTTAAATAATTGGATAAAAAGAAAAGTTAACAGGAAAGAGAAAGGATTTTAGTCAGATTTTTTTTATGTGGCTTTTTTGTGTTGCTGATGCCAAAGATGGATCTCTTAAGTTCGATGAAAATATCAAGCGGGGAAAAAAATTACCAGTTGAAAAGTGTCGAGAGTTTTTAACAATCAAGTTTATATATTTATTATTTTTCTTTCGGTTTGTTTTTTTTTTTGCCTGGACATTTTCTCACTTGTCAATTTTCATAATTTATTTGGGGTTGTCTGTGCAAAATGCTTGTTTTGTCCTGACCTGTTTCGTCTGACACTTCCACCTATGCTGTGCTTTTATTATGACCATGCACCTGGTTCATACACACTCAAATATCATGCAGGAATATAGAAAGAGGGAGAGAGAAAGAGGGAGAGAATGTGAAAAGGAAAAGGGTGGGGGATTATCTTTGTATCCCAAACTCGCAAGGTGAAAAGAAAAAAAAAAAAAAAAAATTAGAACTAATTACCTTTCCAATCATTTAAAACACACACACACTATATATATATATATATATATATATATATTATATATATACATATATATAATGTATGCAATTAGGGTATGAAAGAGTATATCTTTATAAAAATAAAAAAAAATAAAAAAATAAAAAAAAGCTCAATACTATTAAGAAATATTTAATTTGTATTCATTCTCATTTCCCATCTAAATGTTATTGAGCCAGTTTCTATCCATATTTACATTTTGTATAATTCTGACCCTTCTGTTCTGATGAGAAGCATTTAGCTTCGAAATGCCATGACTTAAAGGTCATTCTTTTAGTTTTCCATATTGTTATGATGTTATAAAATTATCTGTAAATTTTATTATTCATCTTTTACTTTATATATATATATATAATGTATTAGTGTGAGAATAGTATGGCTGTCACTAGGAATATGGAAGAGAGGAATGCTTTGGTATTGTTAGCAGTGGGTGGTATTTCTCTAGGTGACAGATATACATTTTCATTTTGGTTTGCATTGTATTATCGATATTGAATGAATATATATATATATATATATATATATAGTGCATTTGAAATATGACAATGGATTCTTCTGAAGAGAGAATACTTACAGATTTCCAAAATCTTGGATAACAAACTGGGCGACCATTTTCACTCAGAAAAAAAAAAAAAAAAAAAAAGCAGAGACCTAGCAATCATTGGAGGCTCTAATAATTTAAGTGAAAATCTGTTTTTTCTGAATTAAAAAAAAATAAAGGTGGAATTCAGCTAGAATACAGAAAGCTTCTTTTTCACTGTTATTTTTATCCCCATTTCTGTAGAGAGAGAGAATTAAAGTGAAAAAACAAAACAAGTGCTTCAAACAATTCTTTTGTTTTTAAATATGGGAAATATGAGCACCCCTCCTCTTCCATGGTATTTTTCCCATCCAAATGACAATTTTACCATCAAAATTGAAGCAATCAGCTAGGTTTAACAAAGAGTCCAAGATTTCCCCAGGAGAAATAAACATACCCTATTAGAGTAATTCTGAATTTTGTAACGACCAGGATTTAGTGGTGGGGAGTTATTGGCTATGAGAAAAAGAGTGAACAAGAACCGTGGATATGTGGCTACCCATTAAATGAGTTTGGCTGAGAACCAAAGCGGAGAGTACTCATTTTGGCAAGCACCACACACAGGACATAAAGAAAACAACAAGCAAGACATTACAAAGAGGGTAGCAGAGGGAGGATGATCGAGGATTACCCCAGTTGTTATTCCGAGTAAACACTCACATTTGGCACAATAAAACACTAGCACAACAACTGAACAAAAAACTTTCAGACCTTAAAGCTTGAAGTGATAGGTGTTCAAATTTTTTTTTTATCTTTTGAAAAACTGAAATGATATTAATAGTATCGACTATGTAGCCAATCTGTTATGCGCGTGTTTAATGCGGTGATTTTAACCCAATGTACATGTGTAAGGACTTCAATCTAAGCAGGTGTTTACTCAAGGGTAACTGTCTACCATGCAGCTCTTCGTATAGGCATGCATGTTGGGAATAAAGTGTTCAAAATTAGAGATCAGAGTGGCAAATAGCAAAAAAAAACCAAAAAAAAACCTTGAGATCACCCACTCCCCACGGTCTTCTCCAATTTTCCTAATCTAAGGGGTCAGCACCCTCTCAATTTCCCCCCCCCCCTCTTTTTAACCTGTCCACCTACCTTTCCTACCGTCTCCATCATGAAGCATAACAAAATTAAGTTCCCAAGAGAGAGAGGAGGGAGGGTGGGAAGTAAGAAGAGCTGAAAGAGAGAGGGGGGGGGGAGAAGAGGAAGAAAGAAATAAACAAACAGGAAAAGAGAAAGAAAGTTAAATCGAGAGAAAGAAAGAGATATAAAATTGAAATAATAAAAAAAAAATTATTCAAGCAGAAATCCCATTTTTTCCAAACTTTCAGAAAATAAAAATTTTTTTAAAAATTATTCAAGCAGAAATGCCATTTTTTCACAAACTTTCAGAAAAAAAAAAATTATTCAAGCAAAAATCCCATTTTTTCCAAACTATCAGACCCCCCCCCCAAAAAAAAACCAAATCAAAAATCTCACGTTCCTGTTAAAAGAAACGTTAAAATGTTACTGCATCATATAGTATGCAAACATGTACATTATCACACGCAAGTATACATTTGAGTCTAAGAAAAGAAGTCACTAAGGAGTGCAGAGTAATCGGACGAAAGGTCAGACAGGACAGGTCAAACATATGGTATACACCCCTAACTCAAGTGTGTACATGTGTCCGTGAGAATAATAACACGAAAATGAATTTCTCAAAACTGGAACAAAACCGAATCAGGAGAGCAGATCTTGCACACATACAAAGTGCTCAATATCTTTCGAGATAGAGCTTTATAACAATAATACGACTCGATACTTAACTGTAGTTTAACAAAGATTCACATCTTCAAAGGTGTATCAATAAGTTTGTATTGTCTCTTTTCATTTTAATATAAATTTGTAGCTAAGAAACATTAAGGATTTAATAAGATAGATCGAACAATTGGATACCCTGTGAAACTGCAGTAAAGAGTCAAGTTTAGCCACATTTATTATTGTTATAATATATATATGCATACATATATATATATATACATGCACACAGACACACACCATACATTCATACAGTGTCAATCACATACATACATACACACACGCAGGCACACTTCTTTAAGAGATCCTACTTTAAGCAGCGCTCAAAGTATGTGGAGCCAACGTAACCTCCACGCATTGATTTTGACACATTCTGTTCAAACAAGCGGCGGTTATTCTGCAACACCTCAGCAGCATCCTTATTGAGAGGATCTTCTGGGTTAGGTTCCTGAAAAATAAAAAAATAAATTTTTTTAAATGTGAAATTGAAATATTGTAAATAAAAATAAAATGAAAAGAAAATGGGTGAAAAAATGAAAGGGAAATGGAAATAATGGGTGGGGGAATGGAAAGAATGAGGGAAAAAATGGGGGAGGGATGGAAGAATGTGGGGGGAATGGAAAGACTGGAGAGGTTGGAAGAATGGGGGGAAAAATGGAAAGGATGAGGGGAAAAAAATGGACAGGATGAGGGGAAAAAAATGGACAGGATGAGGGGAAAAAAATGGACAGGATGAGGGGGAAAAATGGAAAGAACGGGGGGGGGGAGGATGGGAAGAACGGGAGGGAAAAAAATGGAAAGAACGGGAGGGAAAAAAATGGAAAGAACGGGAGGGAAAAAAATGGAAAGAACGGGAGGGAAAAAAATGGAAAGAACGGGAGGGAAAAAAATGGAAAGAACGGGAGGGAAAAAAATGGAAAGAACGGGAGGGAAAAAAATGGAAAGAACGGGAGGGAAAAAAATGGAAAGAACGGGAGGGAAAAAAAATGGAAAGAACGGGAGGGAAAAAAATGGAAAGAACGGGAGGGGAAAAAAATGGAAAGAACGGGAGAGAAAAAAAATGGAAAGAACGGGAGAGAAAAAAAATGGAAAGAACGGGAGAATGGAAATTCACATCAATTTTATTGTAAAATTAATCAAACTTCAAAGAAAGCAAATACATTTACAATTATTGGAAAGATTTATCAATAAATTTATTTCGAATACGCATAGGCGAAATATCGTTTTTTTTGGCACCTTTGGTTTGAGAATTAACCAACCTTTCGATTTCAGCTTAATATGAAGTAATATATCCTATTTTTTTAACTAAAAAAAAAATTTTTTTTTAAAGTTGAAGAGCTACAAAAACGGAAGTTGTACCATTAAAGTAATCTTTTGTGCTTCAGAATTATTTTTCTACATAGTCACCAGCATTCTTAATGCATTTTTGCCAGCAATGAAGTGGTGGTTCTGCATGAGTGTCTGGAGCGTGCTTTGTCACTGAAATCGAAGAACCTATCACCTAACTGACATCAACTGCATCAGCTTCGTAAGCATTCAGCAGGCGACTAAATGTTGATCAGTTCAATTTTTTCTGCATGGAAGAATTTGATGATACATCTCTGCCTCTGATGCATGTTCATGACGAAGTCTTACAGGGAAGGGCTGTCCCCTTCCAATGTAAAGAAGAATATTAGATAAGTGAAAATGAGATTAGGATAAGCCTAGAATCGAACCCTGTAGGCAAAGTTAAGAAATGGAATGTAAGAAATTAAGTCTACTGTTAATTCTTTTAGAAATCTGAATATTAAATATGTCAGTAAAAGAATGAACAATGCAAATTAAATTATATTGTTAAAAATAGGTTAGATTAGAATTGAGGATTCTTTTGTTGTCAAAAGTGTGTTGGACAAACATATGTAAAGCCACATGAAATTGGTCACGTTTGAAAAACACACCTGACGTCACAAACAAAGGACATTTCTTCATATTATGGGTTCAGATTTTAGTCAGTCAGAGAGCAAGTCAGTTGGTGAGTTGGAGTCAGAGCCCCTTGGAGGCGAGGGAAGAGGAGTAAACCAATGTAGCCATGCCATTTGAATTCCTGACGTCAATCGACCGGTGGATCAGATGAATAAAGCAATCATCATTGTGTTTTGTAACTTGTCTTGTGTAACATCCTTCACGAACCGAAAAAGGTAATGTGTTTATCATCATATAATGAACATTGTGTAACGCCTTCCAAGTTATGTGTCCCATCCCCTCCATCACAAGAAATGTCTCCCATTCTCCAAGATGTGTTATAAGAACTGATATATAAATGTCTTCTCTCCCTCATCATAACCATCGTGTATTACACGAGTCTCGTTATATACGTGCCCCAATATGAACTCCACGTCATCTCCAATATGGAATCCCTGCTACACAACAGGAGGTTGTTTTGTTAGAATCTTAAACAGTCAATATCTGCAACGGAGAGATGAAACTACCAGGTCATGAATGCATAAGTTCAGTCATCATAACAACGCAATTTGCAATTTCCCTCTGATACATTTAGATGGAATAAAAAAATGGGAGGCTTTACTTTTGGGACATCCCTCGTAATTCACACATCCATAACCCACTAATTATTCACCTACCAGTAAAGGATCGCTAGAAACCGAGTTTGAATAAAGATTTCCAAGTCCGAAACATGGAAAAAGATGAGAACAGTAGTATGAAAAAAAAAAAAAAAAAAAAATCTTATCATTCGTCATCTCTAAAATTCTGAAACTGAATATTTCTTTTCTTTTTATAACATTTTATCACCAACATTGACTGTAAATGCAAATTTTTTTTTTTTTTGACTTCTGTTGGTTAATAACTGTATTTTTTTTTATCCATCTAGAAACATTCAAATTCTGATTTTCCTTAGTGGGTTCATTTTCCCCGATTCATACAAATACTGAAATAATTATATAAAAAAATTAACTTACCAAAAATAAATATTGTAAACCATAAACTATTGAATTAACAGTCAAAACTGGCTTCCAGTCTTCCCTGCAAACAGAAAAAAATAATGCATCTACTTTTTTAAAATCGGGTCATATCTTTGAAAACATTTCATAAGTTTAACTTGAAAATTTAGATAACTGAATAAGGTTAATCTACATATTAATAGGATAGCGTGTTATGTATTTTTTGTGTCGCACTTACATCCGAGTGATTGTATTTAATTGTAATAAATAATTTTACCAAGAATTCTTCATAAGTTTTGGTTTCGACTTTAGCTGAAGGAGGAACTCAAGTTATATATATATATATATATATACTAGCATGGATACCTAGCGTTGCCAGGGTCGACATGAAGTTCGGTTTGGCCACACCTGCTATACTAAGAATATCGACCAGTTTTTCATTATTATGTCAACTCCATCGTTACCCCAACAAAAATTTCAAAAATAAAAGAACGAATGAAAACACGAAAATGTACCCCCCCCCCAAAAAAAAAGCAGAAGTATGTGACAAACTCTCCAGATATTTCGGCAGAAGGGATACGAAGAGAAGCTATTCTTCAGATATTGAGCACCTTTCTATGACTATATTCCAGTTTAAGCGAATTTCTTTTATACTCCTTCAGTTTAGAAAAATTTGTTATTACGGTTTGTTGCAACGAAAAAAAAAAAAAACGTAAATAATTCAAAAATACCAAAGTAGAATTTGTGTTAACCGAAATACACGTCTTTATGCTATAAAAATGACGAGTTTTGACTTATTATGTTATTTAAAGAAAAAAAATTAACAGTTAAGATGTCCAAAAAATGTGAAAAGAATGACACAAAAACGTAAATGAAAGGGTTTTTTTTTTTTGTTGTTTTAAATAAAGAATCATAGTTGAATTGGATTGTTTATTTTAAAATAAAAATCTACTGGATTGTGAAATCAGGTAAATTATTTTATTTGAACCGATTCCAAAAATTATGCTTGAAAGTTTGTGTGAATTATTTTTAGTTTGATTATCCGCCGAAAAAGAAAACAAAAACAAGTTAGCGTCCAAGGGAAATAACTCAAAACTCAAATAACTGAAATTGATTTATAAAAAAAAAAAAAAAATAATCGATGTTGGTAAAAATAAATTAAATATGTTCTCAATATAAATCAAATTTAAATAAACTTAAATAGAACACTTAAAGCAATTCTCTCTCTATAAACAATAACTAACACACCACTGCTATTTAATAAATCGATTTCCCTTAATGTAATATGCAAATGAGGTCATCTCTTAATCGTCTATTTTGCAAGAGTAATATTATATATAGGAATGAATGAAGTATTAAAGTAATAGACGTTTTGTATATATTAATCAAATTGTAAACAAATAAACAAACAGACAAGAATATATATATATATATATATATATATATATATATATATATACACACACACATTTTTTTCATAAATTTCGGTTTAAGCTGATGGACCCAAGTCAAATGGATATATTTTTTTAGTTTTGAAATTACAACTTTATAATCTATAAAAGATCAAGAGAACATTAACTCAATAATATATACGAATTCTGCAAGAATTAAAATATCATATTTAAGCATACTTTAAAACCGGACTACACCAAGCATCCCTGCTATTTTTATTAAATGATTAAAATAACTTTTTTCTGAGATTTTTGTAGTTTAGACAACTGATTCATAGAATAAGATTTAGTAGTTATTTTTCCTTTTCATTTTGTTAATGGTATTGAGCCGAGGAACCAGTCCTTCGTGGAGAAGGCAAAATATGTGTCCGATGTTGCTGATGGTTGTTATAAAAATCTAAAATTGATGGGTGTGCATGGTTGTGTGCATGGTTGCCACAAATTTTGCTTAGGGGAACTTGATCACATCTTTGAAAACATTACGTAAGTTTAATTTACAAATTTTGAAAACCAAATAATGTGATATCATTTCTCCATTAAATGATTAAATTTTCAAATTAAACTTACAAAATAATGTGTTCAACAATGTGACCAAGTTTCCCTATTCAAAATTTGTACCAACCACACAAACCTTCATAGATTTCAGACTTTTACAAAAACCATCAACAACATCGAATGTATATTGTCTCTCTCCACGAGGGGCCGACCTTCAGTTTAATATCACCAACAAAATAAAGGTGGGGAAAAAAAAAAAAAACCTTAAGTGTTCTATGAATAAGTTGAATACAATATGCAACCCGAAGTCCTGAGGTGAAGTTTGAAAATAAAATCGGCCAGCCAGAATGAGTTAGTTTGAATTTATTTAAGTAAGAACCAAATTGACAGGTGCGCGCCCGGAAGTCGTCGAGCGTTACAACGATGATGTCAATGACCAGGTTTGTTTGTTATAAGCGAAGTAAAAAAAGAAAACAACATTAACACTTAAGCGGGGGAAAAAAAAAACACAAAAAAAAATAACGTAAGGCAAACGAACAATAAAAACAGAAAAACGAACACGTGAAAAGTGGCCTAAATAAGCCGGTTTCAATATCAAAATTGAAAAAAAAAAAAAAAAAAAAAATCGGTGGGTACCCGGGTGTTTTTGGGTGTGTGGTCGGGGGTGGATAAGCAAAGTAAAAAAAACAAAAAACAAAAAAAAAAACGAACGTTGCGTGAAAAATGGCTTAAATAACACTGGTTCAATATTTAAATTTAAAAAAGACATCTCACACCACGATTCGAACCCAAAACTTTTAGATAATGAACCAACGCGCTAATCAACTGACCTAACGCGACATACACAAAATTTTTTCAGTATTTCAACTATTTAAAGTAAATCAGGTCATGAGGTCATTTTTTTAGCAGACACACAAACATACACACATTTTCGCTTTTATATATATAGACTAGCGAGGGGTACCCGGCGTGTTTGGAGGTGTGTGTGTGGAAACTCCGGGGAAGGGGGGGGGGTAAAAAAAAATGTTTTAGTAGGTAAGTATGAGGATCGAACCCGAACCGTTAAGGAAAAGTTGTAAATTAAAGTGTGGAAAAAAAAAAAAAATCGTGCGACGTTAACAATTGCCCCACCGCGAGATGCTAACGGAAACACATTTGAATTTATTTAATTACTTGGATTTGGCAGGTGCTCGTTTTAATGAGTTAATGAGGTCAAGTTTGACTGTGGGATAGTATTCATTTACTGCGGAATGCTTTTTTTTTTTTTTTTTATTTTCCCAAGATGTTATAGGAAAAAGACTAACCCACATGCGGCGAGCGACAAATGCTGAATATTTATCTTCCCGAAATCGAGCAAATTAAATAGACAGGCGAGCTTCGTTAACTGGGAAATATTACAATTTATATATGATATAAAAAGTTTTAAAAAGTTGTGAAGCGACCGACCGCTTCTCTGAAAAAAAGCCTTTTGTAGATGTACAGAAAAAGCGAACACACATGCATACATTTTCGCTTTTATATATATATATATAGATAGATAGATAATGATCAATTTACAGACTTCACTTGATGCTCTTAGACAATGTCTGTAAGTTCACCCCCCCCCATCAATTTCTTAGTCCTACACTTAGTAGTAGTACATCAGCATAATACCTATGATTACGTTTCACTCATTTTAGTTTGTAAGTCACATTTGCGACTGTTCCTGCCAAATTGGATTTTATGCGTACAAGAAATCGAGCCAAGATCCTTTTATGTCAGTTTTCTTTTAATCCCATTAATATAGGGCGTATATAACTATATTATTAACTATATGTACTATTAACTGTAATTGATATCTTCTAAGACATATTACATTAACATCTTGTTGGTCTTCGGGTCAAGATCTAAGTGTAGTTCAGATGCTACACTTCAATTTCTTGTTCTCTGTCAGTGGAGGAGAAATCCTTCACGACTGAGGCAATTTTTATTTTTGTTCTTTTTCTCCACATTAAAAAAACGACCCTGGTGTCGAACTCTGTCCCGTGGGGAGACATTGTAAATAGGAACAGGTAGTTTCTACTGCTGATCTAGGGGGCGCAACTCTATTCTATTAATTCATTAATTACATAATTAACTCCCTTAGAGCGATCTGTAGTGAGCATTTTTATCATGTAGTTTTCATTACCAATTGATCTTTGACCTGAGCAGTAATGTTATGTTCGTACATAGGATTGAAACCTGCATATTGCAACATCAGTGCTTAAGTATATCCCCAATTTTGTGGAGAGTTTCATCTCTTGTCAAGACCACAACCTACTTTGGAGGTAGCAGAAGACCGTGTGAGCTCAGTTGATATGAATTGCAGTGTAATCCATATCGTGGCCTTTAGTCCAGTCAATCTATCTGATTTTTTGGTTGAACTTCAAACAAATTGCTAAGAGAAGTTTTTAACTTGCATATTTGGCATGAATAACCTCTCTTTCAGATTAAAAAAAAAAGGTTTATCACAATTGACCTTGCCGAAAGGGGTCAACGGCCACCATTTTTAAAGATTGCCACCGATTCTAGCCCCCCCCCTCAACTCAATCTTCAAAAATAAATGTAGCAATGTGAAATTGGATAAAACGAACAGTTTTCATAAAGTTAAATATTATTATAACTTCTTATGCTTTATTTTTGTTTCATTTGATGCATTTCTGCAGTAGCTTAATATTCTGTGATATTCTAATTTCAGGTTGGCCAAAGTAAATTATCAATGATTATGGATGCTGACAATAATGAACTGTCCAGTAATGAAGAAACATTCATTATCAGCCAGAAGGGAATCAATTCCATTAACAGAGCTTTTGAACAACATGGAGCGAAGATCATAATTCAGATTGGTCAACAGTTTCACAAAAAATGCATTGAATCAACCCCAAATACAGAGAAATTGACGATAAAAACATGATGAAATGTCATTCTGTGCAGTTTGTTCTTTGGGTGCTTTTAACTTTAAGGAACATTGTCTTTTTTGTAGTTTCGGAGCAAAATCCGATAGAAAGAAAAAAGGTGTTGATGTAGAAACTTGAGTTTAAGGAGTGTTTAAAGTTTGTGAGAAAGTAAAAAAAAAATTGATGGCTGTTAAAAGTAGAATAGGTTATGTAGTTGACCTTGTTTCATAAAAAGTACATTATCACAAAATATGTTTTGTAAACTTTGATTCCAATAAAAACGTTCCTAAGTCATTTTCTTCTGCTGATTCTTCTAAGAAACAAAACCTTGGTAGACCAGAGAATGCAGAGAGAAAGCAGGCATTTCTGGAAGTTTCTAATTATTTGCAGCAAAGTGATGAGCAACTCACCATTGTTGATCTTGTTTAAAAAAAAAAAAAAAAAAAAGAAAATTGAAGGAAATTCTCAAGGACAGTGGCTTTGAACCATACGGTCTCTCATACATGACATCTCGATTGCTAGAACATTTCAAAGACAAAATAATTGTGACTGAAATTAATGGAAACCTAATGTTGTTGTATTCCTAAGTACAGCAAAATGTATTCTGCATGAATTCTATACAGAGAGCCGTTTAACAAACAATTCGGAATCAGAATGATAGAAACAGCAGCCAAGCTGATCAAGAATGACATTAAAAGTATCCAGACAAGTTCAGAATATTACTCGCCTAAGAATAATCTTAAACAGGATGATATTCTTTAATATGTTCCTAAAAAATTGATCTTTCTCAGGAAGATATTTGAAGGCTAACACAATGATTTGAAACTTAATAAGTCAAGCAATAATGCAGACTGTTAGACCCAGAATTCTTCTTGCACCTTTTGCAGTTCAGTTTAGCAGTGGAAATGCATGACCAATTTGGATTGAGGTTCTTAACTGATACTCTAAATAAGTACGGTTTCTCTTTATCTTACTTGGAAGTCCAGAAATTTGAAAGAAGTGCTGCTCTTGTTTATGGTATTAAAACTCTCTCCCCTGAAACTGAATTTGTGCAGTTTATAGCTGATAATGTGGACCGTAATTGTAAGGAGTATTGATAATGTGGACCGTAATTGTAAGGAGTATTGATAATGTGGACCGTAATTGTAAGGAGTATTGATAATGTGGACCGTAATTGTAAGGAGTATTGATAATGTGGACCGTAATTGTAAGGAGTATTGATAATGTGGACCGTAATTGTAAGGAGTATTGATAATGTGGACCGTAATTGTAAGGAGTATTGATAATGTGGACCATAATTGTAAGGAGTATTGATAATGTGGACCATAATTGTAAGGAGTATTGATAATGTGGACCATAATTGTAAGGAGTATTGATAATGTGGACCGTAATTGTAAGGAGTATTGATAATGTGGACCGTAATTGTAAGTAGTATTGATAATGTGGACCGTAATTGTAAGGAGTATTGATAATGTGGACCGTAATTGTAAGGAGTATTGATAATGTGGACCGTAATTGTAAGGAGTATTGATAATGTGGACCGTAATGTAAGGAGTATTGATAATGTGGACCGTAATGTAAGGAGTATTGATAATGTGGACCGTAATGTAAGGAGTATTGATAATGTGGACCGTAATGTAAGGAGTATTGGATTCAACACATTCCATAATAAGGTCATCATAGAATCTTTTACTCTCAGGAAACTTAAAGCAAAACCAGCTCCAAAGATCCAGGTCTTTTCAGAAAATATAATAAAGATTGAAAGGATCAACATCAAGTACCTAGATTCACAGCAAACCAACAAACCACCAGTGACATTTAAAGAGCTCAAAGCCAAGAAATTGCCGATTCCACTGCTAATGTTGACATTTGAGTGGTTTCACTAATTTTACATCTGTCCAGACCCGCATGGGCAGGTCTTATGCAGCCAGTGCACAAATGAACCCTGAGAAATCAGCCACAGCTTTTTGCCAATCATCGATATGGACCCTGGTAAACCAACCTGTGTGTGCTCAACATTATGTTACATTAGTGATTTAGCCAGGAAAAACAAAATTACACCAATTCTAACATTCGATTAGCCACTTTGGTATAAAGCAATGAGTTGAGTCACAGCCTAGTTCCAGTCCCTTGAAATCATTTGTCTTGCAACTTGGTGGGCTCTATACACAGATGAGCTTGCTGGGGTCAATTGGTCATTTGATGACAGATTCTGGATTGCAAGAACTTTTTGAATTTGTGCATGCTGAAAACACAGTCAAGCACATGTTAAGTGGCAAAGCAATTGTAAGAGCTATTCGTGCTCACTTCTTAGTTGATGCTGCTCTGAATGTTATCTTTTTAGCAAAAGCCTATGATTTGCCAAGTTCACATGTCACTGAGGATGATCAAACCAACACTGATGCAGAAGAGTCATTTCCTCAAAATGAAGACCTGAAGGAAGCTTCGGAGCTATGGAAAGGTTTTATTGATGGGGCTGAGACATTGGATAATGTTCTGTCATCAGAGTCTGTGATCAGGATTTCCCAGTGAATGAACCATGTGAAGGATGCGATGTTTGAACAGTGAACAGCAAAATTGTGGATTCAGTATCTTTTATATGGTAAAGATCCTGCAATTGTTTATCAAGGCAGAGTTCACCAGGAACTGGGAATTGCACCTTAACGCTGTAAGGAAAATGTTGCTAATATTTGCTGCAATAGGACACATCCTATATGCAAAATCAGCTTGTACTTGCAGCAAATGTTGAGGCTGCTGAAAAGCCATCCTAAAGTTTACCAGAAATTTTTTAAGGATTCCATGTGATTAGACAGAGTGATCGCTACTGGGCTTGTCGACAAATCTGATTATTGAGCAGGTACTAATGAGAAGCATGAAGATGCCTGGAGGTCTTGCTCATGGCAGAGGAATGGACAAAATTCAACAATTGGTTTGGATGTCATCACTGCCAGTATGTGCTGAAATCAAATTTACAATACAAGAGCTAGAAGGCATTCGTTATGGCATTAGAGACAAGCACCAGGAGGCTACTTCAGCAAGAAAAAGAGCCCGATCTGAGGGATACATGGAAGCTCCTTGTGTTTTTCCATACATATGACCCTTTCATAGAAGATCCATCCATTCACAACATTTCAAGTGATAAAATTTGGAGACAAAAAGGTGAATGTGGACAGAGCAAACCTTTTATATTCATTTTTGTATAGGAAAAAAAAAAAAAAAAAAGAAAGAAAAAAAGAAAAAGGCATGAAAACAATGGCAGGCCTAACCATTTTCTGGTGTTAGTTTATTAATAAGCATATAGATACCTATCATTACAATTTAAAGCATCAAGAAAATGTCAAGATGGCTTGGGTTGAGCTCTGTGTAGGTTTTCATTCAAAGACTTTATTTCTAATTTAAAGTTATTTTTTTGTCAGGAAAAACGTTTATTTTTGTCATTAATTGTCAGGAATAACGGACATACCTTTCAGGAAATGTCAGGAATTTTACTTCTCGAAATTTTAATATTGTTAAGTTAGATTTTAAAGATGGCAGCCGTTGACCCCCTTTCAGCAAGGTCAACTGTGGTAAACTTTTTTTATCTGAAAGAGAGGTTATTCATACCCAATATAAAAGTTAAAAACCTTTGTTAGTAATTTGTTAACAATTGTTTGAGGCTTAGCCACATTTTGACTGGATTACTGTGGCTGTAAAGACTAAGTCAACATACTTGAACTGCTCGACTTTTTCAACAATGGTGCTGATAAGAACACTAGAGACTGTCGGAAAGGGGCAAGTTGATTGACATAAAATTTGTTTTAGAGACATTGACCATCATACCAAGTTGTTTAGTGATGCCATTAACATTATCCAATGTCTGCTGGATATCAAAGTATTAAATGTAATATAGAGAGATGCCCAAAGAAGCATAGCATAATAATTAAGTGCTGTTATAGCAATGAAACTTTGTAGTGTGGAGCGACCATCTTCTATCCACTGGATCCATGTGTTAGATATTGGGCCAGTAGACCCACTAGTATATAAATTGATTGGTCTAGATTAGCAGGAAACAAAAAAGGTCAGCTGGAATGAACTTGATGAATCAAAAGTGAGAATTACAAGACTGTGAATTAATACTAACATATGATGACACATGGCTCAAAGAGAGAGTGTGAGCAAGAAAAGCACAGTCTGCTTAGAGAGTATGCAATACGTGGTCGTGACAAATGAGATAAACTAACAAAATATAATTAAACAGTGATTATTGACCTCTCTCTCCATTTCTCCCTCTGCTGGTGATTTAAAACAAAGATCAAGTTGAATAAATCTCCTCTGTCTTCTATCAGTTTTGTTTCAATTTTTTTTTAAGTATAAATAAAGAACTTAGATTTCAGTACAGTAAACCCTCAGTTTGGAAGGATCATGTATGAGTATGTACATGGAAGAACATCTAGCTGCTACTGTAGGAATACAATTTGTGAACTTTAATGTTTATAATATAATTGTAACAATTATAGTAACTTGGCATGTATGACACAAGGTTGAAATGCAATATATGGGTAAGTGTCATGAGAGAGCATATCTATTATAAAAATTGATATGACATTTTATTTTTCTTTATAAAAATGAATAAAATTAATTTACTTTATAATAATAACATACATAATATACGTATTATAATTTATTAATTTTATAATAATATATTAATAATATGACGTGTCGTAATCTATATATATATATAAAAATGTCATTTTTGGTTTGTTAAAAGTGAATAAAACCATATTTCTACATTACCAATTTAATTGAAATTTTCAGAAAATCTATTATTAAAGTCAAAGAATTTTTGCATGTAATTAAAATAATTTAACATTGCGAATTATAAAAATATTAAATTATAAATGAAAATATTTTTCGTAACTGAGAGATTGTCCCCATTTCATTTCCAGTAGAAATGAGCCTTTCACTTATTGAGATAAGTATTATTTGTATTAATTTTTATGATACTCATTCAGAGAGTGATCCGTGCTGAAATAATAACATTATTTAAAAAGCCATTCTTAACATGGGGAGGGGAGGGCGTTTTGTACCTATTCTGTACTTTAACCTTACAATTGAATAAAAAAAACATATCGTAAAACTTTAATTTGGAAATACGATTTAAAAAATAGCGCGGATCACTCTCTGCATTTTTTCCTTTTATTATTCTTAAAGAGTAAAACTTTTCTTATTCATGAAAAGACTTAAGCCTACGTAAATAAATAAATAAATAAATGTTTGTACACGTAACAAATTATCAATAAATGGTTTAGTTACTTTTTTTTTTTAATTATTTATGAAAAGAGTTAATGTAAATAATCTTTGTAAAAGTAAGTGCGTAATTTCTATACTTATAGATTTTTGGAAATTTTTTTCACTGGATTATTGATTGGACACTAATTAAACAGATTATTAAAAAAAAAAAAAAAAAAAATTAAAAAGAAATCATTATTTCGACATTTGAAAGTGATGCTCACTTTTTAGTTACAATGTTCTGATAAGTCAGTCACCCATTTTGTAACCAATAAAAATGCGGTATATCAAAACCATAGAAAGTAAAAATAATATAAGTCTTTACCGCATTTGTAAGTCAGAAATATATTTGTTTCTCAAAGAAAAAAAAATAGATTGAACATGACTTTTTTATTGTTTTTATGAAAATAAAGTTTCGAGTTTTTTAAATTTTTTTTTTTTTTTTTACTTATTTAGTTAAAAGTCAGTTTGTGGGTGTTTTTTTTTTTTTTTTTTTTTTTTTTTTTTTAAATAATTTGTTTTTATGAAAGGTGAGAGTTTTTTTGTTTTTTTTCAAAACTTGCTTTTTTTTTTTTTAATTTTTTAAGTATTATAACTTTCACTAACATGCTGGAGAAATGTTGGTGCTAATGCAGAGAGTGATCCGCGCTATTTTTTAAATCGTATTTCCACGTTTAATTAAAGTTTTATGATGTTTTTTTTTATTCAATCGTAAGATTAAAGTACAGAATAGGTACAAAACACTCTCCCCTCCCCATGTTAAGAATGGCTTTTAAAATAATAACATTATTATTTCAACACGGATCACTCTCTGCATGAGTACCGAAATGTTTAATAATTTGGTATTTTTTTAGATTAGGTCCACCTCCACAATTTTCCTTTAAATGACGATATTTATAGGTTTTCGAGTATGCTGAATACGGAAATCGCATTGAAATTTTGCGGAAATCAATAGTTATCAAGATATAAAAAGTTATATTATGCATTGTATTCTTTGGCGGCCATCTTTTTACGCGCGCACGCGCCATAAACAAATGCACGTGTGTAAAAAAGATGGCCGCCAAAGATTACAATGCATAATACAACTTTTTATATCTTGATAACTACCTATTTCTGCAAAATTTCAATGCAATTTTCGTATTCAGCATAGTCGAAAACCATTTCAAGTCGTCATTTAAAAGAAAATTGAGGAGGTGGACCTAATCTAAAAATTTACCAATAATTTTCCATCCCGTACGCCTCCAGATACATTGCTTCGTCAACATGTGACCATTTTATATCTCCTGAAGACACTTCCGTATTTAGCAAAAAAAAAATAAATAAATAAATAAATAAATAAAGAAAAAAAAATAAAAAAAAGAAAAAAAATGGGTGACCGATTTACGAGAACGTGGTAACTAAAAAGTGAGTACCCCTTTCAAATGTTGAAATAATTTTTTTTTTTTTTCAATTTTTTTTCATAATCTGTTTTGTGTTTAATCAATAATAATTCAGTGAAAAAAATTTCAAAAAACCTATCAGTATAGAAATTCGCATGGGTGTGATGGTTGTATAACTCCACCACATAAGTAAATAAATAAAAAATGTTACGTGCACATGCGTTAGCCTTGACTGGGGGGGGGGGACTAAGGGAACGACCATTAAATAATTCTGCGGGTCGCCATGGAACTCAACGCCCAATGAGTACCAAAATAGTTTCCATGATATGAAGAAATTTTTTTTCGAAAAGTGGGTGATCACTTTTCTATGTAAATTTAACTTAAAATGAGCACCCACTTTCTGGCCACTCGAGGAAGGGGCATTTATTTTCGTGTTTATTGGCTTAAAGGTTTTTTGACAAGGCAGTTTGGTATTCGAGTGCATATTTAACAGTTTTCGTTTATGCTCACGCGTAGCATAAACAAAGGCTACGTCTGTGAAATGGAAAATAGTCCCATAGTTCAGGGGTTATTACCATGCAAAAGAAATCAAACAAAAAACTTTTTAGCCAAGAAACACACAGAAAAATAAAAAAAAAAAACATAGCATCCATTTTTTTTCTATCGAATTCATTTGCTGTTTTTATTGAAAACTATTTTCCCCCGGATTTTTTATATAATTTTCCATTAAGGGCCCGTGCATCTCACGTTCGTATATAACAAAAATTTTTTTGTAGACTTCGGTGTGCTAAAAACGAATCTGCAAACCGTTTCCGTTGCAAAAAAATAGTTTTTATGATATGAAGAAATTACTTTTTCGAAAAGTGGGCGATCACTTTTCCATGTAAATTTAACTTAAAATGAGCACCCACTTTCTAGCCACCTGAGAGAGGGGGGATTTTTCCCCATATTTATTGGCTAAACAGCTTTCATTTATGCTCACGCATAGCGTAAACGAAGGCTACGGCTGTGAAATGGAAAATAGTCCCAGAGTTCAGGGGTTATTACCAAACAAAAGAAATCAAACAAAAAAACTTTTTAGCCAAGAAACACACAGAAAAATGCCCCTCTCTCAGGTGGCCAGAAAGTGGGTGCTCATTCTAAGTTAAATTTACATTGAAAAGTGATCACCCACTTTTCGAAAAAGTAATTTCATGAATATCATAAAAACTTTCTTTTTGCTACGGAAACGGTTTGCAGATTCGTTTTTAGCACACCAAAATCTACAATAAAATATTTTGTTATATACGAACGTGAAACGGGCTTTAAAGTAAAATAATACCATATTTTTTAGAGCAGATTTGCCGTTTAGTTGTACAAATATCCTCAAACCAGGTAATCACTAAAAGGGACTTTTAAAAGTCGTCACCTGTATCGAGCAAAAGTTTAAAACCACCGATTATATGCCAGCCTACATCATGATAAGATATATTGAGTGAGTTCCTAACAGTATTTTGTATAGTTTTTTTAGTTTAAACTCATTTTCCCAGAATTTCCCCAAACTTAACGTGTTTGATAGTCTGCCGCAATTTGTATTTTTCAGATATACCGATAAACATTGAATGTTTTTGAACCAATTATAAATTACATAAAACCACTAAAATCTTATCCAGTTAGGTAGAACATTTACTTTTCTTGCTTTTGATAACATTTATTTGTTATATATTTATTTTTGACAACTTTTTTGTATCTGTGTTTAGTAATATGAACCCTTTTCATTTAATGTAACGTTTAGTCGGCTTGAAAAACAGTGTTTATCGGTGTATTGTAAAGCTACAAATGGTGGCGGACACTGTTGATTACTTTAAGTTAGAGAAAGTGAGTTAAAACTAAACAACTATACAAAATACTGTCAGAAACCCACCGATTATGCCAGCCTATGTCATGGTAACATATATTTGTGGGGTTTCAGACACTGTTTTGTATAGTTTTTAGTTTTCAACTTACTTTCCCAAACTAAACATATTCAACAGTCTGCGACCATTTCTGTTTTTCGAGCCGATTATACATAAAAACACTAAACAATTATCCAGTTAGGTAGAAACGTAACTTACCTTTGCTTTCATTTATTTGTTTTTGGACAACTTTTTCGAATCTGTGTATAGTAACCCCCCCCCCATCAACCAAATATTAATTACTAACTCACATTTTTGTATACAGAAAAAAAAAACCATTTAGCATTTCAACATTTTTGCTACGTTCAGCTTCATCCACTGATTGTTGGTCAAGTCCAAACCATGAATGATTGACAGAAACTCCCGAGGATCCAGATCAAATTTTGCGAGAGTACCATTTTTTTATTTTCGCCTTCTTTTTCACTTTTTGGAGTGGATTGCTGTACTAAGAATATAAGAAACATGCATTTTTCTCTTTATTAAATTTTTACATTACACCAAATTGAGCCACTGCAACGCGTAGCAGGGTACAGCTAGTAATTAATAAATTAATAAAATTAAATAAAAAAAATATATAAATGTTCTTTTTAATTAATTTAAGAACAATCTAGAAAGACTTTTGAGAGAACACGCACCACTAGCAATCAAATCAGCTTTCATAAACAGTTGTTAACCTATGAGTTAACGACTCGTTTGAACTCAGGTAATGTTTCTAGTACGTCATTCCAGCTGAAAGAAATCTCAAAAAGTCCATTCCAAGCATAAACTAAAGAACTGAATTTTGGGTAAATACAAAGATTTCTTTATAATTTCTTATTGAGCAAAGTCTTATATTTTCAAATACATTTGATTAATTTATAAGCATTTGATTTCAAAGTTAAGAGTTATTTCCCCTTGCATGTTAAGGCGTTATAGTCTTAATATTAGCGTTCAAGTCTTGTTATTATATGAGTATGAAAATATTTTTTGTTTTTTTGTAAATGTTATTGAAATGTTTTTGTTTTTGTAAAAATAAATATTTTTTTTATAACTGAATTGATTGGTTTTATTTACTCTTTTGGTTTGCTGCTTGTTCATAACCCTAGACAAACAAGTAACATTAAGCAAATTAAGGAACAGCCTCCAGACGACCAGCTGTGGACAACTAAAAAGCAATCTTGGACCAACTGGCCGTACATGATAGTGAGTGGTGCAAGACTCGTTCTAGTCAGATGTGCCGCCATTAAATAAACCAGAGAAAGTTGTAGAAGGATACACTTGAAGAGGTGTTATGCACTTCAAAACCTAGTTGTCTCTGTAGAGTGAGGACTGTTGACCTTGTTTGGGTTGTGTCACGATAAAACAAAAACCCTTATTCTGTAAAAGACTGGCATTAGGAAGGGCATTCAGCTGTAAAACTGTTTCAATTCGATGATGCTTCTAAATTAATTTTTGGCTTTTGTCCAGAATTCATCCATATTAAAAAACAAAAATAAAGAAAAAAAAAAATCTATATTATGAAATGGAAATGACAAATTTATTAAGTAGTTTTATTTTAATAAAGAAAATCATTTTTAAATGATTAATAAGAATTTAGCAATGGCTAAAAACACATTACCTGAAAGTCCTTCCCTTCAAACTCCTCAACTTAACGTTCACAGGAAACATGAACTGGAATAGATATATAGAGAGCATTGCCAAGGCTGCTATGAAAAAGGTGGGCTCTCTCTACCGTGCTAGAAAGCTACTCACACCTGAAAGTATCCTGTACCTCTATAAGGCTACCATTCGCCCATGTATGGAGTACTGTTGTCACATTTGGACTGGTGCATCTGCTACTTGCTTCCAACTCCTGGATAGGGTTCAAAAGAGGGTCACTAACCTGATAAGTCCTGAACTGTCAAGTAGGCTTCAGCCCCTGTCCCATTGACGAAATGTTGGATCCTTTTGCCTGTTCTACAAGTACTTTAATGGTGAATGCTCTGACAAATTACAAGCACTTGACATAAATACCCCTGACAAACCCGACAAGCAGTTAAATCCCATCCTTACACAGTAGAGATCCCTAGGTGTTAGAAAGCCTTCTACTCCAGTAGTTTTTTCCACAGAACTGCTAGACTTTGGAACTCCCTTCTGGGATTCTGCTTTCCCAACTATACTGACATGCAGAAGTGTAATGTGAACAGACATCTTGCTGCTCAACTCCCTTCATAATATCTCTGCAACTTATGTCCCTGATAGTGTAGCCCCCTTCTTCAAAGTGGCACTGTGCCTTGTTTGGGGTGAAAAAAAAAATTACAAGACAAATCTTGAAGTTTGAATTACTGAGTTATACCCCTTTGTTTTTTTTTCTTTTAGATTGTTTACAAAATGGTGGACAAGACAATCGCTTTTCCGTTACTCATAAAATTTGATTTTCTTATTTAAAAATGAAACTGCTTGATCAATTTATGATTTTCGGAATCTGATATTTTTATTTTGTCACTGGTATACACCTCATAGAATTTTTTTTTTCTTTTAAATATAGTGGAATTTTAGACAAGAACCAACTTTTTTTTTTTTTTTTTTTTTTTTTTTATATAAAACAGGTCATAAAATTACAAAAAAAATAAACTTATTTCTTACCTTAATATATTCAAACAAACATTCCCTTCCAAATCAATATTAGGATGATATACCATAGTTTCACATTTAACTTTAGGGGGATCATGCGGATAGCCTTGACCAACTTTAAAACTGAACACAAATCGGCCACTTCGGTAGAATCCCTGGAAATTGCACACACACAAAAAAAAAAAAAGATAGCATTTAATATAACACATAAAATTATCTTGTCGGATTTTCAAACTTCGATCCAAATATCATTTAAGTTGGCAAATCAAACCTTGCTTCTGACTAACCAATTTTCATTTGTTATTGTTATACCATGTTATTGGCAATATAACGCTTGTCCTCAACATTCACTGACCAGATTTAACTTTCAAACATCACACTGTGTACACATGTCCGATATATTCTTCTTTTAGTCAACAGCTGTTACGCTCTTTTTGGTTAGCTGACCTTTCATTTTCTGTTATTTGTCAATTTGTATACAACAAAATAATGACAGAATCTCTTTGAACTTAATCCGTCCTTGTAATCGCACTGACACCTGCTCCACCCTGTGCTCCAATGGATCCCCAAGATAACAAAACTTTGCCATCCAGATATAAGTTCTCATCCATCACCATCATCTAAGACTTCTTGCACAGAAACTGGTTACCCTCTAATTCTAATGGACACCACAGATTAAAAGGGATCTTCCGAGGGAGCATGTTCCCTTTCCACCACTGACATTTTTGCTACCTCCGATTTGACAGATTTAAGCCAGGAGTAAATGAAAATAATAGCAATGGTATAAATTTGAAAAAATTTGACTTATTCTAAGCCCCACCCACTCCATCCCTTTTAATAGAGGTGTGTTCACCGACCTCCTTGCACAACACCAAAGTTAGACACAAGGTCAGTTTATAATGAGATTTTAACTCCTCAAAAAAAATAAAAATAAAAAACTAGTACTAAATATGTGATAACCAACCTTGTTGGTATTCCTCAATAAGGCTACCTCAGGCAATCAACCATCAACGAACCCAGCGTTTCGACCCTGGGCCCATAAGAGAACACAGGGAAAATGGAATTTCAAGATGCAGAACTTGCAATATATAAATAAGGTGATAAATAAGATTTCAGCGAAGAAAAAAACGTCATTTATTTTTACGTAGAGTAGAACGCCTAGAAATGAAATTCATTGGTTCCGGTTTGGTTTTCATATGCGGAAATGCATTTTACATGTAAATCGCCTAATTTATTCCAAGACGGAGCCAGACATAAGGGACCTCATCACACGAGCTCAACAGCAAATGAGTCACTTTCAGTTCCACAAAATTAATGGTTACTATGCTTAGAACTTCAGTTGTTTGATCTCTATTTTCATACTTAGTGTCTTTTGTTCCCTTTAATTATATTTTGTGTCTAGTCTGCAGTTTTATTAAAAGGTTCCAAGTTATTATGAACCTGTCCTCAGACGGGTGTTCCTGCTAGTATTTTTTTTTATGTGGCACTCCCTCTACAAGGTTGAACCATCTTCTTCCAAAGGAGGAAGTGTCATGAGAATATCAAATTCACAAGTGGTCCCGAGTCACATGTATATTTCAATTAGGGAAAATGATAATGTTAAGTTTATGCAGTTCTGCAGTAGCCCTCCTACATGCAGCATCTTATATTCCCAAATTGGTCACCCATCTGGTACTGACCAGGCTCATTGTTGTTTAACTTCGGTGATCTAACAAAAACCAGTGCGTTAATGTAAGTATGCTATATTATGCTAGTATTAAATAAACATTATTAGTATTGCCTGAGAAAACCGAGGAATCCAAGAAACTCCTGCTACCACCAAGGTTGTGTAGTAGAAGGAGTTGGAGTTAGGCTCATACAACACAAGCAGCCAAAGTTGGATTTTCAACCCTCAAAAAATCAATAGTCTGAATACGAGATGTTTTAAAATAAGGAGTCAAAGTCAGAGTTGGATATTTGGAAATTTCCGACCCTGGTTCTCACCTCTTAATCCTATATAAGTAGTTTTATTTGAATTGTTAACTTTCTATAAATTAACAAGAAAAAAAAAAGTATAATATTGTGGCCGCTGTTTGTAAATCCAGTAAAGTTGCTGTGCATTCTCAGTGTCAAGATGCTGGAAAAATAATTTGTGATACCGAAAACACATGATAACAGATGCAAACAACAAATGCATTAACACATTCGCCGTTAGCTTTAGCTCTATTAAATTTATTGCCAAACTATTTTTTCTGCAATTTTCAAAAAATTAAATTCAACAAATAATGTATATGCATATAATTCGAAATATATATTAAATGTGTGTTTATTTTTTAAAGGAATTGTCAGGAGCCACTTTTACTAAAAGAATTATTTTTTATCAGATTGTATATTTTTTGTACGGTTCAAAAGAGAGTCGCCAACCTAATAGGTCCTGAACTGTCATCTAAGCTTCAGCCTCTGTCTCATTGACGAAATGTAGCATCCTTCTGCCTGTTCTACAAGTACTTTAACGGTGAATGCTCCAACGAACTGAAAGCACTTGTACCCCCCCCCTCGACGTAAATACCCCAGATAAACCCGACAAGCAGCAAAATCCCACCCCTTCACAGTGGAGATCCCTACATGTAAGAGAGCCTTCTACTCCAGTAGTTTCTTCCCCAGAACTGCTAGACTTTGGAATTCCCTTCCAGGTTTCTGCTTCCCAACTGTACTGACATGCAGAAGTTCAAGTGTAACACGAGCCGACATCTTGCTGCCTAACTCCCCCACATAGTACCCCTGTAGCTTATGACCCTGATAGGATCCCCCTACATCAAAATGGCAATGTGCCTTGTTTGGGGTGAAAATGTAATAAAAAAAATAAATAAAAATAACTCAAATCAGCTTTTATTTATAGTGAATTATTCAACTTATAACTCATATGCGTATCTGCTTGAAAAAAAAAAAAAACTATCCAATATGTGTTATTTTGAGATGCCAGTTCAAGTTAAAAGACAGTTATCGTACGTGCCGAGTGCACATTGACTAATAGAAAAAGAACTTTGTTACTATGAATCTACTCATAGCAGGCAAGGCTAAGCAAATGCTAGGGTACGAGAATACTCGTAGTTGGCAGCGAATGTGTTAACCTGTTGTATTAGTATTACAAGCGTATGCTGTATTTTCGTGGACATCGGCAATATTACATACCTAATATGCATCAACAAGTCATATCTTTTTTATTTGTGGGTCAATTTTTAAAAGAATTACATTGATGAAAAGAGAATAGAATAAGCATCCCAATGATGTGAATTTATTTTTCGTTTATGCGTTCAATGATTTTATGGTCCAAGTTAAAAAAAAAAAAAAGAAAAAAAAAAAACGGTAAAAGATGACGACAGCAGAAAGGGAAACTTTTTTTCAATGTTTACATTTCATATGTTACGTTTGTATACATTGCGGAAAATTTAAATGCGATATTCGATTTCAGCATACCCGAAAACCTTAAAAGATAGTACATGTACTATTTTTCTTTAAAAAGACTAAGTACACGCGTTTGTTTTTTAGTGGTAAAAAAAGAAAAAAATATATATATAAATAACAAATAAAAAAGGTACTTGTGCACTTATGCTACCATGCTGAAATAACATTATTTAGAAACCCATTCTTAACATGGGGAAGGAAGGGTGTTTTGTTAACTATTCTGTACTTTCACCGAACAATAAAATAAATATATTGTGAAACTTGAATTTATTTTTAACTCGTTGTCAAGACCATTTTTTCAAATCTGTAAAACAAACCTGTTTTTTTTCTTTCTTTTTTTGTTTTTAACTGAAGATATCTAAATAATAATAATAATTAGGCGGTTCAATAAAGAATTTTTCATTGTGATGCATTTTGTAAATTTTTACCTTGTTTCCACCTTAATATTTTTCTTTTAAGGTTTTTGGGTATGCTGAAAACGAATATCGCATTTAAATTTTCGGCAAATAAGTAGCTTTCCAGATATTAAGCAATGTCATTTCTTATGTTATTGCTGGTGGCCATCTTGGTACATGCGTTTGTGCATAGTTGCTCAGGGTTACATTTGCATGCTCGCACATACTAAGATGGCCACCAGCGATAACATAAGGAATGACATTGCTTAATATCCGGAAAACTACTTATTTGCAGAAAATTCAAATGCGATATTCGTTTTATTTCTGAGATTAATTCATATCTACTCAATTTCTTTTTTTTTCTGTGAGAGGAGTAATAAATACCGGCCATGAATGGCTACACCCAGATTAAGCTCTCCTTTGGTGAGGAGGCAGGAAAATGCCTGCTCTCAATAAAACTATATTTAAATACCACTATAATACTTAATTTTGTTCATGAATAGACACCTATTGTATGATACCATGTGCCAGTTAAAAAAAAAAAAAATTGAAATTTGTACATCTGAATTTATAATTCATGGCTTATGGTAAAGAGATACATCAAATTTGACTGCATAATCAGAAAGAGCACACAATTTTACATAAGAGTGCCAAGTTTTATGAGAATAGCTTGAAAAATAAATAAATGGTGGCAAAATTCTTGAAATGTTGAAGTCCGTAATTTTCTAAAGAAAAATGTTCACAGAAAAGCATAAATTTTGGAACTTAAAATTCTCATAACTTTTGAACTACTGATGGCACTTGCATAATTCAAAC
The DNA here is from genome assembly GCF_053919585.1 of Euprymna scolopes. Taxonomy (NCBI): domain Eukaryota; kingdom Metazoa; phylum Mollusca; class Cephalopoda; order Sepiida; family Sepiolidae; genus Euprymna; species Euprymna scolopes. Next base: position 37,212,396 of record NC_136510.1, read on the forward strand.
GGTTTTAAGCATATTTTACGTTGCTCTTTTGAAGCAAGCTGATGAAATAACAATTATCTAAAAAGAAAAAAAATCAACTTGTAATGCTTGTTGTATATGTTTTATTAAAAGTGAAAAGATTGTGCAAACAAACCGATGGTAATATAAAGGCGAGATCACCAAGTTTGTGTTTATAATAATCTCTAAAAATAAAAGCGTATTTTGTTGTGTGTTGGGAAGCATTTAAACTGTGGAAAGGAAACTCGTTTATAGCATAAAAAAGAAAAAATAAAACCACGAAAAATCTAGAAGCCATGGATCACTTATCAAAAAAAGGGGAGGAGAAATTAACAGAAATGGTAAAAGACAATTGTAAAACAGATGAAATTGTATCTGCGATGGCCATGCCAACAAAGTTATTCGGCGGTATAATATGAAAAAAGGACTTTTATAAAACACTAACCTGGGTGCCCGGGTGTTTGGAGAAGTATGTTGAGCAAAATAAAAAAAAAATAAAAAATAAAGTGGTCATAGGAAGGCAGGCTCAGAATCCGTGACATGAAGGCAGAAAAGAAAGTGAAAGAAAATCTGTCAAAAGTTTTTACGAGACATACAAACACACACACATTTTGCCCTTATATATATATATATATATATGTCACCAGTGTAAGGAGTAGAAGGCGTAATAGACGTAAGCATTAGGGTAATCCGTCTCGGTCTTCTATTAATGTCTAAGGAAAAACTAAATATTGAACAAGTTTAAATATAAACATTAAAACCGCTTCGAAAATTTTTTTCAGAACACAGATCAAAATGTCAAAAAAGAATGACCCTTCCTCAAACTAATTGCAGAAATCTTTCATCCATGATACATAACTCTAGTATGGTACATTGTTATTGACTATGTTGATGTGTGATGCTATCGACATTCCCTCCCAAAGTGATCGGAATAAGAAAAACAAAAAGGAAATAAGTTGATCAACAGAACAAAGGTTACAGGAAGTGAGCTTAGTAGAAAAACATTGGAGAGGAAGTTGTTCACCAAGGTACACAAAAGAAAACTAAAATAGGATTGTTAATCAAGGAATGACAAGTGACTTAGAACAAAGATCAAACATACAGGTTGATTTATTTAGAATTAATGTATGGACAGTTTTAGGAATGGCAGTGAATTTGGCGACAGCTGAGGACAGTTTACAGATGTGAACCAACAACAAAGAAGCTTCGACAGACTACGTAAATGTGGACCTTAGCGTTAGAGGGTAATTTCCTGTGATAATGTTATACACATACCCAGAGCCCAACTGATATATATATATAGAATATGTTGAAGTTTGTGTTTTCTGTATTTTCTATTGTGTTGTTTACTTTTTTTTTTATATGCTTCTGAACCTGTACGCGTCTCCTTGACAGTCGCCAACATTAGAGACAGCAACACGGTCAGAAGAGAAGATGAAAGAAAAGGAATTTACGGCACACAGCATTTGGAGTCAGCGATTGTTGTCGAGCGGGGGAGCTCATGTCCTACATATGGCATCCTAGCAATAAAGCTTTATCTTCAAAAAGATATCATACACTTCGAGCACGTTCAACAGTTGGCAATAAGGATAGTGACAAGACTCTCTATGCTTACTTACGAAAAGCAGCTTCAAAGGCTGAATCTGTTCTTATGTGAGCAAATATACCATCGTTGCTTTCGTCTGAATAGAAAGGCAACAATCTCTGTCCATGTTTCTGATCCCTGAAACAACCTACTAGAAGAGACTGTGATGATGCCTACCTTATACTGGTTCAAAGTAGCCCTGGACGAACATGTTGCTTCATTGAATGTATATATAATTTTCTAGTTTACACTTTTCAAATGCTTGCAAAATTATATTATAAACCTGACAATTCTTTCGTCGTCGTTCTCAAAATCAACACGTGAATTTTGTCAACAAAGAAGTTTATTTACAATCAACTTTTAACAACAAAAAAAGAGAATATAGCAATTGTGTTTAGCTTTAAGGGTGTGTTGGAGATATTGGGTGGTGACAACAGCGGAAAAATGTCAATCAGGTTGGACGACTGTCGGCTTTCTCTCTTTTTCTTTCTCCGGTTGTTTATGTCAACTGTATCTTATAAAGACATGAACCGACATTCCTGAAATATTTCATTTTTTTTTTTTGTTTTTAGTTCTTTATTTTATGCTGCGCAATTCTAACTTCCCGACCGGGAATGTAAGTCGGGCTTTGTTTTCTGTGATAACTACAATTCAGGTCATTTTTATAGGACACAAGAATGTAAATCAAGGTCAATCTGGAATGTACACCTGATTTCATTGGTGTTGCCCTAGCTCAATATCCACCATACATTCATTCATATAAATGTTATATCTTCTGGATTTACTATTCATGTAAAGACGAAATTAGGTATTACAAAAATAGAGCAGAGTTAGACCATGGTCGGTTTTAAGTGTGGGGAAAATCAGCTCTCCAAAAAAAAAAAAAAAAAAAAAAAAAAAAGAAAGAAAGAAAGGCATACTGGATTGAAAAAAAAAAATAAAAAAATAAAATAATTGTCTTGGTCATTAATGAAGTACCGATTATAAATTTTTGAAAGTTACAATATCACCATATTTGTGTGTAGAAAATGTTGAATTTGATGTATATAATTACTTGTGTTCCTATTTACTTTATTTTTACAAAGATTTTTTATTTTTTATTTTTATGCTATGTAGATTTGTTATTGTATTAAAAAATTGCAAATTTAAAAAAAAAATAAAAGTCACTTGTAAGATTTGTTTTCTTTTCTTTCCAAATTTTAAAGAGGGACTATTTAAAAAAATAAATAAAAGAAATAGTTTATTTTCTTTAAATGTAAAAACCTAAAAAGATATTTGCCAAAAAAACTCTGCTAAAAATTGTGACTAAATTCATTTTATTGTTTATTTCAATAATATCGCAAGAAATATTTATAATACTTTGTGCTGATCACCTGAAGGATGATAAAAATCAGTTTGCTCAAAGTTGCTTGAATAGTGAATCAGCAGCAGCAAGTAGTTGCATCTTATTTGGTAAAAATAACAAAGCCCTCATATTTTCTACCTTTTTTATACGCCTTGTATTTTGCTATTTTTTTACCAATAAATTGTATTCGATGTAGTTTTTGTTTGTAAAGCTATTCCAATCATTCCTATAAAGGAAAGTCTCAGTTTACTTTGTATATCACGGCTCTACATTGCGAGTGATTTTTCAAAATGGCGACTAGAAATAATGAAACGCTTATCTTTTGGCAATTGTATTCCTTTCACTGACAATCTTCCAAAGCTCACCACTGAGTGAAAAATATCTTTTCAACTTTTTCTTTTTCATATAAAATGAACAAAGTTAACTTATTTAAACAATAAATATTTAATAGAACAATATACTCTTTTCTTTTTTTAACGAAGGCTGTTTAAAAAAATATCTGAAGAAATTAGAATGTTTATATATTCAAGTATCCACATAAAATTTGTTGTATATTTAGAATTACACTTATTAAAAAAAAAAAAAAACACAAAAATCTTTGATGTACATATTTGTCACAGAACAAACATGTCATATTCCAAAAATCATATGGGTTTGGCTAGTAACTTTTCTATTTGGCTAGTAAACGAAAATATTTAGTTGTCAAAGATTAACTAAAGATAAGTTTGTCCGTAGAGCCCTGTATATAAGACTAGCAGAGCTACCTGACGTTACCCAAGGTAAAAGTAACCTATTTCTACTAAAACTTACTTAGTAACCTATTTCTACTAAAATCTTGCTAGGTCTTCCTTTTTTCTCTTCATCCTCCAGTCAGTTCATTCTTCTCAAGCCAGACACGCACACACAGCTTTGTTTTAGAAGATATTCCTCAAGGAAGGAATCAACATTTTCTTTTCAAACTAGTACATAACACTAGAAAGCCAACAGACTCCAATGGAACCTGGCCTAGTTGATCCCGAGAGAATGATTAATTTTTTAATAAATTTTAGATGTTATACATCAGAGACAATGCCGGACAAGACAATACCAACTTTGTAGTGGTTCACTTTATAGTTTTTAAGTTAATTAAATATACAACACATGCACAAAGACAAATGCCCTTTATATTATAGATGACTAGTAGGGCTATCAGGCTTTGCCTGGAGAAAAAGTGTAACATTTCTATAAAATCTTCTCCTATCCTTTCCCTAACACCTTTTCCTTCTCCACCCAGCAGATTTTTCTTTTGACACACTTTTATGGATTCTTCTAGAAATGAGTTGACAGAGGGGAAATAACTCTTGATTTAAAAATCAGTTATTTCCCTTGAGTTAATTACATGATCTGGATGAGGTCAAAGAATGTCTACATTTTTCTAAATTTTAGATATTCATTTCGGGTAACACCAATCAAGATAATACCAATTTTGTGGGTATTTTTTGTTTTTTGCGTCTTTCGACTTTTAGCCGGGCATAAAACACAAACACACACAACTTTATATTATAGAAGGAAAACCAGAAGAGAGAAAAATGAAATTTTTTTTTTTTTTTTTTTTTTTACCTCATCAGGAGAAATAACTAATTTGAAATTTAAGAGGTCATCTGGGTCTGGAAAATCCACTTGACATGTTTTTGGTAAATTTAATTCGTTCATATCTGAAATTAAAAACAAAACATCAAAATTAAATAACATTTTGTAAAAATTAGTCATGAATTGTTTAATAGAAATTCCATGGTGTTAAGATGCGATTTCTTTGGCATAAAATCTTAATCTAATATAAAAGGCAAAAATGTGTGTGTGTGTGTGTGTGTGTGTGTACTGTTTGTAGGTCTTGCAAAAACAGAATGTGACAAAATCAGTTATCGTTTTAAAGTTCGGTCTCTCAGACAACAAATATCGAAAAATTGGCCAAAAACATTAATTCCTTCACCCTCAACTGGGCACTTTTCTATAAGAAGGGGGTCACTTTTTCCGTTAACATTTTCACAAGTCATCATCTCCATTGGATTGACTACCCTTAATTCAAATGCTCACGACTTCTGGTTTCGCGATGGATGCATTGGCTAAGACATTAGTTTTTTTTTTTTTAATCTTTTCCTCCTTCGTGTTATGGGTTTGAGCCTGCCTGCCACCATTTTTTTTTTTTTTTCTTTATTTAAATGCCTTTCTCCAACCGGGCTTCCTACCAGGATTTCTTACTACAATACCTCTCCACACCTGGGCAACGCTGGGTACCTCCTACTAGTAAAGTAATAAATATGGTCCTGAATAGCAAATACCCTAAATATGATGCCAAATAGTAGGCCCTTACGTTCAAGTAGTAATATGCCTTGCTTGAGGTAGGTTAAAAAAAAAAAAAAAAAAAGTTGTTTCACACACTAAAAATTTTTACATACCAAGCATTCCTGGTATCTGTTAGTTCATCATTGTTTATTTGGCAGATTGGGAGGAAGTTATCAATTTAAGTACAATGTTAAGCAAGTGGTTGTCTTAATAAAATGAGAAGTTTGAGGATTGTGTGAACAAAAAAAAAAAAAAAAAGAAAAGGGTGATGAAAACAGGAAACACACCATGAGCAAGGCTATTAAAGTTGGGGAAGATTCTGGTAGCGTGAAATCAACTGGGAAGCTGGCTAAACACAATGCATATGATAAAGTCTAAATACGAGCCCTTAAAGAAAACCGAGGTTGTCCCTCTCCTTCCTTTCCCATGCCATAATAGCAATTAAGATAAAATAAAAAAAAACAGTAAGTGAGGGAAAGATAAAGGGAGATAGGAGAAAAAAATAAAATCAACTTAAATAGCAATGAAACCATAAGTAATGCAGCATGATCGCTTGATGGGGGAGCGTGACTTACTGTCTACATGTTGGGAGGATTTTTCTAGAACGACCGTTACATCCTGGGCACAATAACCAACTCTTAAACATGATAAATCCATAAGCAAATCTCCTTTACTGCTTGACAGGTTTTGTATAGAGTTCTCAGTGTGATTACTGGCAGAGTTTTCTCCAGGGAATTATCTGGGCTTTGGTGCTGGAATTGAAGGTTGTAAATAAACAAACAACGCATCTTTATTTTATAAAAATAGAATTATTTTCATTTAACATTTATCGAAGAGTATTTTCTTTAACTCTGGGCACACAACCAGTCCCTTCAACAAAATTGAGAGTCCAATTGTACTTACGAATCTTCTCTTGTGGCAAAAAACGAGATATAAAAGAGAGAAAGAGAGAAATATACATACAAATCGAAAATAAATAAACGGAGATATTGTTGTTTAATTTTCAACAGATTGTTCTGAAGGTTAACTTTTAGGAAGCCAAGGTTAGTCAACATTTATCCGACTCTTGGACCGGCGACTGTCACCAAGCCATCAACCCTAGCTGAGCGAGAGACGACACTCTTCACCATGTTTCGATAAAACATGCTTCCAATTCTACTGGTCTTTTCAACAGGAAAAGGAAGGTCAGATATAAGGCCCTCATCATTGTGCCAGACTAACTATATGGAAGAAATCAGCCTTTTTATGTTAAAAAAAAGAAAATAAAAATTTAAAAAAAACAAAAAAAAACAGACTAGGTATTTATGCAAAAATTAGCCTTTTCTGGATACAAAAAAAGAAAAATTCTACAAAGCAAAGAACTCATATGCTTGATGCCTGCAAATTATTCAGTTGTAAAATATATTAAAATATTTTTTATTACATATCTTGTACAATGATAGTTGATTTTACGACATATCAACTCTTTCAGTTATTTAACTCAGAATCCAAACATTTTGATAAAAACATTTTATTATGATTTTGCTAATCGCCTATCGTTTTTTTGGCTAATCATTGGGCCATGGTTTCAAAGGGTTAACATAGCTGCAATTCTGGACAAAAATTAAAATTAGTTCTTTTTTATACCTATCACTCTATATATTAAAATATTTATGCACATTTCACTGAAGAGCAGAGACAACTATTTCTCTTACAATCCTTTTTTTTCCTTTTTGACGGACTAGTTTCTGAACACTCTGTTCGAGTGTAAAAAGAAATTTGTCGTATTCGCAAACGTTTTCGACCTCCTTAAGTCGTCCTCAGGCGAGTGATGAAAAAAAATAATAAAAAAAAAATAAGGTAATGAATTGAATGGAAAATCGTTTAAAATCCTTAAAAGCATTTAAGCGTGCCATCCAAAAAAATGGATTGTAAAAGAAACAAACAAAAGTTGTCTCTGCTCTTCAATGAAACGTGCATAAAAGAGAAAATTCTGCCCAAGTATATTAAAATATTATACATGTTTTTGTTTGCTTTGTGTGTCACCATGTACACTAGATGACGTCATTAGAGAATCTGGGCAGGAGCTGCTAGAAAGATCTTATCCTGCTTTGACAGAGTTCAAAATAGACTTCATAGCCTAGTGGGGGGGGGATGTCCTTTTCTCTTCCCTGCAACCTCTTTCTCACAGAAGAGATGATGTTATTTTCATGGCAAGTGCTCATCTGAGCTCCAATCTATGGTTCTCCCTAACTTTCACGAGAAACACTCGTCTAGCTGAAACCACTATCAATAATTTCCCCCACTTTTTATTCATGCCTAAACCTAAACGTAGATTCCATGAACAAAGCTTCTTTCTTAGAACTGCACACCTATAGAACTCTTCCATTTGCCTGCTTTCCGGCTGACTATAGTATGGTCATCTTCAAGTCCAACGTAAACAAGTTCTTGATGAGCTGTTCCCCTTAAGTAATCCAATTTACCAAATTTCCACTGCTAACAATTACATCACTGTCCCATTGACCACTGTACACTGAGTAACCCTTATCCTCGAGTGGCCTCTGGGCCTTGATAAGCGGCGACTCCTTTGTAAAAAAATGTTAGAAAATATTCTTTAAATTTCTTTTTGTCTTTACTCCTTAAACTTCCTCTTCTTCGTTTTCCTATTCTTCTTCTTCATATTCTCTTCCAACCTTTCATGGCCGATATATCGGCCATAGCCCATAGCTAAAAAGATGACACGGCAGAGATTTCGACCGTCTAATAATACTTTATTGAATAATTTTGCTAATTGCTTATCGTCTTTTTAGCTAATTACTGCTTAATTTGGCCAGGCTCTAAAGGGTTAAACACAAAATGGCAGAACGTAATGTGGAGGATTTTTTTGTTATAGGGAAAAATGATCTTTTTTTTTTTTTTTTTTTATTATTGCTTGAATTAGTCGTTCGTTCTTTTTAAAGATCTGACTTATAAATGGGAACCTGACAGCTACTAGGATTTTGAATCACTCACTATTATCCCAGGGCCACTCCAAGTGGTAACTTCACAATTTTCAAATTGGAGCCTGATCACTGAATGCACTTTTGTATCATATCCAACACAGACAGCGGAGGAGATGAGGGTGTAGGGGGTATAGCTTGAGTAAGTGACACAGTCAGAGAGGAAAGATAAAATGCCTAAGATGTCGGAGGTAGCTTGAGGTCCCTATTTACTTCCCTCCTCACAAGTGCAGAGAGAGACACAAGGTCATTTTATTCAGTGTGAGAAAAATATGGCTCCTCAAAAATATGAACAGAGACGAAAGTAAAAGTGGGCTCAGTTTAGAAGGATTTCTCTTTCATTGACAGAGGACAGACAAGATCAAGTGTAGTATCTGAATAGATACTACACTTTGATCCTAACCAAAAGGCAAACAAGTTTTATTTACCCTTTAGATGACTGCCACTCTGAGTCTGAGTAAACATGGAAGTTATGAGAGCTAATGGGTTACTCCCCACTCCTCAAAGCTTCCAAATTGGAGCCTCACCACAGAATATACACCAAGATCATGTCCAGGTCCTAGAACAACATTTCACACATGCAAAAGCATTAGTTGACAAGAAAGCCAACTTCAGACACACTGTTGAGGTTGACAGAACCTGCGTGATCTGTGACTCTTACATCTAAATATCAATTTATAGTAAAATGAGAGCATGTTTGACACAAGGCTGGTTTAAAACGAGTGCTATACATGGGTTTATATTATGCAAGTGAAACTAAAATACATTTTATAACTTGGTTTGATAAAGTAGCCATGAAGTTTTTTTTCCCCTTTTATTTAAAGGACAAAATAAAAAAAAAAACAAAGAAAATCAGGCAAATATTAATTAAAGAATTGCATGTTTTGTTTAAATTGAAATGTTGAATATTAGAAAGTTTTGTTTGCCAATAGGAGATTTGAGGGGGAGGCAGAGAGGGGTGAGGGAAAAAGAGAGAGAGAGTGAGGGAAGGAGGTAAGAGGGAATGGAGCAAGACAGAAAGAGAAGAAAGAGAGAGAAAAAGAAAAAAATTCCACCCAGCTTGCAGCAACTGGGAATTTATACATAAATCCATAACAGATTAGGAAAAAAAGGGGGGGGGGTCAGGGTTGGATAAAAAAGCAAATGGATACCATCACTGACTATGGAACCAGCAATGTAGAGTTCATTATGTTCAATTAAATAGTAATATCAAGAAAAGTATGAAACTACGATTTTCACTTTTTTCAATTTTCTTCCTTTGAAGACTGTAACGCTAGGTATGAGGCAGCCAAACCAGCTGCCAACATTGCCCCGCTTTTTTATTGAAACCAACCGAGAGCTCTTTTTAGTATCCTCGTTGTTCCCTTAAGTGCAATTCTCTGGATCTTTTTTGCACTTGGTTCACCAGGAATATTAGTTAGCTAGGACTTTGGGTGAATCTGTCATCATATAATTATTGTATATAATTATACGTTAAATAACACGAAAAGGGTTGATATGCCACAAAACTTAAAACCCAAAAGTCAAACGTGTGAGGAGGGTGTAATTTGCCTTCTCTCTCAATTATTGTTTTATATTCAAGTTAATTAGCAGTGGTATTTCTAATATTTAGAAATTGGGAGGACCAACTTAACGTGTGTCGAGATTTGCCACGGGGTGGAGTGGAAGTATAATAAGAAAAACATGAAGTTTGGATTGTTTGGAATCAGCATTTTCTTTTTGTTTCCACTTATTTGTTTTGGTGATGGCGTTCTGCAAGTATGGAATGTTTATTTAAAAACCGACTCTGGTGTCAGATTTGCAGACCCCACCACCACCATCACTCATTTCCAGTCCAGTTAATCTTGACAAAGATTTTCAAAAATACAATAAAAGCTGCAATGTTTAAATAATTATATTTCTGTTTCGGAATTTTTTAGTCTTTACATTGAAATCTTTTTCTTTTTTAAAGTTTACATAAAAAGTCTTACTTTGAAAATTTTATACATATCCACTAAAGAATATTACTGCAAAAAATTTACTTGAATTTACTAGCATCTATATAAAAAAAAAAAAAAAAAAAAAAAAAAAAAAAAAAAAATGGTGCATCAACGGATCGACTTTTTTTTTAAATATGTGGTTTTAAGCAAAAATAACAGTACTTACTTGTCATGTCGAAAATAGTAATATATCATAAAATTTTGAAAATCCATCAAGTAGAACAACTGCTATTGTGTTTTTAGTAAAAAAAAAAAAAAAGTCTATCGCTATGGTATAAAATAGTACATCAGCCATTACGACGCTAAAAAGGGGAGATAAGTATATCCGCTGTATTTGCAATCCTCAACGAGTTCATATCTAGGAAAAATGCAATTTCCTCTAATTTTCCGTAGAAATTACTTTTAACTATAAATAATTTTCTACTCAATGAACTTTCCTAATTTTTGGATATATTACTATTTTCGACACAAGTACTGTTGTTTTTGCTTAAAACCACAAAAAAAAAAAAAAAAAAAAAAAAAAAATCGATCTGTTGACTATCTTAACATCCGAAACATTGTGAAAATGACACTAAAGACAAAAACAATAGTCTGAAGAATCCAATTACGAATAACCAATCATCATAAACTTCAAGTTCTTCATATTTTCAAATGTTTATCCATGAAGTTTGGTCAGACTGTTGATATGGGGGAAAAATTGTTGGTTTTGTTTTTGACTTTGCAGAAATATGATGAGTTTTGCAAAGGGAAAGGAAAAGGTAATACCAATGTTTGGTGCCTTTTAGGTCAGGATTGGTTGGTTGGTTGTTTTTGTTTTACGGCATATCAACCCTTTTCAGGTTATTTAATGCCGAATCAGGTGATTTTGAAGAACAATTTTTTTTTAATAGAATATATTTGTTTTTTTGCAAGTCAGTTTCTATTCAACCCATAGTTGGGACCCTAACAGGTACTACCACTCCGGGTCAGAGTGGACCTGGGAGCTATGGCAATTAAAGGGTGGCTCCACACTCCCCAGAGCCCGCAAGCTGGGGCCTCAGCATCGGATATAGTTTAAGGTCATATCCAGGACCTTTAGGTCAGGAAGCCAGCATCTTCAGACAGCCTGATCTGATAACACCAGCATATAAAACAGACATTAAACCAACTATGATGAGAAAGAACATACGAATAACAGATCGATATAAATTTCTGGACATTATATTAAACGAGTTGTCTTTCATCTCCCATATAAGGTTTCTGGGATGATCTTTTCTAGTGGTGACCCACACTGACTGTAAAGCTAATAAGACATCATTAAATCACACCAAACAAACTGTAGCATGTTACACAAGGTAGAACTGCACGCCTGTGGAACTCTGTTCCGTCTGCCTGCTTCCCACCGGATTACAACTTGGATGTGTTCAAGTCCAACGTTAACAAATTCCTAATGAACCGCCCCCTTAAGTAAACACTTCAAATCTCCACACTAACGTAATGTACTTGCAATAACCCTCATCCCTGAGTGGCTTCCGGGCCTTGATAAGTGGTGATCACTGTGTAAAAAAAAAAAAAAAAAAAAAAAAAAAACAAGACAGAGAAATATCAAATGGAGGTGATGTTAGAGTAAAATGTAAATAGCTTGGCTCAATGCGAGACATAGAGAAAGACATCAAAAGACTAAAAGACACTGGCCAAAACATCAGAATAAAACAATGTTTTTTTAAGTAAGATACCGAGAAAAGTCATGCAAGTCAGCTAGCCAACGAAAGCCTTGAACAAGAAGAAGTCAGCTTAACCCAACCAGAGCGAATGCTGTTGCAATAACTTAGAAGACGTAGGAGTCCATCTTGTCAATATGTCAGTGAAGAAGTAAAGTTGATAGACATTCAAAGCATTTTCTTGTACAACTTGGAGCTGATGACACTAAAATCATCAAAATACAACACTGATCCTTTTCAAAGGAAGCTACTGAGAAAAGGTTTCATTTACATCAACTGGACAAAGGCAGCCTTGAACAAAGATCTCTACCGTTGCACCAAAGCTACGATACTAAAAAGAACGGTGATAGTGCATTGTACGAATCAGAAGTCGGTAATTGTGTATATTAAAAATCAGATTTCTCGTAAATCTCCACTCAGGTTCGACCAGCGCCTAATATCGCCGCCAGAATATACTGAGCGTCATTAAAAACACCAAGAAACCCGATCAAATTAAAAAATGCTAGGAAACAAAAAATAACATTTATCTGGAAAACTCATAAATTAAATATAGAAACCTTTTATTTTTTGTGTAAATACGTAGAAACATTTTTTTCCTGTGATTAAAAACTAAGGTACTTTTACACCTTACGTACTGGTTATTTGGGGTAAGGGGTAGGGTTTTGTTTTGATTAGAGGATGGGGTTAGGACTTGCTCCAGCGTCTGTAATATTTTATCTGAGCTGGTTAATTCCTCATCATGTGCTCCATTGATATGACTGATTAAAATTTTAAAAATTTCTTTCTTCCAATTTATCAAAAGTCGTCTGCTGTGCATTGGCTAATCACATCCGTTATTGCTTTCTGATTGGTTGATTAGCAACGTAACTAGTTTCCGGTCCAGCCATAAAAGACATTTACGAGAAGTCTGGTTCATAATATGCAACAGTAAAGACACATCCGGTCTGTACAATGCACCAGTACCAAAAGTACATATATGTCAGAACCCAATGAAGATTTTTAAAAGCTAAAAGCTTGTTTATTCTTTAAAATAAATTTATTTGGGAGAGAAAAAATACATTGTTATTTGTTTTTGTAATTTCTATAATATAATTCAAATACATAATATAAATTTAATATAATTCATATAATAAAATTTCTATAATATAATTCAAATACATGTTTTTTTTTTAAATTTCCATAATATAATTCAAATATTCATATAATTAAATTTCTATAATATAATTCAAATACAAGACAATGTTTTCAGAGTGCTAACATTTTTCTTATTAACTTATAACTAGGGCTATGACAACAGCATATTCTTTTCATTGTTTTGACTATAGAGTATATATCAGTTAATATCTTATGTTTTTAGATAGAGTGATATGGTTTTCTGTTGATTAACTGTGTCGGATATATACTCCAGAGTCAAAACAATGAAAAGAATATTCTCTTGTTTCAGCCCTACTCATAGCACACAGCCATGTGTGGCACAAGGCATTTAAACCAACCATGATTAACGCCTCCATGGACTAGAGTTGAGAGTTGTCCTCAAAGACAAACACTTTTATAGATATATACATAACTGCATTATTGCATAAAACATATTTGCACAAATTCACAATCGCTTGACTGCCATCATTTTTGAGTAAAATGTAAAAAGACAGACTTTGGTTACCCCCCTCCTCGGTTACTCTGTTTATTATTTAAGTATAATTTGCAATTTGAAAACTCTTTTCATTATTAATTAATTTTCTATTCTATCATTTTTCATTATTTCTGGATATTTAACTAATTTTGACACGACAAGTAGATAACATTGGTTTGAATTGTAATTCAAAATTTTAATTTTCGTTCTAATACCGAAGCAACAATTTTTTTTTTTTACGTAAGCAGATCACTAATGAATAAGTAAACCAAAATAGTTTTTGACCAATTTTACGGCCGGATATTTCCTTTAAAATAATTCACATTGCTAACAGTAATATTTACCCCATGTAAGTAACGTTTACCCAAGTAAGCGGTTCTCATTCTTAGTAAAAGTTTTGGTTCTTGTACTTAGAATATTTCAGTACTTATGAAGTCAGTCCTGAATATCAATGCAGAATCTAGATTATTGAAGTAAAAACTAGACAAATAATTTTTCTTTTCTTTTAAACACAGAATGAAAACTGATATTTGGTGAAGGTACATTATAGTTAACAAAACTCCTTGTGTTAAGAATGGGTTTCTAAATAAAATTAGGTCCTGGCCCAAAATTTACCCTATATTAAAACACACAAAAAAAGAAAAACATTTAAGATGTACGTAGTCATGCCAGAAAGAAAATATTGTATTCCAAAATCATGTAAATTTATCAAGTTTTTTTTATAAAGAAAATCACTTTAAGCGAATTTGAATTTGTTCAATGTTAAAAATGGCTTTTTAAAATATCGCAAGTTCCAATTTTTTTTTTAGTTATTGCCCTTGTTTTTAATATGATATCGCAGTATCGTCACTGTTTGTTTCGGCATAAAATTTGATTTTATTTAAAAATAAAATTACTTGATCATTCAATTTACGTGATTTTTTGGTGTACGCCATTTCCTTTCCATCACAGGTACGCACATTATACCAATTTTTTTCTTTATTTTTGTTTATTAATATAGGGGGAAATTATGATTTAGAAACCTATTTTTAACATAGGGAGGAGGCTATGTTAACTATTATGTACCTTCACTCTGCTTTTTATTTATTTTACTAGCAGGCCGCCTGGCGTTGCCCAGTCATAAAATATGCATAACTATAATATTTTAATTTATACAGAAACTGCATGCGAGTATTGTTTTTTTCTAAACCTTTCACTTCTTGTAAGTAAAAAAAAAGAAAAAAATACTCAAACTGAACCAAAACCTAAAGACAGTGAGTCAAATACGATAACCATTACACCAGCATGACAATTGTTAGGTGTTTTCAAACTACTTATTCTTAACATACATAATCTGTAATGTGAACTATTTGCACATTCGTGAAATAGTTAGCAAACATAAAAATCTGATGACTCCCATGTATCGATTATTCAATTTTGATCCCTTTAGCAGCCCTTTTTCCGGATGAAAATGGATTAAAAAGTTTTTCACATGTCTGAATATACTATATACCAAATTTCAAGTGTGTAGATCAAAAATTCGATGAATATATAGGTTGAGAAGTGTTCTCACTTTTATAGATATACAGATTATATTTGTTATTTGTCTAGAAAAGAACATGTTTTTTAGTGTTTACTTAAGGTCACAGCCAATTTACACCCACCCATCCTTTTTTTCTTTTATTAAGCCACTAGCCTGGGTGCCCAGGTGTTTAGAAATGTAGGTTAAAAAAAAAAAAAAAGAAAAAAAAAAGTGGTAGTAGGGAGGTAGGCTCAAACCCGTACCGCAAAGGAAGAAAAGAAAGTGAAAAAAAAAAACCCAAAAAAAAACTTGACATCTTTGCTGTTGCGCCCATCGCCAAACCAGAAGTGACAAATGTTTTAAGGCTAGTCAATCGAAAAGAGGGGATGACTTTTGAAAATATCGGTGAAAAAAGCAACCCTTCCCTGTAGAAAAGTGCCCAGTTGAGGGTGAAGGAATTAATGTTTTTGGCCAATTTTTTTATATTTGTCGTTCAAAGGGTTGAGCTTTAAAATGATACTGATCTCGTGAAAATCCATCGCTTGTGTCAAAAGTTTTAGGCAGATATACAAACATACATACATTTAAACAGACAGGTGAGATTTATATTATAGACTAGCGGGGGTGGGGGGGGTACCTGGCGTTGCCTGGGTGTTTGTAGGTGTGTGTTTTTGGGTAAATGAAAAAAATCGTTGGTTGTTAAAAAAAAACGAAACCTTCATGCGCAGTTGGAAAATAATAAAGTGTGAAAAAAAAAAAAAAAAATGTGCGACTTGGCAAGTGCCCGTTTTTGACGAGTTAATGACGTGAACTTTGAATGCGGGGACAGTGTTTTATTTACTGCAAATCTGTTCGCTTCTTTTTTTTTATACAAAAAAGCTTAATGCACATGCGGTGATCGAAAATTGTTGAATATTTATGTTTTGAAAGTTGGGCAAATTAAATAGACAGGTGACCCCGGTTAATTCATATAAATTATCATTTAGGCGCGATATAAAAAGTTTTAAGTTGTGAGACGACCGATCGGTTCTCGGAAAAAAGTCTTTCTTGGACATACACGAAAACACACACACAAACATTTTTGCTTTTATATTTATAGATGACCACAGAGATGTTAGCAATAGACAGAAGCTACTAAGCTAATTACGGATTTAGGGAGATCACGATAGACAATACAGAACTCTGAAAATGTGACAGTGATACACATTCATTCAGACGATTTTGAGGCATCACGTTCAGGACTGCAGAACATGAAGCAAAAAGAAAATTGACGATACATCTAAGCAAACACCGGTGTGATTATGAAGGGGGTCCAAGTATGCCGTCACAGGTTTGATCTGTTCAACCAGAGCACAGGACAGTATTTAAGCATTTCAGTGGGGCAAGAACCATGAAATGGTCTGTAGGCAACTGTTACATTCCAGCGAGTAGACAGCAGATCTAATCCAAGTAGATTATATACTCCAGAAGGAACAGAGTTTCGGCAGGGAACATGTAGTATATATCTGACTAGCAGGTGTTTGGAGGCATGTGTTGAGCAAAAAAAAAAAAACCATGGTAATAGGCAGGCATACAAGTTCGAACCCGTGACGCAAAAGAAGCTGATGTGTCCATGATGCGACCAAAAGTCAAAGGCGTTGAAATTAACCAAAGTCAATTCAACGGCGACAATGACTTGTAAAAATGTTGGCTTAAAAAAAAACCAAAAAAAAAACCCTTTGTACAAAACGGCTGAGTTTAGGATGAAGGAATTAATGTTTTTGGCCAATTTTTCAATATTTGTCATCTGAGATGTTGAGCTTCAAAATGATTTTGATCTTGTTGGATCCGTCACCTCTGTCAAAAGTTTTTGCGAGACATACATACATATATTTAAACAGACAGGTGAGATTTATATTATAGACTAGCAGGGATGCCCAGCATTGCCTGGGTGTTTGTCATTGTGTGTGCGTGTGTAGGAAAAAAAACCAAAAAGTTTTGGTAGATAGGTAGGCTCGAAACTGAAGCCTTGAGGCGAAGGTGGAAAAAAGTGATAGCCTGATAACTTACCGCGACGCTATGAGGGCAGAGGAATTGAGAATTAAATTAAACGATTAAAAAGTTAAGTGAATGAATTCACACAGGTGCGTAAATTTAATGAGGTCAAACATCACGCCACAGGGGAATGAAATCCTGCACTTAACTTTGGCTGCTTCAAACCAGTTTCTGCGTATTTGTTTGTTTCTCCAAGATGTTGGGGGAAAATCAGCTTCCCGCATTGATCAAAACTCATTGTTTACTGAATGTCTCTGGTGGGAAAGCCAAGGAACTGATTTCGTTTCAATTAGTTTCACTTTATATATAGTAAAAAACAAACATGCGGGAACACAGTATAGTGTGACTTTTATAAAATAAAAGTCGCTAAAAGAAAAGATAGACAGGACCTCCTTTCGTAAATCGGAGATATTATAATCTCAGGAGTATATAAAAAGTTCTAAGAATTAGCGACTCCTCCCCCCTGAAAAAGCCTTTGCCGGATATACAAAAAAAAAGCGCGCACACACACACACACACACATTTTCACTTTTATATAATAGATGGTGCGATGCTGTAGACTCAAAAGAATCAGAACACCTTGCCAAGTCCAGCGAACACTGGGGAACTGTATTCCAAGTTAAGACGAACCATTATCTTATAAAGCAAATGCCATTCACGAGGAATGTGGTAGCTTAGGATACGTAACATGTAAAGCTCCCTATTAACCCTGTTGGATATATAGAGCAAGTTGTCAAACCTGAAATTGGTAGATATTAATACTCCCAGATAGTTATGACATTTTGAGAATAGCACAAATGTGTCATAAAACGAAATTCCATGGACAGAAGATATCAAAAGGACAATAGTACAACTATTTTTTCTAGATTGATCAGCATGCAGGTCCCAGTCCCCCATACACTCAGACACAAAAACAAGCAGCAACTGCAAGTATACTGACGCTATGTAAGGGTCTAAGTGTGTGTCATCAGCATAAGAGCTTGGGAACACAGTCAAGTTGTCACCGTTAAAATGAGATGTTGTGTTGTCCATTAATGCCAGCAGATTATTGATGAAAAGCAAAAGTAATGTTAGCGCAATAACATTTCCCTGCGGCAGTCTATCTGATAAACAGCCAGTGACAAAAGTAGTCTGTAGCCGATTAGACAGACAGTTGCAGATCTAAGAGAAGAGCTTGCCTCAGACGCCAAATGAGGATAGTTTTTGCTGCAGGGCCAAGTGAGGAACAATCCCAAATGCATTGTTAAGATCTAAAAATGCCGAAATTGTGCACCTCTTAGCCTCACGTTATGAGGCCACGTGTTGATAAAGATAGGCAGCTTGTTCCATGGCAGAGTGCGATTTTAGAAAACTGAACTGAGATGGATGAACTTATTTTCTATGAGACGTGAAGTAAGGCAGTTGTCCATAATGTGCTCCATAACCTTGCCAAGACAAGACATCAGAGAAATTGGATGATAGCCATATATCACATTTGTGCTTGGAAACTGGAAACAGGGTGGAGGTCTTCCATAGAAGAGGCATGCGACCAGGAACAAATGACAGATTAAACAAATAAGCCAAGGGGGTTTCAATAATGAGCGAGCACACCGCTTGAGCAGAATATTGGGAATATTATCCAGTTCTTTCCAGTGTCGTTTATTCAGTTTTGCAAAAACAATATCTGGCGTGAACTGAATGTTAGTAAGTATAGTGCACCGCACTCAAAAAAGTTGTACCTGCGTAGTGCCGATTAAGAAGCGCCGCTAAAGCAAATGATATGCTGGCTGTAACCGTTATGAATTGGTACCCTGTTTTGTGGTAATTTTTACTTACCGGGACTCGATGTGGAGAGGTGAAGCAATGGAATTCTGTGTGGCAGTCGTTCAAGCAAAAGGTTTGAAAATGCTTGGTCGACTGATTTTATAATAGTGTTTGGTTTTTTGTCCATTCAAGTGGGTTGGATGTGACAACATTTGCATAGAATCGACTAGTGGGTTATAAAAACACCCCTATTGTCGATATGTATTGGTCTTTTTGTTTAGTCCAGTTATACGTTTCGTAGTTACTTTTACAAGGATGATCTGTCGTTATAAGCAACGAGGCAATTCGTTGCAACTCCAGTTAACCGAGAAAAGCTGTGAAGGATTCACCACGCAAGGTAAGAGTGTCATTGTTTTTTTCCTTCTAAGTCGAGTTCAGGTTTAACACGTTGAGTTGCAGAAAAGTCTGCCCCCCCTCGCCCACTTTAGTCGGTTAAAAATCCGACACTTTGAAGTGGTTAATTTTCTTTGAATCAACTTTTTTATTTAGGGAGTTTTGAGCATTTATTCGTATAGACAACAAAACAAAAAAATGGTCGGAAAACAAACATAACAAATAAAGGTTACCAAAGGCAGGCAAAGTTACCCTTCTACCTACCTGGATAAGTTTTTAGGTGTTTTAACATTTTAAAGCGTTTATTGAATTCAGTTCAAAAAACATGTGTCGAACGTTACGTTAGAACAAGAAAAGAAATAACGGACATGGAGTCTCGATAATCACACAAAAATTGAACAAAATACTATTTTTTTCAACTTTATTTTGGGAGGGGGGAGACTATATTAAAAAAATTACATTTGTATGCTTTAGTGTCTGCTATTTTTTAAAAACATTTTTTTTTCTAGCGCGGCTTTCAAATTTCGTATCCTCTAACTCGGACAAACAGACTCAGGATCGACTATCGATACTCAGAACTTCATAAGTACCGAAATTATCTAGGTACCCATTCCTTACAATACCCAACATAGTTTACGGACCGTGCTGAAAATAACGTTATTTTTAAAAAAAACAAAAACATTTTTAACAGGGGGTGGGCGGGATTATTAAAGGAAAGAAAAAAAGCTAATTAAATTGCAAAAAAATAAATAAATCTCAATGATGCGCGTATGTACTCAACATGGAACAAAGATGTCACAATCCAAAAATAAGATAAATTGATCAAGTAGTTATATATATATATATATATATACAATAAAAATTATTTTGGACCATCTTCCAATTACGCGATTTCCTTGGATTTTACTTGTGCGAATGGAAAATTAAATTAACTTTCTTGGACATACATTTTTGAATTTTACCGTCATTGGATACTTTACCTTTCACCTGACTATCCATTCACGTGAAATCACCTTTTTCTTCACCATATTTCCTCTGCTTCACTTTTTGTTATCAGGTAAGATCTTTGACTTACTTGCAGTTTCATCAAATACTTTTGTATGCAAAATCCGATCCCGCATTTTGCTAATTCCTATCCTTTGATGAGAATGAAAGTATTTCTTCGAAACTCCGCGGATTAAGGACTATCCACTTATTAAGTGTTTCCTTTTCAGATTAAATATGTTTTAAACTCTTTTTCGAAATGTTTTATTAACTATTTTCTCTTATATATATATATATATATATATATATATATATATATATATATATAAATATATATATAGGGTGTGTATTACCGTACACATATATTCGAAAAAGTTGTCAAAAAAATATATATAACAAATAAATGTTATCAAAGGCAAGATAAGTTACTTTTCTACCAAACTGGATAATTTTTTAGTGTTTTTATTCAATGTAACATGTTTATTCAGCTCGATAAACATACAGTGTTTATCGATGTATTGGAAAATTCCAAATGGCGCCCGGCTCTCTCTTTAACACGGTAGGTTTGGGAAAAGGTGTTATAAATAAAAAAAACTAAACAAAATACTGTTGTAAACTCGCTCAATATATATTACCGTGACAGTTTGACATATTTTCGGTGGGTTTCTAATAATATTTTGTCTAGTTTATCATTAAAACACCTTTTTCCCGAACTTACCGTGTTAAAGATAGAGTCGGACGCCATTTTGAATTTTCCAATACATCGGTAAACACTGTATGTTTTTCGAGCTGAATAAACATGTTACATTGAATAAAAACACAAAAAATATATCCAGTTTGGTAGAAAAGTAACTTATCTTGCCTTTGATAACATTTATTTGTTATATATTTGTTTTTGACAACTTTTTCGAATCTATGTGTACAGTAAAACAAACCCGGGAAATAACTAGTCTTGTTACAATTCCAATAATGGGGATCCTCGTGAAAGTATGTTTTATGAAATAATATGTTACTAATTGCGACAAAAAAAAAAAAAATAATAAGTAAATAACATTGCTTTTTAATGAAAATTCAATTTTGCAGCTATTTTCGGTCTTATAGCGAAAAAAGCATTAAAAAAAAAATTTGATCAATTTACGCGATTTTTAGAATATGACATCTTCGTTCAGTGACAGGTATGTACATAATTTAAAAAAAAAAAGAAGAATTTTCTGTCTGTTTTAAAAATATGTTTAATTTTAAATACGCAGCTTTTTTTGTTAATGTCAACTACCTTAAAGTTGAAAAGTTCAAGATAAACGATTACTTATTACGTTATTACTTTAAAAGAAGAGAAGAACGGAAAGAGATTCGTTAATCTTGGAAACGAAAAGACTTTTTACCAATTATTGGTTTTGATTATTTTTATATGTTGAAAAAGAAAGGGGGGGGGCATTTCAAATAAAATAAATATTTAGAAGGTAACGAAATAATTTACACAATAATAAAAAAAGAAAGTTAGTAATTTGTTTTAAAACCAACGGAAGAAGATCGAAGCGAAAATAAAAATGGATATCTGCTATTTACAAATCTAACGAGTTGGAATGAAAAATGAAAGCTAAAAGAAAGAAAAAGACAACATGTCGGACCTTTTTGTATTCTTAATTGGGCTGCCGATGCTTTCTTCTGGCTTCCGCCTCGATCTGCCGGATCAGCTCCATCTTTTTTCTGTTTTAAGGAGAATAACCTAATCATATTGGAATATTGTCACTTATAAGTTTCCAAGAAAGTGACGCACAGACAGACATAAGTAAAGCGAAGCTTATCTAAAAACCGGAAGTTTAGTTTCGTATCATTTTCTTTTTTGTTTTTCTTTTTTTAATTTAAATTGTATTTTATTTTTTTAAAAACTCACTTTATAAAATCAACAACCAGATTTAAAAGCAGTTTTTTTTTTTTAATATGTCCAACAAATATTTTTTGCAAAATTTTACCCCATGTCAAACGTAAAATATCTACCCGATTCTTAGCCACCATAGCGTAGGACAGAACGAGTAACCATTCTTAAATATTTCCAAAATGGCTGCCTTTTTTTTTTGTTTCAAAACACCGTATATATTTTTAATTATTTTTCGTTTAATCCTCGTAATATCCCGCCATTCTTTATATTTTAATTATTGAAAAATACCGAAAAGTAGCAAGAAAAAAAGTAAACAAAACAACAATAAAAATATGTCCATCATTAACCCCAACACTAACCCTATACAAAAAACACTAAAATATACTGATAGTTTAAACAAAAAAAATTCTTACAAACATAAAAAAAATAATGGTTACTCGTTCTGTGATATGTTTGTTATGATTTTCTTATAATAACTTTCTTATTAAAGTGACTTTCTCTTGATTTGCATATTTCCTCTCACGTTATCTTGCTGATTGCTTTTTTCTTTATTTTCTTATTTGAATGCTTTTTTTTTTTAATTATTATTATTTTATTAACATGCATTCCTGGCCACTTGCCACATTGGTCATAAAATTCAGTTGAATAAAGCCTTGAAAAAAGGTCTTTTTGCTAGCATCTTTATTACATTACAATTTATTCAACTTAATTTTATCCATGAAATGGACAGATTGGGCATATCTTCTGCTGACTCTCAGGCTAGCAAACTTTGGAAACTATGGCACCAAACTTTACTTACTATTTGTCTACCATTGAGCATTTAAATCCAGACAGACTTGAAGTCCTTTATCTAAACATTTCTGCTATGGTTGCTGACGTTATCGAGTGTTGTTCTGAGTTTGAACATGCCATCAAACTACTAAAATCTGCTTATGACAAGCCTTTTTAAAAATGTACCAGAGTATTACTATTTCTTTTGGCGGGTCACAGGATAGTCTACAAATCTGCACTGTTACTATAATCAATTGTGCTCCCATTAAATTATCAAAAGTTTGACCCCTAATTGCAAACCTATTGCTACTAAATATATATTATTCCTTAATTGGAATTCATTTTTGAGATGAGCATTATATATATTAATTTATTTTTATTTCGGACTATTAGTCTCATCTTTATTAGTTGTTGTTTTTCATCTTTTTATTGGCTTGTTTATTCACAACGTTTCGGCCAACTAATTCCTCTGGCCTTCGTCAGGTGGTAACCGCGACGGATAGGAACTTCGAATCTCCTAACTGCATTCTCAGCCATCACTGCCATCCGTAGTTCTTGTCGTCTCACCACATTTTTGGCCAATTAACCTCTGGCACACTTTGAGTGGGATTGAAACCGCTATCTTCAGACAATGCTCATCTGGAACCGTAGAGATTCAACGTCTCTATCAACTGCGCCACGGGCCCCCGAAGAGACGACAACAACTACGGATGGCAGTGATGGCTGAGAATGCAGTTAGGAGATTCGAAGTTCCTATCCGTCGCGGTTACCACCTGACGAAGGCCAGAGGAATTAGTTGGCCGAAACGTTGTGAATAAACAATCCAATAAAAAGATGAAAAACAACAACTAATAAACATGAGACTAATAGTCCGAAATAAAAATAAATTAATACCATTGCTACTTTTATAGATAGATTCAATATATCAAATGTTCCATGTTTTCTCACTATATATTTCTGGAATTATATTGAAGCGGTTAGCTCCCCAGAAGGCTTATACATTTTATCAGCTAGTTTTACCTGTTTTTTCAGAGAGGGTATATATATATATTTTTTTTTTGCAAGAAACAAATCATAAACTCAAACAGTGTTTATAATAACAGTTAAATTGAAATATACTGCAAATTAAATATCACAATAATGGTGCACCTAAATATTGAATATTGCCGAATAAATTCTCTAATAAATATCGGATGAATCAATATTTGCAAAATAAATTTAAAAAAAAAAAAAAAATCCGCAAAACATAGGCACCAAATTCATATGTGAATTAATTGATAGATTTTTTAACCATTCATAAGAGGAGACTGAGGAGGGTAGGTAAAAATGGGGCAAATGTAAAAAGGGGAAACAAAATGAAAATCTTTGAGAATATATATAAAGCGATACCATTAAGTTTGTCAATTAAAAAAATAAATTATATCTATATTCAAAAGCGGTTGAGAACCCTTGGCAATCCCCCTCCAAAAAATGAGATTCTGCTTTTTTAGGCGATTACGTGTGAATATTTCGAAAAAATATTTTAGAATTTAAAGTGGGGATCATTTTTTTCATATAAATTTATTAAAATGATCTCTCATTTCTAGGACATTCTAACTTTTTGCGACAGGTAACTAATCTTTAATATATGTCTAACCCTAAGTCTAACTCACAATGAAAACTCACACGAAATCCCCTTAAATAGTAAAACATGCAGAATTTATCTCCCATAAAAAAAATGCTTAACGATCTTGAGTCCTAAACCGTTAAAAAACCTAAGAAATAATTGTGTTATTTTAATATTAAACTGGACAGCACTTTTCATGCCCATCATTCACAATCGAGTATATTTTTAACTGCTCTGTCCTCTGAATATTTTAAAAATGAAAAAGGAATATGATTTAAATATTTGCCAATTTTACAATATCCTTTGATTTTCAATTTATTTGTACTATTTTTACTTTTCCAAATAAAATTAATGTTAAAATATATCTGTTTTGATACTATACTTTATCTTTCCCGTACTTGATCAATGAAGGAGAAATCCTTTAAGACTGAAGATTAAAAAAAGATGCTACCCCAATCCAAGTGCCTCTTTTTGGGGGTAGCAGGGTGTTCACTACATAAAACCCGACCTTTGTCATCGTAGAAATTTTTTTTTCTTTCACAGGTGGAAAACTTTGTTATTAATGTTTGCTCAAAAATAAATACAGTAAATTTTGCTGCAGTGTTAGCATATGCTGCATCTTAAAAAGTTGGTTCATGCTAACAATAGAATAATAAACATTGAAAAAATTAGTAAAAATAAGTAAAATCATGAATGATGGCTCTTTGGAGGGGCGGGGCAAGTAAGTTGGAACAATACAGTCGTTTGTTAAAGTCTAGGATATTTAACAGTCGAGAAATTGTAAACAATAATAAAAATCAACAAATACCTGATACCAAATGCAGTAAAATTCAAATATTTTTTTTATATGTGTTTAAGCTTATTCTATTTTATTTTTTTAGTTGTCTTTACAACAATTAACTGGTTGCATGTCGTTTAACCATTAGGGACTATCACTAACTCTAAATGTGGGAGTGCAACTCGAACTTTTTTCATTTTTTAAAATTTATTTAAATCAATTTTCTCCCCAAACAAGGTACAGTGCCACTTTGAAGTAGAGGACTACGATCGGGGACATAATTTGTGGAGGCATTATGAAGGGAGATGAGTAGCAAGATGTTTGTTCACATTACACTTGAACTTCTGCATGTCAGTACAGTTAGGAAAACAGAATCCCGGAAAGGAGTTCCAAAGTCTAGCAATTCTTGGGAAGAAACTATTGGTGTAAAAGGCTTTCTTAGACATAGTGATCTCTACTGTGAAGGGGGTGGGGCTTAGCTGCTTGTCAGGTTTGTCGGGGGGGGGGGGTAGTCACATCGAGGGGATACAAGTGCTTGTAGTTCATCAGAGCATTCACCATTAAAATACTTGTACCTATTTACAATGCCTCCCCACGGAACAGAGTTAGACACCAGGGTCGTTTTTTAACGTGGAGAAAAGGTACAAAAATAAAAATTGTTTCAGTCATGAAGGAGTTCTCCTCCACTGAAAGAGAACGAGAAATGGAAGTGCCGCATCTGAAGAACAGATACTACACTTTGATCTTTATATTTAATTTATTTTGTTTAAAGAAAAAATTACAATTAAAAAAAATTCCAATATAAAATTAAAACATTTAAAAAAGTAAATTCTCCAAGAGACAAAACAAATTTAGGCACAAGGCCCTATAAGATCTGGGGAGGGGAGTGTTGCAGGGTCTTTGTAACTAAAGTAAAAAATGGCGTCTTTGGCGACTTTACTCTTGACTGGCAACATTTACCACAATACCTCATTCACTCTGTGGAATCTAAAGCTAACTAATGAAAACCCCAGCGTTTTTACAAAAAGGATATATATATACAATTTCTGTATGTGTGTGTGTGTGTGTGTGTGTGCGCATTTTTTTTTTTTTATATATATTAAAATGTGTGTGCGTGTGTGTGTGAAAAAAGTTCAATTCATTGGAAAAAATAAAAAGTTCTTGAATTTGGAAGAAAAATAGTTCGTGTTGGGGAGTGGGATATATAGGAAAAATGTACAAAAAATAAAATTGCCTAGTGCATTGTTAGTAAGGTCCCTCCCTAAGCTAATCTAAGTAGTTAGATCGCCTACTGTTTTCCGGGACACCGAAAACAAGCGGGGAGATCCCTAATGGGGATTGGGAAGACTTCATATCGGGTGTAGGGAGTAAAATAAATAGATTGTTAAAAACAAAAGGGGAGGAATATATTTGGTGGTGACCTTCGAGTAGGGGTTGATCAGGGGATGATAAAACAAAAAGATAGGGGGGTAGTGGTAGGGTAGCCTCGGAAGGTTCTCTAGTGCCAAAACATCAACAAAAAATTGAGGGACAGGATCTCATTTGTACCACCAGTCAAGAGTCTCTTTACTTTTTATTTGTCTAACCTAGCGGGATGGGCTCCGTAAGACCCAGTACCGCATGTGCTATGCCTATGGTGGTAACACGAATTCAAACTTGGCACCTCGTCGGATGCACAAGCTAGCGTCATGCACCCACCTCTTGTCAAAGGCCACTCGAGGCAACCTCTTCCAATCGCATCTGATCTTTACTTTAAGCAGATGCTTAAAGTAGACTATCAGATCCCGATCCGGAACAGATATCCCTTCGCAAATTCGCTTGAGGCGTGTGATCCATATGACCATCCTCACTACTGCTAGTATCGCTAGAAAAACCATTCTTTTCTCCCTAGGCAGCGGCGGATCAATGTTCTCCACAAAATATGATTCGTCGAGTTCAAGCCAGCGCTTGGCATCGATGCGAGCCGTTACCTCGTTGACGTACCCTAGGAGGGTCTTGAGCCTGCTACAGCGGAAAAAGGCATGACCGACAGTTTCTCTCATGTCTTTGTCGCAGCGCAGGCAGTAGACCCGGGTTTCTTCATTGTAAAGGTTGAGTTCCTCAAGGAGGGGCAGTGCGTTCCGGACAAGTCGCCAGGTAAGGGAAAATTCCGAATTTGTAAGAAAGTCCCGTCCTGGCGCCCAACTCCACTGGGAGCGGACCTCCTCCAACGACATCCCCGTCCGTTTCACTAGCGGTTCCTTTTTGCTACGCCCCACTAGCTCCCGATAAAGCCTGTTCCTAGACTGTTCGAGGACACTGGTCCCCGGCAACGCTCTAAGTGCAGACCGGCATTCGGCGTACAATGTTTGTTCCACCCTCGGTCTCCGCCGTGCTTCGACCGAGGGTTCAGGTGTGAGATTGGAAAACGAGCTTTCAACCGCAGTGACCCATGGAACGTCTACGTACAATGAACGGCTCAGGAAGACCAACCTCTCTGCGTGCTTGTGACACAGGAGATCGGGCAGTCCCAAGCCTCCCTCGCTCGGATTTCGAACACAGACCTCTCTGCAAACATAATGCTTACCCTCGTTCCACAAGAGTGTGTCGAGTTGCTCCTGTAAGCTGATTCGTCGTTCTGTAGGGAGGGGAAGTACAGACAGACGGTAAAGGATGAGCGGAAAGACATATGTAGCACACGCCTCCGCCCGACTCTTCAAGGACAATTTCCTTCGAACCCAAGTCTTAACAGAGGATTCGACCTTGGCCTCTACTTCCGACCAATTTTTCTTCAGCTGGAGACCCGGTCCGAACCACACCCAAGGATCCGGACCGGGCTGTCGGTCCAATTGAAGATGCCCGGAAACGAATTTACTCCAGTCCAGGCACCCAACCGCAGACCCACCGACTTACTGCGATTGAAGACAGCCCCCGTGACTTCTTCATATCGAGCGAGCGCCTCGGTGACCACTTGAATGTCCATGGGGCAAGACACGAACACGGTGACATCATCGGCGAACGCGGAAACCCTGGCTCGTGTGCCTCCAGGGAGAGCTATCCCGCGCAGGACTGGTGTAGTCGCCTCGTCCCTTAACTTGCGAAGGAGGGGTTCCAACGCCAGGACGTACAAGAGAGGCGACAGCGGACAACCCTGTCGCACCGACCGGGAGACGGCAAAAGACTCCGACAGCTTACCGTTGATCTGCACCACTACCGTCGGCCTGTCATACAGTACAGAGATCCACTTGCGGAAGTCCGGATTAAATCCGGCGGCCTCCAGCACAGATCCCAGGAACCTATGGTCCACCCTATCGAAAGCTTTGGGCTGATCCAAACTGATCAGCGCGGCCTCGGCGTCGTCTTCTGTCCCCTCTATGATCGTGCGTATCAGATGAAGATTGTCCTGAATCGATCTCCCCTTCACAGCATAGCTCTGGTCTGGTTCGATCAAGTCAGTGATGACAACCTGCAACCGATTCGCAAGAACCTTGGCCAAAATCTTTAACTCTGTGTTTAGCAGAGTCAAGGGCCTGAAATCGTCTAAATCTTCCTCCCCACCATGCCGTTGACCTTTCCTCAGCAATGTGATCACTCCCTTGGTCACCTGCCCAGGGATGGAGCCCTGAACAAACCAATGAACATATCCTTCAGAATAGGGACCAACATGGGCGACAGCCTCAAGTAGAATTTGTAGGGTAGACCATCAAGCCCTGGGGACTTGTTGCAGCCGACCTGCTTCAACGCAGTAATGATCTCATGTTCCGCGACAAGACCATCACAGCTAGCCGCTCGAGCCGCCATGAGGCGGGGCGAGTCGGCCAAATAGCTGCCAAACTCTTCGACCCTGAGTCTGGGTAGTTGGGTGAAGCGCTCCGATAGATGCTTTCGAAACCCCTTGAAAATCTCCCGCGTCTCCTCATCGACATGAGGGCGTGCCCTTCCAGGTCATTTACCTTTCGGATGTACCCGTCCGAGCCGCACCTTAGAGC
The DNA here is from genome assembly GCF_053919585.1 of Euprymna scolopes. Classification (NCBI taxonomy): domain Eukaryota; kingdom Metazoa; phylum Mollusca; class Cephalopoda; order Sepiida; family Sepiolidae; genus Euprymna; species Euprymna scolopes. The sequence goes on from NC_136510.1 coordinate 37,241,589, forward strand.
AGCCTTACGCTCAACAGCGTCAACATTAACAGCCTCGTTCGAGACTTTCATTAGCCTAGCCCTAACTATCTGGCCCTCGTACCGCTCGCTAGCCAAGCAGCTGAGGTCTTGTCTAGCTAGTGCTATCTCTAGGGGGGCCCCACCCTTCAATGCCTGGGTCAGCCTATTCTCTGTACGCTTCTTGGCCTTAGCCTTATCTAGTGCGAGGCGTTGGCTGTATTTGACCGAGAAACGTCTAATCTTAGCCTTGAGACTAACCCACCACTTACTCCCGGTAACTGCCCCCACTAATGCCCGTTGGATTATCTCTGTAACCTTCAACCGGTAGTCTTCCAGCTCCAACAAGGTGCTGTTGAACTTCCAGTATCCGGCCAGTCTAGGCCTAGGGCTCAAGTTCAGACGGGCCATAACTAGTTTATGGTCCAAGTGTCCTAAAAAATGGAACGTGGGGCAATATAGGAAATCTACATCGCCTCTTCTAACTAACATCTGATCCAAGTAAGTACTTGGATAGGAAGGCGTATTAGGATGCCACGTCCACATCTCCCGCCCCGGGTGATCCAGATGAAATCTGTCGACCAGGTCGCATGAAGCCATCAGGTCAGACAGACTGCTGTCACACCACACCGACCCGCTAGTCCCCCCGACCTTATCTATCCTGGGATCAAGGATGGCATTCCAATCACCCATTAAGACTACCCTCTCTGGATCATCTACAAAGCCCTCCACCCGTCGAAAGAAGGAAGCCCGCTCCACAGCGGAGTTGGGCGCATAAACTGCGACTATCCGAAACACACTGCTATTAACGGCAACATCGACGACAATCGCCCGCCCGTCCTCGTCCGCGTGAACCACATTCACCGACGCTGATAGGGCGCGATTTACTAGCAAGGAGATTCCACGACTATAGGTATTGCTATATGCTGAGTAAACATCGTAATCGTTCACCAGCACCTGACAATCCCCATCACAAATAAAGTGGGTCTCCTGTATAGCGGCAATATCTACCTTGAGGGACATCAGATCTCTCAGCACACGCGCGGCCTTGCTTCGACATCTGAGGCCCCTCACATTATAAGTAGCCAAGTTTAAAGCCATGGTCACCTACCTTATTCAGTGTCACACACGGTCCTGAAGTCCTCGGGAGTGAGGACGTGGCAGGCTTGTCCAAGGCTTCCGGTCAGTAATTCAGCTGAGGGTAATCCATTCTTGGCCACGCCTCCCACGTCCAGGGGAAAGGTTATTTTGAGTGCCCTGTAAAAGGAGGGGTGGATGTAAACAGGGACTCTGCCCTCACATTTGTAAAATAAATTGTTCAGCGAAGGATGCTCCGTGTCCACCAGCTGCTGGCCCGGGATTGTATCCTTCACGGCGTCTATCATGGCCCAGAGAGCCTCTGTCCTGGAATCCTTGTTGACCCTAACAAATGTGGTCAACAAGGGAGCGTCCTTGAAGTTAGTGGGATCAGTAATATTGTCCCCGCCGACATATGTGAAGTTTCTTAGTTGGTTGTAACGGACCTTCTGCTGGCCTTTCAGCTCTGGTGTTGCCTGCAGAGAGCCTGTCTCACATATCCTTCCTCCTGGAAGGAAGGGGAGTCTTTTTGTCCGCTCTGTGCAGACAGTTGTGGTTGAGGTTGGTTTCTCTTTATCCAGGGGGAGGAGGAGTAGGGGAGGAGGCAGTGGGGGTTGGCGTGTCTGGTGTGGGGGTGTTTGGTGCTGGAGATGTTGCTTTTTTGGGGGCGTCATTTGTTCTTTCTGGGGATGGGTTACGTGCTAGAGTCCTTGGGGGTTTGGGGATGGAGGGGGGTTGTTGCTCTGGCTGTTTGGGGGTTGGGGTTGAAGGGAGATCGGCCTCAGAATTTGAAACATTGAATTTCGGGGTGGGGTTGCTTCCTTTTGTCTTCCTACTCTTTCTCCTCTTTGTACTCTTCTCTGCCATCTCTGCTGCTTCTGTTGATTGCACTACTGCTGATGCTGCTGTCTCTTCTTCCGACGCATTCTATTCCTCCGAGTCTTGAAGTTTTCTCTTGTTCGAGTAAGAGGGCGCCGGGATGTCCATGGGAGTTTGCTCTGGCTGGTCTTGGGTCACTGTTTGCTTGGGCATGCCTTTGGGGCGTCTGCCCTTCTTGGTGACTGTCGACCAACCAGCCTCTGCTGCTTGACACAGTTCAGCTGTAGTAGCAGTTGTTGATGGGGCTGCAGCCGGGGTTTGGGTTGGTTCTTTGGTAGGGGCCATCCCCTGTGATTTGTGAGTGGCTGTGGCCGGGAGTCTTTTAGGGCAGTCCTTAGCCATGTGCCCTTGTTTTTGGCAGTGCCAACATTGGGGCCTCCTGCCCTCCACGATAATGGTCATTGTCCACTCGTCGAATTTCAACATCGCAGGGATTTTATGGAATTCGGTTTTGTCCAGGACCATCTCGACCTTATGATCTCCGGTCATCACATTCCGTTGACCGCGGACAGGCGTGACGGATTCCACGTCTCTATACTGGCTTAGTATAGCCCCGACCTACCGGGCTCCCATGAAAACCGGAACGTTCAGCACGGTGACGTTTGTTCTCCTTTTATTGAGGTACTCTGGTTGGAGTCTAATCCTTTTCCTCCGGTGGTCGGTTTTTGCCAGCCTTATCGCATCTTCTGGGCTGGGGAGCAGCACGTCCCATGTGGCATAGCTCCTCCTGCAGATGTAACTGGCTGGAATGTTAAGCTCCAGGAGGAGTGCCACCATGCTGTCCTTGTCGACTCCTGTCAGGCTCCTGGTCTTTAGGTCAGACGCGGTCAGGGAGAGAACTCTTTTCTCCAACTTCTTGATTTGACCTGGGAGGGGTTTGATGATGTTGCCCACAGTGTAGTCCTTGTAGGTGGAGTTAAAGAGCTCTCTGTAACCCTCCGGAGTCAGTTGGTCTTGCTGCGGTTTTGGGCCCCACGCTGTTTCCAGCTCTTGTGGTGAGTTGGATGGCCTTGGACGTGGAGCTGCTGGCCCTGCCTGTGGTTGAGTTTGAGGTGTAGTTTTGGCCTTGTTGGGGGCCAGAGTCGGCCAGTCAGCGTCAAACGTTGCTTCCTGGCTTTGTCCCGTTCCCTGGCCGCCTCTCTTCTTCTTCGTTGCAGAGTCATCTTTGGGAGGATGCTCCGCGGAAGTTTTCTCCTTGGATGATTCATTATCTGGAGTTGGAGCTCCTCCAGTTGGTGATGAGGCACCGCTTCTTCCAGTTCTGCTTTCCTTCTGGAGCGTTGTCTTTGGGTGCGGGTCGTTCACTTCCCCTCTGAGAGTTTTAAGGGAAGCTAACGTTTCTTGTATTAACTTCCTGGTTCTCATAGTGACTCCGCTTTCCTCCTCCTCCTCTTCTTCCGTGGATGGGGGATCCTCTCCAGGGGGAGTCGGTGGGTCGCTTGAGATGGCTAGCATCTGCGGAGCTGTGAATGCAACTGGCTGTGGTTTTCCAGCTGCTTTTGCTGTCTCCTCGTTCTTCGTCCTCTTTTTCTTCTTAGGGTTGCCCTCTTGGGGCGCTAGGGTGACTTGGTTGCCATCGGTAAATGAGGATTGAGGTTCAGAGGGTGCCACTAGTTGTGGGTCACTTGAGTGGTACCTCGTTCCCTCATCCACCGCAGTTATGGAAGCTTCCATCTGGGGATGATCCTCTTGGGGAGCCCGGGTGGGAGTATTATCTCCGACTGACGAGGATTGAGGTGGAAGGGGTGTTGCAGGATGTGTACCACTCCGATCGCACCTCGTTCCCTCGTCAGCCGCTACTTTTACTCCCCGGTCTGGAAAGTGGTCCTCGTTGGGAGCAGGGGGCTGGTTTGGTTGCACTCCTGATGTTGGACCTGCCTGGGTCGCCGCGGGCTGCGGCTCTACCCTGGCCTTCTCCTCCTCTACATCGTTCGTGGTGGGTGCTCCCTCCGATGGGGAGTATTCTAGTGGAGCGATGTTGCGCATCTGCGGTGGTATCCGCTTTTTCCCCGGCATCGTGTGGAAAAACTGCACCGGCCGCTGCCGCGGACCAAAGTGTAGCGGGGAGAAAAGAAAACCCAGGGGAATGGAGGGGGTGGAGAGGGAGGAGCGGACTCAGAAGAAATTAGTGTTTTTGACCTCCCCTCACGGGGATGTCAGGTTAGCAGCTCAAATCCCCCGCAAGGGGGGAGAGCAGAGAAGAAAGACGCAGTGGGTGCTAGCGGGTCAGAGTGCCGCGTCGCAATTAAGAGAGAGAGGGGATAGACATTTCTGCCCACAGAGGGGAGCAAAAACGAAACACTCGCCCTACCCCACGTCACCCTACCCACTAACTACCTCAACGGAAGCGAGAAAGAGGACCCTGTCTGTTCGATCCATTGGGAGAGCAGCGAAGATAGACAAAGTTTGGGCCTGGCAGGTCAGAGTGCTGCTCAGGCAATTAAGTGGTGAGAAAGTAGACCATCCCAGTCTCGAGAAGTAAGACCAAAACGAAGAAAAACAACATGCAAAAAAGAAAAAATGAAAAAAGAAGGTCTCAACTACCAGCGATAGTGGTGTTGGTCCTGAGATTCCAGTCTCCCAAAAGAGGGGATCGGTTTTCGGGTCCAAGCTCCCACAAATGTGGAGTCGGTCCTTTAGGTCCTGACTCCCCAAAGGAGGGGGTCAGTCCTTGCTAACAAAAGTTAGTATGAAAAAGCACCTTAACCTAGCCCGAAAGCCCGGTGGTGGGTCAAGTTTCGTAACTGAGAGAACAGATACTACACTTTGATCTTTTTATTTATTTGCTTCCCCACTGAGCAAATTAGGCAGGAGGCCATTTTTTAATGTGGAGATAGGGGGAAGGGGGAGGGAAAGGGGGATCCAGCTCCCAAGAGGAGGGAAGTGGGAGCTGGATTAGAAACTGTTGGTATGAAGGGTTGCCCCTTCAGTGACCAAGGTCAGATATGTGGGGTTACCCCCACATATGGTCTGTGCTAGTCATAGCTTTGCAGCATCTGCCGGAACAGATGGTATTTATTTGCTCCCCCACCGAGCAAATTAGGCACAAGGCCGATTTTTTATGTGAGGAGTGAAGGGAGGGGGAAGGGAAAAAGGGGACCAGCTCCCGAGAGGTGGGAAATGGGAGCTGGTTAAAGGTCAAGCATGTGGGGTTGCCCCCACATATGGTCTTTGCTAGTCATAGCTTGCAGCATCTGCCGGAACAGATGGTATTTATTTGCTCCCCCACCGAGCAAATTAGGCACAAGGCCAATTTTTAATGTGAGGAGTGAAGGGAGGGGGAAGGGGAAAAGGGGACCAGCTCCCGAGAGGTGGGAAATGGGAGCTGGTTAAAGGTCAGGTATGTGGGGTTGCCCTCACATCTGGCCTTTGCTTGCAGTATCTGCCGGAACAGATAATACACTTTGATCTTGCCCAAAAGGCCAGCCAGGAAATACTTGTAGAACAGGCAGAGGGATGCAACATTTCGTCGGTGTGACAGAGGCTGAAACTTAGATGACAGTGCAGGACCTATCAGGTTAGGGACTCTTTTTTGAACCCTGTCCAGGCCAGGAGTGAGAGACGAGCAGCAGATGCATGCACCAGCCCAAATGTGACATGGGCGAATGGTGGCCTTATAGAGGTACAGGATACTTTTAGACGTAAGTAGTTTTCTAGCACAGTAGAGAGAGCCCACCTTCTTTGCACTTAGGGTCAGTAGTAAATAAGTCATTTGCTTACAACTTAAATTAAGCCTCCTTACTTCTTTAGCTATAAGCGGACATTAGTTTACTTATTTATTTTTTTTATTCAGTGTGTAAAAATCACTTTGAACAACATATTTTGAAATTAGAAAAAAAAAAAAAAAAACAACAAAAAAATTGTTTTAGCGCGTTAAAATTATATAGGTTGGTAGATAATTAAATTCTACCGTGTTTGGTGTGATTTTTTTTTTTTTTTTTTTTTTTTGCCGTTGTTTCTTGCTTTTTACAATTTTCAGAACTTAACTTTTCTACACTTTAACTAAACGAATAAATACTTCTAAATTAAGGGGAGTGCTTAAACTACGGAGGTTGGACCCCCCCCCTCCCAATGTACTTAACTTGGAAAAATCGATTTTATAGCGAGTTTTAAGAACGGTTAGCCGATAAAAAAAGGTGAAAAACAAAACAAATAATCAATAAATAATTGTTACCAAAGGCAATAAATGCTACATTTTTACCTACATGAATGAGTTTACTTTATGTTTTAAAGTATTTTCAAGCGCTTTTCTTTATTTTTTAATCTAAAATTGCGGGTGTGAGGGTGTCAAATATCTCCAGATTTTCTAGAAAAAAAACACTAGCCGCTAGATCAAAATTTTCCCCGCTAGATTGCAAACGAAATCGCCAGAAATTTTGGCAGAAAACAAAAAAAAAATAAATAAAATCGAATAGAAACAAAAAAATAAATTCAACCAAATAAAGGGGAGTAATCTATATTGAATAGCTACAGATTTACCCCCCTTTGTAAAAATAATTTTTAAAATAATTTTGTAAGGCGGAAGATATCGATTACAAAGTCTAGAATCCGACTGATTTAGTGTTATATATTAGCTATATTAGATTAAAATTGTGTGTGTGTGTGTGTGTGTGTGTGTGTGTGTTAAAAGAGAGAGAGAGAGAGACAGAGAGAAAAAAAGAGGTGGCGAAGCGGAGATAATGAAAGTATTTTGCTTCTAAGAAATAAATTTTTTTTTATCTCTCTCTCCTGATTCAAAATAGTTTCACTATCTTGATTAACCTTTTTCTAAGTATTCCTGAAGTACACTTCCATATTAAGTGTGAAACTAAAAACGTAGATCTTTCGAAAAAAATAAAAAAACATTTCTCTTGTTTGTCCTGTCCTTATTCGATTTCCCTCTCTTTGCTTCCTTGTCGACATTTGTGATGATGAAAGTATTCTTTTAAAATTTTATGACGCAAAATATCTCATGAAAAAATATTAAAAGCCAAATGAGCTCAAAAACAAACAAACAAACAAACAAACAAACACAAGAAGATTTTTTTTATTCTAACACTTTGACGAGGAAAAAGTGCGAAAGACACCTGCAAACCAATCTGAACAAAAACAGTTTTGTTTTATTTTTCTGTAACTTTTAATTTAATTTTTTCTATATTTGCAAGGACAGAACAAAAACAATGTCAGCAAATCATGTAAGTCAGACGCTTTCTATTATTTTAATTTATTTTTCTTGTGTATACACTCCCTGACCAGTAGCTTTTATATATTGAAGATTTGGTAAAACTATACAAACACCGTGACAGCGAATTAACCCTAACCCTAACACTAACCCTAACCCCAACCCTAAACCTAACCCTAACCCTAAACCCTAACCCTAAACCTAACCCTAAACCCTAACCCTAAACCCTAACCCTAATCCTAACCCTAACCCTAACGCTGTCACGGTGTTTGTATAATAATACCGAAGATTTCAACTTTAAAATAGTTGCAATTAAAACAACGGGTTTGTTTTACTGTACACATAGATTCGAAAAAGTTGTCAAAAAACAAATATGTAACAAATAAATGTTATCAAAGGCAAGATAAGTTACTTTTCTACCCAACTGGATATGTTTTTAGTGTTTTTATTCAATGTAACATGTTTATTCAGCTCGAAAAACATACAGCGTTTACCGACGTATTGGAAAATTCAAAATGGCGGCCGACCCTCTCTCGGAGACGGTACGTTTGGGAAAAGGAGTTATAAATAAAAAAAAAAAACATTCAAAATACTGTTAAAAACCCGCCGAATATATGTCAGCCTATGTCACGGTAACATATATTGAACGAGTTTCTAACAGTATTTTGTCTGTTTTTTTTTTTTATTATTTAAACCCATTTTCCCAAACTTACCGCCTTAAAAAGAGAGTCGGCTGCCATTTTAAATTTTCGAATACATCGGTAAACACTGTATGTTTTTCGAGCTGATTAAGCATGTTACATTAAATATAAACACTAAAAACATACCCAGTTAGGTAGAAAAGTAACTTATCTTGCCTTTGATAACATTTATTTGTTATATATTTGTTTTTTTGACAACTTTTTCGAATCTATGTGTACAGTAATACAAACCCGAAACGACATTACCATAACCAAATTAGGATAATCGTTAAAGAATCGATAAAGACATTAAAAAAAAAAAGGAAATATTAAAATAAATAAAGTATATTGCACGTACCCGTTATGGAATTAAGTTCTCATTAAAAAAATTCATTTAATTTGATCAAGTAATTTTTTCGTTTTTTTTTTTTTTATTTTTTACAGACGAAATTCAAATTTTAATGAGATCGATCGTATCCCGCCATCTTGCTTATTTCGCGGACGAGGAGGGGTGCCTTTAAATGAAAAACGGATTAAACAAAGGACAAAATGAAAAAGACTTCTTTTATTTTTTTATTTTTTTTACATAGGAGTCACCACTTATCAAGGCCCGGATGCCACTCAAGGATAAATGTTAATGAGTGTACAGTAGTCAATGGATAATATCGTAGTAATCGTTAGCAGTGGAAATTTGGTAAATTGGATTACTTAAGGGGGTGGTTCAACGAGAATTTGTTTACGTTGGACTTGAAGACGATCAAATTATAGTCAGCCGGAAAGCAGGCAAACGGAAGAGAGTTCCACAGGCGTGCAGTTCTAAGAAAGAAACTTTGTTCATGGAATCTACGTCTTGGTTTAAACATAGATAAAGAGTGGAAGAAATTATTGGCAGAGTTTCATAAGGTTAAAAAAAGACATAGAAACTCTGTAAAATAAGTGAAAAAAAAAAACCCTAAAATATTTATCTAGGTATTTTTTCTGCCTATTTTTCAAAAATTATCGCGTCAAATTTTGACAAACTTTAAGCGGTGGAGTTATCTCCCATGGCGCCACCCTCCTCGTCCTCGAAATAGGCAAGATAGCAAGATGGCGCTATTTCATTAAAATTTGATTTTCCTCTATGAAAAAAAAACAAAACTTCCTGATCAAATTAAGTGAATTTTTTTATGAGAACTTAATTTCATGACGGATACGCACAACTTTTTTTTTTTTGTTTTAATATTTTTATTTCTTTCTTTTTTTTTTCAATATTTTCTTTCTTTCTTTCTTTTTTCAATATTTTCATTTCTTTCTTTTTTTTCATTATTTTCTTTCTTTTTTTTTTCAATATTTTCATTTCTTTTTTTCATTTTTTTTCAATATTTTAATTTCTTTCTTTTTTTTCAATATTTTCTTTCTTTTTTTTCAATATTTTCATTTCTTTTTTCTTTTTTTCTTCAATATTTTCATTTCTTTCTTTTTTTTTTCAATATTTTCATTTCTTAATGTCTTGATAAGTAAAGGTAAACTAAACAAGTACCATTTTTTAAAATGATAATTAACCATTTTAATAAGAAATTGTAGCCATTATAAGGCCGATTTTGATCTAGATAGTTCGAATTAAGTTATCTCCCACTAATTTATAAAATAAATGGCGGATCAAAACATACAATATTGTTTCTTTATAAAATTTTATTTTCTTAATTAAAAAAAAAAAAAAATACTTGATCAATTTACGTAATTTTTTGGAATATGACATCTCTGTTCCTTGGCGGGATATCATAAATTGTTTGTTTTAAGATTTTTCCGGAATTTTGTTTTGAAAATACGTTTAATTATAATCAAGTATCACAATATCTTTACCAAATTAGGGTAATCGTAACTATTACTGACACAAATTATTTTAAGAGAATAGGGTTAATAAAAATTAATTAATAAAAAAACGTTTGTTACGATACAGACAAGAGATCGATTTTTTTTATATGTCGTTTTAAGCACAAACAATATTACGTATGGAATTGTCATGCCGAAAATAGAAATATATTAAAAAATTACGAAAAATCATCGTGTAGAAAGTTATTTCACGTTAAAAGTATTTTTTTACGGAAAATTGGGTAAAATTGCATCTTTTTAAAAATTAGGCTAAATGCAGGGGACATAACTCCGACACGAATATTTTAGATCACTTGTGTCATGGCTGCAATATTTGTTGTCTGTAGTGAGACTTTTTTTTACTTGATGAATTTTCGTAATTTTTTTAAATGTTACTATTTTCGACATGACAAGTAAGTAATATTAGCTTTGCATTAAAACGACATATTTAAAAATCGATTTGTCGAACAAGCACCTCAAAAACTATTTATTTCGTCTACCCATTTGTGATCTTCCATTATTTTTTTAATTTAATATTTAAGGCGCTTCTATATTATAATAACGAAAAAGTATTGAATTTCAAGTAAAACAAATGTTATGCACATAATTGTCATGTCACAAACAGTAACATATCAAAAAATTACAGTAAACAATAACGTAGAAAAATAATTATTCGTGAAAAACAATTCCGATAAGGGCAAAAATCAACAGTTCAATAAGGTTACATGGTGGGTCGGACATATTGCGTCACGTCACATAAGCAAAAGGGGAAGTAAGTCAGTTGAAACACAATGTGTAAGAGACAAAATTTATTCAGAATAGAAAAATAAACATAGCATATATACATAATTTGTTAATTTTTAAAAATAACTTTTTTAAAAATGTTTGAATTTCCAATTTATTTATAAAAAATATAACAGTAAATTGGCCCTCTTGCAGTTTAAGGAAACTAAAATATGGAGAAAAAAATGGGACATAAGGCGCGTTACCGTGGCTACCGAGAAAGAAGGCCGATGCATATGACAGCGTAACGTCACTTCCTGATTAAGTTGTAGGTATAGACAGATTCCGGTATTCAACCACGTGGTCATGCTAACAGGCATAAAAAAAAATATGGCTATCAATATGTGTTACCAATTGTCCATGTATGTTCTAAAGAAAAAGAACAATTCTCCATTCGCAAAATAATTATTATAATTGCACATTTGGGAAAATTTTAATCAAAATATCGTAAGTGAATTCGTGTTTGAACTTTTATTTTTATTGGAGAAAGTCGAATATTTCATTTTATTTATTATTTTTTGTTTTTACTGCAAAACAAACAATTTTTGGGTTTGTATTACTGTACACATAGATTCGAAAAAGTTGTCAAAAACAAATATATACCAAATAAATGTTATAAAACTAGACAAAATACTGTTTGAAACTCGCTCAATATATATTACCGTGGCATAGGTTGACATATATTCGGTGGTTTTTTAATAGTATTTTGTCTAGTTTATTATTTATAACACCTTTTCCCAAACTTACCGTGTTAAAGAGAGAGTCGGGCTCCATTTTGAATTTTCCAGTACATCGGTAAACAGTATGTTTTTCGAGCTGAATAAACATGTTACATTAAATAAAAACACTGAAAACATATCCAGTTAGGTAGAAAAGTAACTTATCTTGCCTTTGCTAACATTTATTTGTTATATATTTGTTTTTTGACAACTTTTTCGAATCTATGTGTACAGTAATACAAACCCCAATTTTTATATAATATTTTTCAGTCCGTTCTTTTAATAATAAATAAAACTTTTCACTGAGTATTTTCAAATATTTTAAAGTAAGCATTTTTCACGGCAGTGTTTTTTTTTTTTTACGATTGGTGAATTATCAATATTTTAGCACGGGGCGTAATTCATTTCTTTGAAATATATTTAAAACTTCAATTTTTTGTTTTTTATAACATTTTAACTGTAAATAATTTACATGACGAGTTTGTTTTACTGTACACATAGATTCGAAAAAGTTGTCAAAAAACAAATATATAACAAATAAATGCTATCAAAGGCAAGATAAGTTACAAACATGCCGACACTTTTATTTTTAAAATATATTGATAAACATTGTATGATTTTCGAAGTGATTACACGTTTTAAAGTGAGTAAAACCACTAAAAACCTTTCGAGATAGGTAGAAGAGTAACTTATCTTGCATTTGATAACATTTATTTGTGATATATTTGTTTTTTGACGACTTTTTCGAATCTATGTGTACAGTTATACAAACCTAAAATTTAATTTAACTTGAAAATAATATTTAAAATACACATGCGTACACTGCACAAGCACCCTTATTATTATCATAATAATAATAGTAATAATAATAAAACAACTGGTGTAGATGACATCGACTGGCGCCACACCACACCAACTAGTTGTGAAGGGTCAGGGAGGATGGAAAGACTGAGGTGAGAGAGTACTGATCAAATCTCCACTGGAAGTGTGCAGTTCAAATCTGGTACCTTGGGGAGGCATTTTGTCACCCAAACCCCAGGAAACACCAATGGCCGATGCTAACGAGAAATCAGTGACAACGGCTATTGCAATAACATCATCTGTACAAGTGGTCGAAAGGTGGAGAACACTGGAAATCTAGGGAGACTTGTTGTCACTTGGTCTCCAGGGAACACCACGGGTTACTGCCAGTGAGCAATCACTGATGATGGCTTGTGAGCCAACTCTGTACATTTTGATGAAAAACATGGGAAAAAATGGACATAGAAGAACAGAAAACCAAAACTTTAACTATAATTTCTGTATTTAAAGTAATAGTTATTTAAATATTTCAATCTTGTGGAGAAAATCCAGCTTCCCAATAAGGGACACTCTGGATAGGAACAAAAATAATCTCAGTCATGAAAGATTTCTCCTCCACCAACCGAAGACAGGAAAGGTAAAGTGTAGCATCAAAACAAATACTACACTGATCTTGTTCCGAAGGCCAAAAAATATTTGTTTAATGTTTCTTTAATTGTTTGTTCCCTAAATTCATAATTCAGTTTTATCAGTATTAAATTGTATTTCGCTTTAAAATTATTTAATTTTACATAATATTTATATTTTATATAGAATAAAGTTCAGTTTAAGTATTAATCGAACTGTGTTGCTTTTTTTTTTTTTAAATGTTTTATTGCTCTTTTTCAAATGGCCCTCATATAGTGCTGACTGTCTGACAAATCTTACCTACATTGTCTGCAGACATTTTTCAGTTAACAGGCCTTCTTCTTACTCTCGGTGGCCGTGGCGTTACACCAGAAGAAAGAATGCCATCTGATTGGATGGTGAAATTGGCGTCATTTTATAAATAAAATGAAATATTGAAACTGACAATATTAGAAAACAATATTTTTTTTTATTAAATACAGGAATTAAAAAAAGAAAATGATTTTTAGCAGTTTAGATCTTTTTTATTGAATCACTCCCACATAATTTTATAAATAAAATGTGTGAGATTTCTCTCACAAGGTTTTTGCCCTCAGCAGAATGGAAGGAAACCAAACAGAAATTACAACACGGTTACCTTAAAACTTACAATGTACATTTTATTAAAATAAAAAAAAGGTCCAAGTTGCAAAAGATGTGTCATCTTCAGCTATCGGCCACTTTGGGCTGGTAACGACCTCAAAGGGAATAATAGTTCGTCCTCAATAAAGGTTGGGTAGAATTCCCGCTGACGAAGTAGTGCGCAGGTTGGATATGTTGAGGTGACTTCCAAGTCAGGCTGTTAGCTGGGCATACACGAGGAGTCCTTGTAGAATCTGTCCAATGGCGGACGAATCACAGGTCAAACAGTAGACCCTAATTTCGTCTTGACAGACATTAAATTGTAGCACTAGCGTGCAAATATAAATTCGTCCTGCTTAAGGGCATTGCTAATTACAATGATAAATTTCCGCTCCACATTTGGGCATTAAAACGTCTCGAAGCAACAAGGTATTTTCGCTGCCTCGATTCGAGTGAGAAATACAGTCTTTCCAACTCTGCGTCTGCTTGGATTCTGATCTGTAAAGGGAATTTGGCACCAAGAACATTCTCGGCAGTTAGTTATAACATGGAATTTGATTGGTTAAAATAATTCCGTTGGCAGAGAAACCGTCCAATAAAAAGCTTGCTTATTTCTTCAGAATTTGTTACAAATGACAAACAAGTAAAGATAATTAGAAATGATGATAATGAAACGGTATTGAAATTGACAATAGTAGAAAACAGATTTTTTTGGTACTTCTACACTTTATCACCGAAACTGGAGACGCCCTTTTATTTCATGCACCTGTCATAAATATCCAAGGGAGAAATCAGTATTTTAAATTATGGCCAAAGCATAAAATAAATAACAACGCTCGCGCAGTTTAAACAATTATGAATATGTCATTTCATTTTTTTGTTTTTAATAAAAAAAAAATATATGTTTCATGAAAAACTTTCCCGTTTTCATTAATTAAATCGAAACATTTCCAATCAAACAATTACGGATATATGTTCTCTTTCACTTTATTTATTCACCTTTTTTCATAGTTCTTTCCGGAATTTTATCTAGTTCAATTTTTTTGTTATTTATTTCTAGTTTCGGTCATAGTTTAAAATACTGATTTCTCCCTTGCATTTTAACAGCAGGTGTGTGAAATAAAATGGCGTCTCCAGTTTCGTCGATAAAGTGTAGAAGTACTGTTTTTTTTGCAAACAAATAAAGATAATTAGAAATATTAATGAAACGATATTGAAACTGACAAAAGTAAATAGTTGATTTTTTTTTTTTGTTTTTTTTTTTGACAAATTCCATTTCCAATTTTCTAAAAATTTTAAAATAAACTAAAATCTTTTACTTTTTATAGCCAATCGAATTGTGTTACTTAAATATGACTTTTTAAAAGATCTAAACTGCTAAAAATCTTTTTTTTTTTAAATTCCTGTATTTAAAAAAATTATTTAATAAAAAAAAATCTGTTTTCTAATATTGTCAATTTTTATTTATAAAATGATGCCAATTTCACTATCCAATTAGATGGCATTCTTTCTACTGGTGTAACATGACGTATGTCCTATTTTTTTTCTCCATCTTTTTGTTTCCTTAAACTGCAAGAGGGCCAGTAAATTTGTAAGAAATTGTAAACTTAATTACCCCCACCCCGTTAACTCTTCACTTAAGATCGGTAGATATTGAAACCAAATCGCTAGATTTTACAAATGTCTTTTTTCATGAATAATTATTTTTCTACCTGATCGTTTTCGGTAATTTTTTGGATATGCTGCTATTTACGACATGACAATTACGTAGGTACCATTCGTTTTACTTGAAATTCAATTTTTTGTTTGTTATAATATAGAAGCACCATATCTAATATAAGTTATAGGCCTTTGAAGTTTCGTAATTATCAGATTTGAGGAGAGTAGCTATCTTGTTGTTCTCCAGATAACCATCTATATTTATAAAAGAAAATTGCATAAAATATCCAGAATTCAACTTATCTAAACACACACAGAAACGCAGAAAAATCCGTGCTTCTTCGTTGTTAGAGTAAAATTAAAAAATCGGAATATTAAATTGCAAGTAAAACCAATGGTATCTTTGGATATTTCCCATGTCGGAGCAATGAACATATCCAAAAATTATGAAAAATGATGAGATCAAAAAATTAATTGGTTCTTATTCGGATTGGCACTCATGGCGACAAAACTAAAGAAAATACAGAAAAGTCTTGTAGGATGTTCGGTCGGGATTTATCAATTTATAGGACCACGGTTGCGTGTTGCCATTTTTATTGAAGTCGGGAGTCACCAATTGTAGGAGTGTATTCACGGAACCATTAAAGGTAAATTTAACGGGATTGCTGATTGATAGAAAGGACTCACCAATCTCTGGAAAAAACGGCACTCGACAAAGAACATGAAACCGCTAAATATTATATTATATAAGATTAATAAAAAGCAAATAACATTTGTGTGTAAGAGAGAAGAGTTTTAATAGAAATATGTTACACTTTTGCTGCAAGAAATGCCTTGTAACTTTACTAGTTTATATATGAATCATTTTATTAAGTTTTCATTTTTTATTTTTTTCATACTTTTGAAGAACTCGGAGTATTCTAGAAATGGAGTTTTAGATAAAGTCACAAATTTTAGAGGTAAGTTAACTTATTTAATTCACTGCAATAGATTGACTAGTCCCTGGTTTGTGCTGATCATATTTGCTTATTTGCTATATTGTATTCTGTCATCTGAAATAAGAAAGGCCAACATTCAAAGCATGCTGATGAGATCTTCCAATGTTGGCTATCAAGAAAGTCATTGCCGATCATGATGTGTAGGTCTTTTCTCTGAGCCCCATGATGTTTTATGTATGTTTGCTGTAATTTTTACATGGTTTTGCTAGTGTATGTGGCAACACCAGAACCAGGATTATTTTACCTCTTCACACTTTTAGGTAAGTACATTTTACATTACTTCATTGTATTTGTCCAATTTTATTTTCAATTTTTATTTTGAAACATTCAATTTGCGTAATTTCTTGTGTAATATCATATGATGTATTTTGTTTTCAGATATTTTGATAAAAGTTGCTGGAAAAAGACGCATTGCAATTTTTGTTTGCAGAGATGGTGAACCACAAAATTTTCTTGCTCATCAAAACAGAACTGTAACTGCCAGCCAGCCAGTCATGAAATAAAAATGTTTTGATGCCTCATATGGATGTTATTGATTTTATGTTTCTTATCTCCTGGAATTTTTTCACTCCTGACTGATTCTGGCCTTTGTTAGTGGTCATCATTCAACCACCCAGAAGTTGACTATTCACGATAACAGCCAGACAGTCTCCATTCAAAGAGGTTCACCTGCAGATAATCTTGGACATCACTTTTCTTAAACAGGTTGATGCCAGCATAATCACTGCTCTCCCCACCATTCAGTGAGATACTTATTTTACTCCAAATAAAGAAAACATTCCTTGGGTGGTCAGACTCCGACCAGATATTTTCAATTCTCTATGTTCCTCTTCTCTTCTTTTGTGAAGCATTTATCACCTGCAACATCTGTCATTAATATTCACCACCAAAAAAATGCTGTGCATTTTTACCCTTTTCAACTTTGACCAATCGAAAAAGCTGCCATAAAACAAACGTAAAAAGAAACAGAAAGATTTGAAATAGAAAAGAAATCAGGTTCATCACATAATGATACCTCAACCTCACATTTGTCCCTTGATCCCATTTCCTGCCTGAGTGAAGTACCGCAGTAAATAAAGGAGAGGGCAAACTGATAAAAAGGATTAATTATTGTTGCAGACCCGTGTTAGGGGTTACAAATGAAAGAAACCACAAGTAGTGTAAAGTGTATAAAATATAATATGTATTCATCATAAAAAATACAGGAGCCACTAAAATGGTATGAGAGGAACGCGTTCGTAGTATGCGGCTAAACATGGTATGAATGTTTCTATTTAGTCTCTAAAACCAGTGTTGTTCATAGGACTGGTTGATTCCACTTAGTACTCAAATAGGGATGATTTGTACCCCACAACAATTATCAGGTTATCAAAATTATTCCAATGACTATTTATGTAAAACTAGTGAAAAAAGCCTTTGCTGAACATACAAAAACACGTGCGGCTGTTTTGCCTTTTATATATATAGAGATATATATGTAAATATACGATAATATATATATAATAATAATAATAATAGCAATATATATATATAGAGATATATATGTAGATATACGATAATATATATATATAATAATAATAGCAATACAATAACGGTATATATAATGACTTTTATTTTGATTTTATGGCAAGTTTTTTCTGATAAATATATATCCAGGCATAATCACGTTAACACACCGGTTCCCCATCAGATCACTGAAGTTAAGCAACACTGAGCCTGGTTAGTACTAAAATGGGTGACCATTTAGGAATACCAGGTGCTGTATGTGCTCTCCGCTTATCTTGGCATTATTTCCAGTCAATCTTGGTCCTCTCCTTGCCATTGGCCTCAAGCAGTGGTGATTCAGGAGGGATGTGGTTGCCCTAAAAATTTCTCCACTCAGTTTCAACTTAGAACGTGAAACACAATTATCTCACTGCCCGACTCAGTTCATGAATTGAAGATTTAAACCATGGTAATTTTTTTTTTTTTTTATGGCATATCAACCATTTTTAGATTATTTAATTTGGAATTCAGTAATTTAAAAAAAAAAAAAAAGGGTTTCATGCTTCAAGTTCTTTATGGCTTCAAATATTTATTCATGGTGTTTAGTTTGGTTGTTTTGTAGAGAAAAAAAAAGTTTATGTTTTGGTCTTTTCAGAACATGATTAAGTTTTGCAAAGGGAAAGGAAAATATAGAATAACATCAATGTTTGGTGCGTTTAAGTCAAGAAACTGATCTCTTCAGCAGACAGCCTGATCTGATAGCATCTAGAAGACGACAGTAAAATTAGCATTTGCAGTTTTCTGAGAAAACTGTCATAAAATGGAAAACCAGCTTTTTCTTTAAAAACAAAAATGGATTTCGATTTTAAGAGAAACTCTCATGATTTAAGCCAAAAATTTTCTGGATAAAAACCCAAATTCCCCTTAGTGTGTCGTCCATCGGAATTAGATATACATGAGTTATTTCCCTTTATCCCTGATTACTCATTATATTCCTCATACTACACCATCCATCCACGTAAGAGACAATAGATGTTGATTGACTACTATATTTCAGTTTTCAATAAATATTTCATAGTGTTCACACGTGTCCGTTGCATATCCATTCATCATTCTAATCCGCTACTAACCTAATATAGAAGGAATGACAAAGACCATCTGATCATCCTAGGGATGATAAATGACTCACGATGGCAGTTTATTTAAAGTGAAGCTGTTTTGTATAGAGTCGCCTTACTTTTATCCCAGCCTGATCCAGCAGCAGTAGCAGGACAAGATCAAGACAGCTTGAGGCCAGGTTAGGGTTAGGCCAGGTGAGGTGCAGGTTAGGGTTAGGCCAGGTGGGGTGCTGGAGCTGCCAGAAGTGTCGATGTCCTTCTACATATAATGCATGGTTTTCCCAGATAGCCACCCATCTGGTACTGACCAGGCTCAACATTGCTTAACTTTGGTGAGCTAATGAGAACCGGTGTGCTAACGTGATTATGCCGCTAAAAAACAGAAAACTCACATTCTTGTGAATATAGTTATTATTTGGAACACAGATAACCCTCATTTGCGTTTGTTTGCTGAAAAGCTTACTGTAAGATGAACATTATATGCTTCCAGAAAGCAAAGCAAATAAATAGAAAAATTTTCACTGCATCTTGCCAAACTTTCACACATAAACACTCGTCTAGCTGTAACCACTATCAACAATTTTCCCCCACTCTCTATCTGTGCCTAAATCTAAATGCAGATTCCATGAACAAAACTTCTTCCCTAAAACTGCCTACCTGTGGAATTCTGTTCGTCTGGCTTGCTTTCCAGCTGACTACAATATGGCCATCTTCAAGTTCAATGTAAACAAGTTTCTTTGGAGCCGTCTCCTTAAGTAATCAAATTATACCCAAATTTCCACTACTAACGATTACTATGTTGTTATCCCGATGACCACCATATACTCATTAACCCTTATCCTCGAGTAGCCTTCAGGAGTAGATAAGTGGTGCTTCCTTTGTAAAAAAAAAAACTGGATACATTGTCTGACATTTTTTCTTGTTGATATAAACTGCCTATTTTTAAGTTGTTAAGTGCAATAAATCTGAAAATTGCCAAATATGCATACAGACAACTGCCCTTTCTATAATACTAGCTTGGGTGCTCGGCGTTGCCCGGGTGTTTGGAGGTGTGTGTTGAGCAAAAAAAAAAAAAAAAGAAAGGTGGCAGGCTCAAACCTATATCGCAAAGGAGGAAAAGAATATGAAAAAAAAAAAGTAACGTCTTTGCTGTTGCGTCCATCGGCAAACCTAAAGTGGCAAAGGTTTAAATTAAGGCTGGTCAATCGAAAAGAGGGGATAACTTTCGAAAATATCAGAAAAAAAAAAAGTGACTCCTCCCTGTAAAAAAGTGCCCAGTTGAAGGTGAAGAAATGGATGTTTTCAGCCAATTTTTCAATATTTGTCGCGCGAAGGGTTGAGCTTCAAAACAATGCCGGTCTAATGAAAATCCGTCGCCTCTGTCAAAAGTTTTAGGCAGAGATACATACGTACATACATACACACATACATGATGATTGCAACGTCTTGTCAGACGAGTGCCACTCCCTCAGACACTTAAAGTCCATAAGCCCAAAAATGACTTCTTTTTTTTTTTTAGTTCTACTAGTGAATTCACATGCTCAAGCAGGCATGGCACTGCAGACAGTCATTGAGATCAATTATTACACACTTCCAGCATTTCAAGCCTCAATGCATCACAACTTTTCCATCGGTACAGGACCATTTTTATAGACAAATGACTGAGGGAGTATCTATACACAGATGATGTCACAGAGTCTTAGCTTTGTACGACAGCTTTGTCTCTCTCTCAGTTCAAAATGTTGAGATCCAGCAACAAGCAAGAGCAAGATAGCCAGTAACAAGTTAAACTGCAGACCAGCTTAATGCGAGTACTGGTCTCCTGCTTTATGGTTTTTTAAATCAGAGATTTGCTTCTCCTAGAAAGGTTGCCTTCACCACAGCTTACAGGAGCCCTCTTGACCCCAACACACACATATGCACACAAACACACACAGTGCTAGTTGGCCATTGACCCCGACAAAGGGTTCATTCGCCCATTGGAAGGTCTTGTTTTTAATCCTTCAGGGAGACTAGCCACTCTCCTCACCAAACAAGTCTGGTGGGGGAACCAGTTTAGTCGCCGGTGACCCGACACATACATACATACATACATTTAAACAGACAGGTGATATTTATATTATAGAAGCAACAAATGATGTAATTGATATTAGGAAGGAAGTTAACACTTGTTTGTTTCTTAACTGAAAAGAGTAAGGTGAACATTATAGACTTTGAAAAGGCAAAACAAATAAATAGAACATTTTTAGGGTAAAAAATGCATACATATATTGACATTTTGTCTTGTTCATGTAAACCAGGCGTGCCCATTATGTCAATCACGGTCAACTGGCCGACTGCAAAGTCATTGTGGATATATCACATGGCATTTAAAAGAGAAAACCGTTGACACCAACCTATCATCTGTCCTCACGATAACATCTGACCTCTAGGTTTGTTAGAAAATATTGGAAAATTGTTATCCCATCTTAATTAGAAACAACAATTACATTTCTGGTCTTTCCTACTTTAATGTAATGATGTATCAACATCTCATGATGCGGATGCTGGTTTTCCCACTTTCAGTTATCTACTAAAAGCGACGAAACAGAGGATGGATATTTTGAGCAAGGGAGACAACTTCTGAGATTTTACATCTTTTTCAAAATTCCTCCATATGCTATTGAGTTAATCCAAGGTGGTGTTGCTTCGAATCTTTGAGCCAGCCTTGCTAGTAACTTATCATGTGCCTCCTCAAACCTAGTAGTTATATAAAAAGATATCTATTATATAAAGGACACATGTGTGTTTGTATGTTCACTAAAAACTTTTCTCATCTGCATCTTACAGACACCAATGCAGCATCGCTAGAAAGAGCCATCTCTCAGACAAAAACTATTTTAAAAACTGTAGAAAATCGTCCATTATTCTATGTAGAAATATTTTGTTTGAAAGGAGGGTCAAATAAAAACCTTGCTTTCAATGCAGTTTGCAAACTCCACATGCATTAATCGTCAATACATTCTTTCGTTTAAAATAGCTAAATTTGTGATGTTATAGCAGCTGTGTTCTTGTAGGCCTATCGATAAAAGCGTTTGGTTACTAACTTGAGTTATGCGAGTTCGCACCCGACATTCGTCATTGTTTTTTTTTTTTTGTTTTCTTTTTTACTTACAAAATTTTGCTTTTGGTTTCGCTTCTGGCTGATGGCACCTAAGTTCCGGTTTTTTTTTTAATGATCGGGCGACGCTGCCTCCCTGGTGTCAATTTTTTACAACCCCACCCCTCTGCTAGTCATTTAAACAAAATAAGTAGGTTTGAGAACACTTTTTAAAGATCTTGTCAAGCTGGCCCAATGGTTATCGTATTTGACTCACTGTCTTTAGGTTTTGGTTTCAATCTCATCTTGAGTATTTTTTTTTTTACTTACAAAAAGTGAACTGTTTAGAAAAAACATAACACTTGCATGATGAACCACCTCCTTAAGTAAGACACTTTATCAAATCTCCATCACTAACATACTGTACACACAATAACCCTTATCCTCGAGTGGCTTCCGGGCCTTGATAAGTGGTGACTATCTTGTAAAAAAAAAAAAATGCATGTTTCAGTATTTTGCCCATTTCTCTTTTTTCTTTTTTTACTCCAATTTTTCAAGGAATTTAGCGTTATACTTAGTACCTATGGTAGTTTTGTTTATAATAAATGAGAAATCTGAATTAATAAATATGTAATATTTATGCATATTTTTTACGACCGGGAAACATTGGGCAGCCTGCTAGTAAGTAGGTAGTATAACTTTTGATTGTTCTCATATTTTTTAGTAAACATTTTTATTCAATAAATGATGATGAGTTAATTATAAGAAATTATGTTTTTTTTTTTCGTCTATAAAGAGAAAATTGTCATGACAGGTTTTTTATGTAATAAAATGCATAAGGATTATAAAATTATGTAATCACTTAAAATTTTTCAATTAAATAATAAATAATAATTTTAAAATTATGTAACTGCTTAAAATTTTTGAATTGAATAATTAATAAGAATTTTAAAATTATGTAACCACTTAAATTTTTCAATCGAATAATTAATAAAAATTTTAAAATTATGTAACCACATAAAAAATTTTCAATTAAATAATTAATAAGAATTTTTTAATTATTTAATCACTTACAATTTTTCAATTAAATAATTAATAATAATTTTAAAATTAGTTTATCACTTAAAATTTTCCAAATAAATAATTAATATGAATTTTAAAATTATGTAACCACTTAAAATTTTTCAATTAAATAATTAATAATAATTTTAAAATTATTTTATCACTTAAAATTTTCCAATTAAATAATTAATATGAATTTTAAAATTATGTAATCACTTAAAATTTTTCAATGCAGAGAGAAATGTCAAAAATGTCATTTAATTTCAATTTTTATTTATCAGAAACCCGATCTTCTCTCATTACCCTCAAACTTTTACCCAAACCTCCACACCCAATTTTTAGTTTATAGCAGAGCATTTTGACTTGGGCGTGTCATAAATAACTCTCATGCTAGAAAAAATGTATGCACCCCTGATGCAAACTATCTGTTTTTAATTGGTTGGTTGTTTTTGTTTTACAGCATATCAACCCTTTTCAGGTCATTTAATGCCAAATCCAGTGATTTTGAAGAAAAAGTTATTAATAGAATATATGCTTTTTTTTCAACTCAGTTTCTATCTAACTCATAGTTGGGACCCTAACAGATACTACCACTCCGGGTCAGAGTGGACCTGAGAGCAATGGCAATTAAGGGGTGGCTCCCCAAAGCTCGTAAGCTGGGGCCTCACCATCGGATATAGTTTAAGATCATATCCAGGACCGTTTGTTTTTTAGCTGTGATGACCTTGATATGAGGTGCAACAAAGAAAAAAAGTCAAACTGAGCACATAATCTACACTTGTTGTCTGAAAAATGAGGTAAGATTATTTTCTGTTTTTATTTTTATTTTAATATCTCCGTTACTTTGGGTATTTATTGATTCAAGCAAGTACAAGTTTTGAAAGTCCTCAAAAATAAATCATGTTACTTTAATTGAAGCTTCCTCCTTATTGTGTTCCTTTACTTTATCAGTAACATATGTAAATAAAAATATTTATTTTTAAAAAACAGATTGTATTATTTATTAAATTAAAAAAAAATATTTTGCTTTTAATATTGGTTATTTCTGTACAAATCAGTTTACAGAATATCTGTAAACTAATTCTTACAGAAATGATTAATACTGAAAGTAATTTTTTAATATAATAAATAAGAATATCTGTAAACTGATTTAAAAAAAATGATAGATGCTTATTTTCTTTTTAAATGTATTTAAAGTAAAATAAATTTCTGTAAATAAATGTATTTTTAACAAAAAATGCAAATGAATATATTTTTTACAAAAGAATGCAAATAAATAATTTTAACAAAAAATTGTAAATAAATATATTTTTACATAAAAATGCAAATAAATATATTTTTTACAAAAAATGCAAATAAATTTATTTTTAACTAAAAAATTCAAATAATATATTTTAATAAAAGTGCAAAGAAACATTTTTAACAGAAAATGTAAATAAATATATTTTTTTACAAAAAAATGCAAATAAATATATTTTTTACAAAAATTGCAAATAAATATATTTTTTACAAAAATTGCAAATAAATATATTTTTAACAAAAAAATGCAAATAAATATATTTTTAACGCATAACAAATAAATATTTTTTTTACAAAAAATGCAAATGAACATACTTTTTTACAAAAATTGATAATAAATATATTTTTTTACAAAAAGATGCAAATAAATATGGTTTTAACAAAATATGCAAATAAATATATATTAAAAAAATGCAAATAAACAGATTTTTTTATAAAAAAATCAGTTTTCAGATATTCTTATTTATAATAATCCAAAGAGAATATTATTTCTGTAAAAATTAGTTTACAAATACTCTTATGTTTTGATCTACATTTTTGGTAGAATCTTCAAATTAAGTAACACTAATGAGTCTTAAAATCGGAAGCTGTTTGGATCAGTAAATATGCAAAACTGGCAAAAGTTTTAATAAGAAAATCATTCCCATTTTAAATTAAATGAATTTCCATTTAAATAAATATAAAAATCAATTCTATCATTTTCTTTTACATATGAAATAATCTTGTGATAATTGTGGTCTTGAAAATTTTTTAAATTTGGTATTTCAGGTTCTACTGAAAGAGAGAGAATATTTGGAAACCAGAGAGTGAATAAAGAACTCAAAGGCATTCTACAGCTTGGACCAATAGAAAAAGTTGCCACAGAAAAAAAAAAGTGTAGAAAGGCAGCAAAAAGATTGGAAAGATAAAAGGAATTTGGTTCATCATGTAATGATGTATCAACATCTCATGATGCGGATGCTGGTTTTCCCACTTTCAGTTATCTACTAAAAGTGACGAAACAGAAGATGGCTATTTTGAGCAAGGGAGACAACTTCTGAGATTTTACATCTTTTTCAAAATTCCTCCATATGCTATTGAGTTAATTCAAAGTGGTGTTTCTTCAAATCTCGAAGCCAGCCTTGCTAGTACCTTATGTGCCTCCTCAAACCTAGAAGTTATGTAAAAGAGATATATATTATACTAGCGGGGGTACCCAGCATTGCTCAGGTGTTTGGAGGTGTGTGTGTTTTTGGGTAAATCAAAACAAAAATCGTTGCCCAGGTGTTTTTTGTTTTTTTTTTTAAAAAAAGTTTTGGTAGGTATGTAGGAAGGATTGAACCCGAAGCCTTGACGTGCAGTTGGTAAATAATAAAGTGTGAAAAAAAAGTGCGACGTTTAACGGAAACATGTTTGAATTTATTTAAGTAAGATTAAGAATTGGCAGGTGCCCATCTCATCTGCATCCTACAGGCACCAACGCAGCATCGCTAGAAACAGCCATCTCTCAGACAAAAAATATAAAAAAAATTGGAAACAATCGTCCATTATTTTGTGTAGAAATATTTTGTTGTAAAGGGGTGTCAGATAAAATCCTTGTTTTTGATGCAATTTGCAAGCCGCACTTACGCAAATCGTCAATACATTATTTTGTTTTAAATAGCTAAATTTGTGACTTTATAGCATCTGTGTTTTCATAGGTCCACTAATAAAGGCATTCGGTTGCTAATTTCAGTTAAGCAAGTTCGTGCCCAGCACACGTCATTTTTTTCTTTTTTGCTTACAATATTTAGCTTTCAGTTTCGCTTCTGACTGATGGCACCTAAGTCCCGTTTTTCTTCTTTTTTTTTACAACCAGGCAACACCGTCTGCCCTGGTTTTTACAATCTTTTTTTTACGACCAGGCAACATCGAGCGCCCTTTGCCCTGCTAGCCATTTATAAGTGTTTAATAGATAGAACAAAGGCAAGGATAAAAGCAAGTACTCTTCAAACTCATGATGAAACAGTAGAAACCAGAAAGCCAATAAAAAACTCCAGGGTAATTTTATGGACATGCACTTGTGTGCATTCACTGTACCAGCCACGAGCATGCCATTTGGCATACTGGTCCAAAGTTGTGTTCCGATCTACTCAATGCTACAACAAAGGTATTTTCGCTCTGAACAAAAATCATAATTCTAACTTATAAATAAATAATAAAAGTTTACTTTCTTTTGGAAATTACAAATAGTACTCTTTTTTTATTTTCTTAAGTCAAATAGCAGACTTGTAAAATAAATATATAAGGCTTATTAACACAGTTCTTTACTGAGAGTTTTGTGGACGCAACTTGCCCAGAGAAGCACATTGGTGCAACTGCGCTCTAGATCTCAGAAAAACCAACTGCCTGAAAAATTGATAAGTTCCATAACCAGCAACTCTATATTTTCAATAAGATTAAAGGTATTGCAGCAGTTAAATAAGATCTCTCTCTTTTTTTTTTTTGCACTTCATAGAGTGATATGTCAGATGATTAGAACACTAGGCACATGTGCACCCAAACTATTTTGCACTCAATTATGAATAATTCTGTTCAAGACATTTCCGAGCCAAGTCCTATACCGTATATTTCAGCATATAAGGCGACCATCAGATAAGACGAGGTACAAAATTGGAGCAAATTTTCATAAATTTCTCATATATCGGTTGTATAAGACGACTGCTAAATCACGAAACCATGTTTGTTTAGCCTACGCTAGAGATATCTTATGAAACGTTGGTTTTTAAAGATGATTTTTTTACTTTAAGGCCCATCTTATATGCCAAAATATACGGTATCTTTTTCTTTTTACCTCTTGCAATGGCTTTGCAAGACAGGATGGAATTCATGGACATCATTCCATTTTTATAGTACACTAGCAGGGTGACCCGACATTGCCCGGGATTGAAGGATGATCAACAAATGGTTCACACTCTCATATTTTTATTGCCATCAAAATCGGTGAAATAGTCCATTTTTTAATCAAATCAATTGATTGCCTGCTCTAATTGGGGACCCATCATGATGTATCTGGAGAAAGCTTCACATGCCTCTCGCGGTGACTTAGTTCACAATATATTGTAGTCTACATTGCACTGTAGAGAACCTACTGTTGATCTTATAAAATTATTTATATATAATGGCTTGAATTAATATTTTAAAATGCAAACTATTTTTCACTCAATTATGAATAATACTGTTCAAGACATCTTTGAGACAAGTCATCTTGCAATGGCTTTGCAAGACATCATTCCATTTTTATAGTATATATACATTGGCTGGCTCAACTTGTCTTATATTCCTGTTTCCATAACTGTCCACGTATTCATAGCGCAATGGATTAATTGACAACGTTGTTATCTTAAGATTGCAGGTTCAATCCCAGTTATCAGATACTTTTTTGGTTCTGGATATGACCTTAAACTATATCCGATGGTGAGGCCCTAGCTTGCGGGCTTTGGGGAGTGTGGAGCCACCCTTTAATCACCATTGCTCCCTAGTTCACTCTGACCCCGGAGTGGTAGTACCGTTTAGGGTTCTAACTATAGGTTAAATAGAAACTGATTTGAAAAAAAAAACAAATATATTCTATTAAAAACTTTTCAGAATCACTGGATTCAGCATTAAATAATCTGAAAAGGATTGATATGCCATAAAACAAACAAAAAATGTTTCCATAACTCCTTCTGGATCATGTTATGTGATGATTGTAATATTCATTGTTTGCACTTAATGATATTTTGCTATACATTAACCCTCTGATTTATTTTCATTTATTATATTTTAAAAAAATATTTTACTTTCAGTATTAATTATTTCTGTAAATATTTTCTGTAAAGAAACATATATAAAAAAATCATGCAACTTTGTGTGTCTTTGAAAAAATGCATTTCAGAGAAAAATATTATTACGTATTCATGTGTCATGCTGAAATTAGTATAAATTCTAAAAATTATGAAAAATGGTCGAGTAGAAAAATAAGCTGAAACAGAATTCTTCAAAGTTGCTATTTTTCACTGTAAATTAACCCTTTAGAACAATGGTTCTCAACCGGGATCCATGTGGATCCCCATGGTACATGTAACATTAATATCGGTTCAGTCTTCCTTCAAGATAAACTGTTGATATATGTTTACATTACTGAAAAATAAAATAAGCTATAAGGGTTCACCAAAATACATTAAAAAGAAAAGAAAGTCATTAAAAAAAATTGAGAACCATTGCTTTAGAAAATCAAAATCAGGGGAGGTAACTGCAGTCAACTGTTTAAGTTGCTTTGTGTGGGGAGGGGGGCGGTGTGCAGTTTATATACCGGTTGTATAGCTGGATCCCTTCTTTGTAAGCTGCATATATGAAGCGGTTACATGAATAGGCTGCGTGTTCGATAAGCTGGATAGTTGTAGGTCGTCATTACTAGGACAGCGTAATAAAGAAAACAATCAACATAAGTGCACGTGTTATGAGTACATTTAAGATATTGAAATGAAGCACGCTGAAACGGATCATATATTTACATATGTACAAGGAATATTTATTTACACAGAAAGGTTACGAACGTTACAGCATGTTTGTGTGTTTATAAACCAGCATGCATGTAGATAAACGTTCGTTGTGTGTATGCGTGCGTGAATGTACGTGAGAATTCGTTGAAGTATACGTTGGAAGTCCATTGTGTCTGTAAGGTGTAAGAGTTTGTTTGTACAAAACCTATCTTGAGAAAAGATAAATGCCCTGTCGAGGCATGGACGTAATTTGCGTGCCATTTACATATGAGGTTTGAATTGAAGGCAAACACGTGTTGTCAGCTCCATGTCTCGGGTGGAAAGAGAAAGAAGAGAGAAAGAAAACGAAAGAGGAAATGGAGAGCACCACCTATCAGGCAAAGCGGAGGTTACCACAGGGGCGATAACTGATGTGTTGATTAAAACGTGTATGCATGGATGTGTGTGGGGTTTGCTTAAATGCATGTTACATTAAAAAGGTATGTTCCTATAGATGGCACTATATTTCAAGTCAGCCATCTTGCTTTTTATCAATATACTACACACCTTTTTTCCAAAAATTAGCTCTAGTACATATTCTACTGAACAATTTTTCGTAATTTTTGGAATTTATACTAATTTCTACATGACACATAAGTACGTAATAATGTTTTTCCTCTGGAATGCCTTTGTTCAAAATACACAATTGGATTGGACGACACACTATAGTAAAGTTGTGCCCCCAAAATTCTGTAAATAAACATATTTTTTATAAATGCACTTCATTATAAGGTAGAGTTTATATTTTGGTTGAATTTATCACTATGTTTATTCATGTATAGCTTAGTGCCATATGTGATACTCTTTATTCCAGTCTTTGCACGCAAGGATGTTTTGCTTTTGGTGACAGATGTTAGCCAATAAAGTGAGCTGTTCCATTGCCTGTGGGTTTCTGTTTACCATTGACCATCTTGTTCCTCCCAGTGTTCCCTTTTCCAATCCCCTAGGTAATAATTGTCTAAGGCAGGTTATTGCACTTTCATTAAACTTTAACTGTACATTACAGTAATGAAACATTAGTTTTATTTTCTGGCTGTTGTTGCTTAACAAGAAAATCAGGATGAACAAAATAACTTAGTAGAGTTAGCTGTGTTTGGCTGCATCAGACTGAAATGGAATATTGTATAAGAAAAAGGGTTACCATTATCTATAAACAACACCAACATGTTCACGACTAAATATGTGTCAACTTTTATTCAAGAAATGTTTGATAGGCTGGCTTTGATCAATAACAAAATGCTGTGTCCTGGAGTTCCATTTCTTGTGGTGAAATGATGAGAACATAACAACACATTCTATCCTGGAGAAGATCTAATCTGGAATCATTTTTTTGGTGTCAAACTTTGTTGGTGCACATTGATTTCAAATCTGCACGGTTGCATCCTAACCCCCATGCAGTTATAAGTGTAGGTGTGAGTGCGTGTGCTCATAGCCAAACCATGACTCAATCTAATGCAAGATAGAAACAAAATAGGTTTCTCATGCAACTACTACAAAACTGTTGAATAAAGTTGATTTAAATTGTATAGAAGTTTGTCCTAACTAAAACCCGGTGACCTTTTTTCTTCTGATCAAGCAAGGTCAGTATACTAGAATGGATACAGATGCCGTGACCTTAATAAAAAATGGCAATACAAGTTTCTCACCCTAACTTTACAAGCTCAAGAAACACCCATCTGAAATCCGACTCATTACACTAAAAAACTACTGTACACTTTTTTGGGCTTTGCTGCCTGAAAATGAGTTGTACTTGATTTTAAAATAAGATAAACTGACAATAATGGAAAAAGGAATAAAGGATATGAGCTCCAATCTATGGTTCTCCCCTTGCCAAACTTTCACGGAAAAACACTCGTCTAGCTGAAACTACTATCGATAATTTCCCCCACTCTTTATCTCTTTATTTATCATAAACATGGATTCGATGAACAAAGCTTATTTCTTAGAACTGCCTGCCTGTGGAACGCTGTTCCGTTTGCCTGCTTTCAAGCTAACTACAGTATGATCGTCTTCAAGTCCAAAGTAAACAAGTTCTTGATGAGCCATCCCTTTAAGTAATCCAATTTACCAAATTTCTACTACTAACGATTACTACAATATTTTACCATTGACTACCCTCAATTAATACTTATCCTCGAGTGGTTTCTGGGTCTTAATAAATGGCGGCCCTTTGTAATATATATATATATATATATATATATATATATATATATACTACTAACGATTACTACAATATTGTACCATTGACTCATTAACCCTTATTCTCGAATGGCCTCGAAGCAAATGGTGATTCTGTTATATTAAAAAAAAGATATTAGCTAAGTAAATACTTTTATTTATATAATATTGATTAAATTTCGATTTATTGCTGTTCTAATGTCATCATAAAAATTCAAGCAAATATAATTACATTTTTAGGTTAACTGAATTTTTATATATTTTTTTTTTTCAGGTATGTGGAGAGAGATTTGGAAAAGAAGTATATAATAGCAATCAATTTTTTAAGCCAAGCAAATTAACTTTTTTGCAAAGTCGAATTTGTAAAACTTCATTTATCTAAAAGATTTCCCCAAAATGAGTCGCCTATACATGATACAAAATTCTATTGCATTATCAAAATCTTGAGAAATTAACCACTTCCAGCATAACATGCAAGCAGAAAATTGCAAAAATATTGTGTAAAAAAAAAAAAATGAAGCCTTCTTTTGTTTCTAAAGGATCTCATAGTAGAGCAATTTCATATGGTATGTTAATCACGTATTGTGTAAAGGGCAATTAAACTAACCAGAGAAACTTCCCAATTAGTGTATGAGTTTACAGCTAGAAACAAGCAGAAAATTGCAAAAGTATTGTGTAAAATAATGAAACCTTACTTGGCCGCTAAAGGATCTCACAGTAGAGCAATTTCACTTATTTTTGAAAGAGCAATCATTCTAAGCAGAGAAACTTTCCAATCAGTGTATGACTTTGAAGATAATTGCAAAAGTGCTGTGCCATAAAATGAGCAATTTAGCATGATATTAATCACTAATTATTTGTTGTAATGAATTAAAAAAAAAAAAAGTACAATTTTTAGAGAAAAGTTTGTGTTTTGTCTTCATTTTCAAATCTTCCCGATAGGTTTTTCGAAAGATGTTCAAATTAATAAAGTGACTTATAAATTAAATTATCACTTTGTTTGAGCTTAGTAATATAAATGTTTGTTTGTTTTTTTTGGTGTTGTTCTTTTTATTTATTTATTTTTTAATTTTTTTTGTTTTCTATCATAACAGAAAAAGATCAGCTTTTTGCTTTCAATCTTTTAAGGGTTGAGATGAAACGCTCTTTAGCCTTTATAAGCAATCATCTAAAGATAGTGTTTTACTGGCGATTTTGTTTGTACCAGGAAAGGAACGCTTTCTTGATCAGGTTCTCTGAATCTGGGAATGCATGAACGACGCAACAATTCAAGGCAAAGTTGTACTGAGCCATTGTATCCACTTCAGTGTAAATTTTTAACCCCCTTCTTTTTCTTACATGGAAAAGTTGTTTTATTTTTTTTTGCCAACTTTATTGAATTCAATATTGAATTCCAGGAATATAAATTGTCTATATTTTTTCCTGCCTTTAAAAATATTTTTCTATGAATTATTAACATTGTTTTTCTGTATACAATAAAGTTAACATTTTGAATTTTCAAATTCAGATGCGTCTCCAAACGTTCACTTCTACAGGAATGAAATTCCAGCGTATCCGAATCGTAAGTCTTGTTTTAACCTTTCTTTATTTTTATGAAATAACATTTATGATACAACTAGCAAGGCTAACTGGTGTTGCCCATCCCTATAATATAGAAGAGCGTGTCTAGTTTGCATATATTGCCATTGATAGCAGCTTGCACAGCATGAGTGGGTGATGTTTATACCAGTCGAGGATATGTGCAACAATGGCCTTGCTTCCGTAATGAATCAATTCTGGTGGTGCACTGGTTCCCCTTGATTGCAGCTGAAAAGAACCAGAAAGTATTAAGAATTTATCCCCATCAGACCTCTCCTGTGGGGCGCTTACAAAATGCAAAATTTAGGTCTCATCAATAATCATGTGCTAATCATACATTTGGTCTTAACATTTTGTTCAAAAAAGATACAATCAATTGCACTTAGAGGGGCGGTTATAATCTTAAAAAATCTCTCTGATGGAATGCCTGAGAAAGTGGGTGAATGCCTGGCATCCGGTAGGATGCCTCATTCCCAGCCTAAACAAAATGATAAGAAAATGAAAAAAAAAAAAAACTCAAACGTCTGATTCCAATTTAAAAATCAATAAATTTGCTTTGACACTATTAAATATTTTCTGCTTCTTTTCTCTTTACCCTTATGATTTATGCTCAAAGCTATTTCTTATAATAGAAAATATATTTGAAAGCAATGACAATGCGATATTCAGTTGAAGAAACTGTTAAATAGAAACTCATACAAGAAGACATTGAAAAATTAAGTAATTATCAATTGAATATTTATTGACGTATTATATTGAATCAGTGATGGTATTGTATCATTTTATTTCCATTTTTATATTCCAAGGTATCACCTCCTTTTCAAAAAGAAGTCTCCATTCAACTCTGAGGTAAAAAATAAAAAATTATCAGAGTTGAATGGATATTCCTCTTTGAGAAGGAACTGATACCTTGAAATATAAAAATAGAAATAAAATCTAACACTGTACCATCATTGGCTTCTGTTTAATTGATAATTACTGAATTTTTCAATATTATAATTGCATCTATCTTTACAACCAAATATTGCATCATCATTGCTTTCAAATATATCTTTTTGCATTCTATGTACAATGCTCCATGCAAACTACAACACTCTTTTATTTATGTATTATTCTTTTTCATATCAAACAAGGCATAGTTCCACTAAGACTGTGTCTAACAGTGGGCTGTGGGGAGTTGAGAAGCGAGATGTTTGTTCATATTACATTTAAACTTCTGCAGGTTAGTTCAGTCAGGGAAGCAGGAAACAGCGAGGGAATTCTAGCAGTCTGAAGGAAGAAACTATTAGATTAGAAGCTTTCTGGCATCTAGAGACCTCAACAGTGCATGGGGTGAGATTTTGCTACTTGTCGAGTTAGTCAGGGGTATGTACGTCCAGGGGGCATATATGTTATGAGTTTATCAGAATGCATTCTATTTAAGTACTTGTAAAACAGACACAGGGATGTGACATTACAGTGATGGGACAGAGGTTGAAGCTTGTTTGACAGCGCAAAGGATTAGTGGTAGATGCACCAGTCCAGATATGGCAACAATACTCCATGCGTAGGCAAATTGTGGCGTTGTAAATATATAGGATGTTCTCTTGTGTAAGTAATTTTTCTAGCATAGCAGAGGGAGCCCACCTTCTTTATAGCAGGCTTGGTAATGTTCTCAATGTATTTGTTCCAATTTGTGTTGCCTGTGAATGTCAAGCTGAGGAGTTTAAAAGATGGGTTCTCAAGTAGAGTGCTATTTGTCATGCAATGTTAATTCTTATACGAGGGTTGTTCTAAAAGTAAAACCTATTTTTTTTAACTCCAAAAGTTAAAGAGCTATTAAAACGAGAATAGTATCATTAAAATGGACGACCTTTTGTGCATCAGAATTTATTTTTCTTATATAGTCACCACCATTCTCAATGCACTTTTGCCAGAAATTCAATGACACACCTCTGCTTCTGGCACACACCCATGACAGAGGTTGCTTCCTTAGGACCTCACACAGTCAATATCTGCAACAGAGAGAGGAAACTTTCAGGCTATGATGTTGGATATTTGGCAGGTGTCCCCAGGAAGAGAGGCATCCGATGGGTTGCGCACACACACATATCGATTCCATGTGAGGAATGCAAGATTTCCACCATTGTCTAGTGGAATGCATAATTTGACCTAGAATATGTGAGAGGATATCAGTCAAAGAAAATATGAGATAATAGACAATGGGGAATGTTAAACATTCCAGGTTAAAAGAATTTTTATATGAAGCAACGCAAACAAAAATGTGAGGCAGTTGGTCTCAGAGCGAGTACAAGCTGATATATTCTTAACCGCCAAAACACCCTCCCCCCATATGCCTTCACTGATGTTAAACATTCGTCATATAACTGTAAATCCAAAACTGTTGTCGGTGTGAAATAAAGCAAAATATTTTTTATAGATCAGCTGTGTTGTGTTTTATTCACTGTCAGTGTATATATTATATCGTAGACCTGTGACAAAAGTAGATTTAGCAATTTATATAATTGCTGAAAAGTGCATTTGAATGACTGACCACAGCAAATATATAACAATGAATGCATAAGTTCAGTCATCATAAGAATGCAATTTCCAATTCCCTCTGATCCATTCAGGTGGAATAAAAAGAATAGGAGGCATTACTTTTGGAATGCCCATCGTACGTATGAAAATACAACAAAATAAGAAATCTTATTGTTTTTTTTCTGAACTTCATCTTGACTTTATTTTCCATTTTTACAGAAGAATCCATCGATGAAATATTGACATATTGGTATGGAAATTATGAAATATTAGAAGAAAACCATGATTTCATTCAGTGGTGAGTAAAATGCTGAGTCACATAACATATATTTACTTTCTTTTTGTTTTTTGTAAAATTCCGCAGTACTGTTCAAACAAAACTGCTCAAAATACAAATGGTTCAATAATAAATCTCTGGAAATACAGAAATATGCAGGTATGCATGACTCAGTCATTTTATCACTCCCTCAAAATAATATACGGATGAACATCTAACGTTTTACTAACAAAAAGTGATTGTGACGTCATAATCCTCCCCCTTATGTTTGGTAGACATTATCTTTAAGATAACTTCACAGATTAAGATATGGAGGTTTTATATAAAACAAGTGAAGCATGCATGGTCCCACGTGAGTGCACAGTGAGCGAGGCATAAAAAAATGACTAGGTACAACATTGGCTGCCCCCCCCCCATTTAGCCACAAAAGTCCCCAGGGGATGTCAAGTCCTGGTGAAAATGAACAAAAGGTGCAGTTTTAGGCCTTAACATATGTAAATTTGAGTTCTGCACCATGCAAAAAAAGAAATGACTAAATCCATCATTTGCTCATCCCCCCCCCCACCATTTAGCCCCAAAAGTCCCCAAGGCCTTAACATATTTAAATTTAAGTTCAGCACCATGAAAAACTGCTAAATACACAGAAAATTTTGGACAAATATGGTAAAATAGTCCCAAAAATGGAGTGTTTTTATTAGCCCTAAAAGAGCCCCCGGAGCACACCCAAGAGTTATCGCGAAGTATTGACAAACAAAAGTATATAGAAATCAGTTAGTTACAACTTTTTAGAAAGTTTTATAACAATCCAAGACATCAAATTTTTTTAATAAGCACAAAAGTGTCAATTTTAGACATTTTAGTCTGTAAGTCACCCCTGGGGGGGGGGGGGCAACCAGAGTTTTCCCGGAAAATAAGTTCTGTTACTGTTTTATTCATATGTTTAATGTTTGTGCCAAATTTTAAAAAATTCCAAATGTGTAGTTATTGAGAAAAGTGCGGACAGACGAACGCAAAAATGGACGAGGGTGAATTTACAGGTCCACCCTCCTTTTGTTGGGGGAATAAAAAAAAGTGTTTGCTTCTCTCTTTCCCTATAAAATAATTCTCTTCTTGTCCACCCCTACTATTCTAAAGAAAGGCCTGACTGATTGGTCAAGGCGATTCTTCTTAACCAATCAGCAAACACCCTATTTCTTGGACTGAATGCAAAAATTCCCTTACTTTCTCTCTTTTCTGAATATGAAGCGGTCCAGTCAACATATCCTCCTTAACTTGAATGCGACTATCTTTCTTCGAACATTCAGAAGGCCATCTGTTTCTCGGACGTAAAAAAAAACCCTCTAGTTGGACTACTAAG
Source organism: Euprymna scolopes (assembly GCF_053919585.1). Lineage (NCBI taxonomy): Eukaryota > Metazoa > Mollusca > Cephalopoda > Sepiida > Sepiolidae > Euprymna > Euprymna scolopes. The sequence goes on from NC_136510.1 coordinate 37,277,936, forward strand.
GCCGAAAACATAATCTGTTTTGCAACGACTTTTCTTTATTATTGTTCAATTTAATAATTCAATACATATATTATCCTTATCTTAGTCTTGTGTGTCTTCTGCGTCTTTTTTTTTTTTCAGCATTTTCCAACTTTGGCGAGTGAGAATTGAAGCACTCCCTTGCCAAAACACTTCAGTTTAAAGTCGAGTGAATGCAAAACCCATTCAAGATCACACTTCTTACTGATGTGACAATGACCAAAGTGTCTCTCACATACCATTGAATGCTGATAAAAGAAAGACTGTTAGAGGTTCATGACTGAAACTGGGTGGACAAGTCAAGCATAAATTGAAGTTTATTTGTAGAAAATATATTTGGATTTCAGAGTGAATTTGGGATTTTATTAACGATTATATGGGCAGTAATTTGGGGGAAGACTCACCATGTAACTAATAGCATGTACAGGTGATTTTGAAATACATGAATGTGGAACACTGTATACTTATGCTCCCATCCCTGAACACTATATTACAATTTTTAATTTTTATAATTTTCTAAAAACTAGTATAAAAAACATATTTGTTGAGTAAGAAGTATAGTGTGGTTTTCTTGTTAAAGAATAAAAGGTATTTTTGAAGGCCTACAATGCAGTAATGTACAGTCGTTATGGGCAGATAAATAAATAAATGAATAAATAATTCAATAATTTTTTTTTATATTATTTTTTTATTTATATTTATTTTTTTATTTACCTGATTTTTTTTTTTAACTGTGGATGGTACTTATTCCAAAGGTCCTTTCGAATCCATCATCAGTGGAGAAATAAATCCTCTCCCTTGGCTGTAAATTGTAAAGTGGCTTTTTTAATTTACAGCCAAGAGAGAGGACTTATTTCTCCACTGATGATGGGTTATTACCCAAAAGGACCTTTGGAATAAGTACTATCCACAGTTGAAAAAAATTCAGGTAGATAAATAAATAAATATAAATAAAAAAAATAATATAAAAAAATAAATAAATATAAATAAAAAATAATATATAAAAAATAAATATGAATAAAAAATAATATAAAAAAATAAATAAATATAAATAAAAAATAATATAAAAAAATAAATATAAATAAAAAAATAATATATAAAAAAATAAATAAATATAAATAAAAAATGATATAAAAAATAAATATAAATAAAAAAATAATATATAAAAAAATAAATGAATATAAATAAAAAAATAATATAAAAGATAAATATAAATAAAAATATATAAAAAATAAATAAATATAAATAAAAAATAATATAAAAAATAAATAAATATAAATAAAAAATTAATATAAAAAATAAATATAAATAAAAAATAATATAAAAAAAATAAATAAATATAAATTAAAAAAATGATATAAAAAAATTAAATAAATATAAATTAAAAAAATAATATAAAAAATAAATGAATATAAATAAAAAATAATATAAAAAATAAATAAATATAAATAAATAATATAAAAATAAATAAATATAAATAAAAAAAATAATATAAAAAATAAATAAATATAAATAAAAAATAATATAAAAAATAAATAAATATAAATAAAAATAATATAAAAAAATAAATAAATATAAATAAAAAATAATATTAAAAAAATAAATAAATATAAATAAAAAATAATATTAAAAAAAATAAATAAATATAAACAAAAAATAATATAAAAAAATAAATAAATATAAATAAAAAATAATATTAAAAAATAAATAAATATAAATAAAAAATAATATAAAAAAATAAATAAATATAAATTAAAAAAATAATATAAAAAATAAATGAATATAAATAAAAAATAATATAAAAATATAAATAAATATAAATAAATAATATAAAAATAAATAAATATAAATAAAAAAAATAATATAAAAAATAAATAAATATAAATAAAAAATAATATAAATAAATATAAATAAAAAATAATATTAAAAAAATAAATAAATATAAATAAAAAATAATATTAAAAAAATAAATAAATATAAATAAAAAAATAATATAAAAAATAAATAAATATAAATAAAAAAATAATATAAAAAACAAATAAATATAAATAAAAAATAATATAAAAAATAAAAAAATATAAATAAAAAATAATATTAAAAAAATAAATAAATATAAATAAAAAATAATATTAAAAAAATAAATATAAATATAAATAAAAAATAATATAAAAAAATAAATAAATATAAATAAAAAAAATAATATTAAAAGAAGTTATTGAATTATTTATCATTTATTTATTCATTTATTTGTTTATTTGCTCCTGCATTGTAAGCCTTCAAAAATACCTTTTATTTGTTGAATTTTTTTCTTACAAATTTTCAAATACTAAAATATTTATCTTCTGGAAATTGGACAGTTTACTCTTTTGTTTTTGTTTTCCTTTTCTTTTTCTTTCCTTCCTCTTATATGTCATGGTGATGGTGGTGATAAGTCCTGGCATGACATAATATTTATCCGATGCAGGCCCCACAATATTATTAACTAATGGAACCCTGTAGAAAAATTAATGGTGTTATCTATATTAATCTGTATCATTATATACATATTTATTTATTTGTTTATTTATTATCTATTTACTTTTTATTATTTATTTAATTATTTTTATTTATTTTGTATTTTGTATTTTTTTTTTCACTCATATTCATTTCTGACAAGACAAATTACCACTGAGATGTAAGAGACCATGCCTTTAGGGACACTCTTACTAGGGAGGTTAGCAATGAGACATCTGTTCACTTTAAACTTCAATTTTTACTTGTTAATACAGCAAGGGAAGCAGGATACAGGGAGTGTATTCCAAAGTCTATAACTTTGACGGAAGAAACTTTCAGAATTGATTTTCCAGAATCAGGTGACCTTTAATGTTAATAATAATATTCGTTTTGAAATAATAAATGTCTGTAAGAATTAATGTTATTCAAAAACAAAAAAAGAAAGTGATTCTTTTTCTATAAAACTAATCACCATTGTTGACTAAATATTCTTTAAATAAATAAGACGGATTTGTCTTTTGATTATTTATTTAAAACTAGCAGACCGCCTAGCGTTGCCCGGTCGTAAAATATGCATAAATACATTTTAATCAATATAGAAACTGAGATACGTGCATCCCTTGCCAAAATTTCACGAAAAACACTCATCTAACTTAAATCGCTATCAATAATTTCCCCCATCTTTATCTGTGTCTAAACCTAAATGTAGATTCCATGAACAAAGTTTCTTTCTTAGAACTGCACGTCTGTGGAACTCTCTTCTGTTTCCCCTACTTTCCAACTGATTACAATATGGTCATCTTCAAGTCCAATGTAAACAAGTTCTTGATGAGCTATCCCTTTAAGTAATCCAATTTACCAAATTTCCACTACTAACGATTACTACGATATTGTCCCACTGACTACTGTACACTCATTAACCCTTATCCTCAAGTGGCCTCCGGGCCTTGATAAGTGGTGACTCCTTTGTATCGAAACCCAAACATGAAGACAGTGAGTGAAGTATGATAACCATGATACGATCTTTAAAAGATGTTTTCAAACTACTTATTCTTAACATAAATAATCTGTAATGTAAACTATTCACGCATGCGCATTCATGAAACAGTTAACAAACAGATAAAATCCAATGATCCCCTCACTCCAAATACCAATTTTTCATTTTTCATCCTTTAGCAACTCTTTTTTCTAGATGAAAATGGATTTAAAAATTTTTTCCACATATCTGAATATCCTATATACCAAATTTCAAGTCTGTAGATCAAAAATTCATTGAGTATGTAGGTTGAGAAGTGTCCTCACACACACACATATATTCTCACTTTTATAGGTCATGGATGATAGCAATGAAAAAATTTTTAAATCATAAATTTTTTGTCTACTCAAGGCAAAAAAACAAATATCTTATCAATAAAACAAATGTCACTTTTATTTTAAAATTATACGGCTTTAGTTGACAGGATGATATAAATTTGATTTTGGAACAATTCATTTTTAAATAGGTAAAGTTGGAATTCGTATTATCTATATATTAATACGATAGCATGTGTGTTATTTTCTGTGTCATGCTTATATCCAGGTCATTTAATTGTTATGTACTTCCATTCTTTGTAATAAATAATTTTACAAAGAATTCTTCATAAGTTTTGGTTTTGGTTTCGATTATAGCTAATGGTACTTAAGTCATCTATTTTTTTTATAAATAATTTTACCAAGAATTCCTCGTAAGTTTTGGTTTCGGTTTCGATTATAGCTAATGGCACTCCAATAATCTATTTTTTTAAAAACAATTTTATCAATAATTCTTCATAAGTCTTGGTTTCAGTTTTAGCTGATGGCATTTTAGTAATTTATTTTTTTTTATAAATAATTTTATCAAGAATTCTTCATAAGTTTAGGTTTCGGTTTAAATTATAGCTAAAGGAACTATAGTTACATGTATATATTTATAAGTTTGAGATTCGGTTTCAATTGAAGCTGATGAGCCCAAGCCATATAGATATATTTTTTATTTTTGAAATCGCAACTTTATAATACATAAAAATCGATAAAACATTAACTCTATAATAATATATACGAAATCTGCAAGAATTAAAATATCGTATTTAAGCATATTTTATGACCGGACTACGCCGGGCATCCCTGCTAGCTTAGATAAATACTTTTGCAGTTTTAACAAAAGAGCTACAATAATATTAGAGCGTCTCCATTTACGCTGAACATCTACAGAATGCCAACATCAATATATTACATATGAATGAGTCTCCTGTGGAATTTCCACAGTTCCCGCTAGTTTTGATTATTTGGAGTACTGTTCTATTCTTGAGTATTATTTTCACGTTTCAGTCAATATGACCTCTGACCTTCTTGAGGTGTATCGTGTCAGACTCGTTAGTTCGCATGGACTTTTAAACGAAACCTTTTATTTAATCCATATATACTCTTGTTCTATTACAATTGCGAAAATATGTAGGACTTTACCTGGTCATGGCTGACAGAATGAGACCATGCTACTCCCTGTGAATTAAATAAAGGGTTCCATTCAAAATTCTGTGCCAATTCCCAAGTTCAACATAAAAGATTCTCAAGTTTGACAAGACACACAAGAAGAAGAGCAGAGCTTTCATCGACCGAAACATTATGAAAATGACACTCAAGATGAGAACAGTAGCCCAAATAATCCAAATAATATGAATTATCAATCCTCATCTCAAAAATTCAGAAATATAAAAATCGGAATTCTTTACCATAGCAAGATCAGATTTATCACCAATCATTTTTTCTGCTTGGCCAATCTCAATTTTTTATGTGGGTGAGAGGTGATAACGTACACATGAACATGAAATGGCATACCATATTATTATATAGGCACCATCAGATCCTACTCGTAAAAAGTTGTGTTTGATCTTGAATTGGCTATTAAATTGTTTTTAAAATTTAAATTCTTTTTACAGGCTCTTTCCTAACCGACAACTTGGGGTAAATAAGTTTTCCAGTGTTCTTACTGATGAAGAAGCACAGGTGTGTATTTTTATTATTATTTTAGACACTCTTAAACACTAGATTCTACAGGGTCTTTATGTTAAATATTTAGGCCGTGTGTACCAAGAAATCATTTTGACACCTGACACCTGCAAGAAACAACAAAATAATTATCAAATGTACCAAAAGGTCATTTGAATAAAAATTATGAACCTGGTATCTAGTTTAATACCTAGACTGTGCTTACTGAGAAGTCATTTTGACAAAACTAATAAATTTGAAATAAATATAAAATAATTATTAAATGTACCAAAAAGTCAGTTGAATAAAAATTATGAACATAATACCAGATAGATACAACAAACTTGATCAATTGTCAAAAATAAGATAAGTTAAAAGTATGATATTTGAAAACTCATTTTTGGTAAAAAGTTACACAGGTGTAATCAAATCATGCCAAAATCAGGTTAATTCAGTGAAATGACAATGGCTGAATTAAAAAAAAAACCTAAGGTGGAGCTACGGTGACACTACAATTTCAAGAGAGTGTTTCAGAAGGTCACAAATAGTTATATAATAACAACCGAAAAAGAATATCATTGTTGGTTGACGATTTGGGTCCGAGAAGAATCAGCCAATCGGATTTTGTCTGTGTCTATCCCTCCAAACAACTAACCATCCATCCATCACAATAATCACCGACAATAATGATATGCTGTTATATTTTTATATATCAGTGTGTTGTTATTTTTTTAAAACTCAGCACAAATACATTAAAGCTTTCTCCTGCAGAGAAAGTTGGTGCTATTCAGTCTTTAGTAAGAATTATAACAAGGGAGATGAGGGAGGGATCTTAAAAGTGCATATATATTTTCTACTAGCTATACCCAGTCCCACGTTGTTGAGGCTCAATGTGGTTAAACAAAAGAAGAGAAATTGCATGTTTCTTGTATGCGTAATTTCACAATATTTTTCAATACACAATATGTTTGATTGTTTGATTTTGTTTTTAATCTTAAGAAAATTATTTATCTTAGTGTCTATTTTCTTCTGTCATGTGTGTGTATATGTGTGTTTTAACCTGTGAGCAATCAAGAAAACAAATCAACAAAACAATGATCTTGTTGATTTTCTGTTTAACTCAAGATGAATCTACCAATGCTTAGAAACTCAATTAGACTAGAAAAGCAAAATCTGAAAAAGGGCCTAGAAATTACTTTAGGAAGTATAGAATGTTAAGAGCCGGCATTCATTTCAGACTGTACAAGTGATCCATACAGAAGATTTTTCAGGTGGATGCCCATTGAATTAGACTATTAAATTTTTAGAGCAAAAACAAAATGGCGTCATGGTCGAAAATGCAGAATTATAATATGATGCAGCTTCATATGTACTTAAGATAATTTCATGAAATTTGCTGTAGTTGAAGATATTATCACGTGTGATGCATGGTGAACTTAGTTCAGACAGATTCCCATATTTTTATACATTTAATATGATTTTATCATTTTATTATTATGATTTATTATTACTTTGTAGTCAAATCAAATATAAAAACCATTGTGAAAACGCTTAATTATTATTAGTTCGGACAGATTCCCATATTTTTATACATTTAATATGATTTTATTATTATTATTATGATTTATCATTACTTTGTAGTTAAATATAAAAACCATTGTTAAAACGCTTAATTATAATTAGTTCAGATAGATTCCCATATTTTTATACATTTAATATGATTTTATTATTATTATTATTATGATTTATCATTACTTTGTAGTTAAATATAAAAACCATTGTTAAAACGCTTAATTATAATTAGTTCAGATAGATTCCCATATTTTTATACATTTAATATGATTTTATTATTTTATTATTATGATTTATCATTACTTTGTAGTTAAATATAAAAACCATTGTGAAAACGCTTAATTATAATTAGTTCAGATAGATTCCCATATTTTTATACATTTAATATGATTTTATTATTATTATCATTATGATTTATCATTACTTTGTAGTTAAATATAAAAACCATTGTTAAAACGCTTAATTATAATTAGTTCAGATAGATTCCCATATTTTTATACATTTAATATGATTTTATTATTTTATTATTATGATTTATCATTACTTTGTAGTTAAATATAAAAACCATTGTTAAAACGCTTAATTATAATTAGTTCAGATAGATTCCCATATTTTTATACATTTAATATGATTTTATTATTATGATTTATCATTACTTTTCAGCCAAATCAAATATAAAAACCATTGTGAAAACGCTTAATTATAATTAGTTCAGACAGATTCCCATATTTTTATACATTTAATATGATTTTTTTATTATTAATATTATTATTATGATTTATCATTACTTTGCAAATCAAATATAAAAACCATTATGAAAACGCTTAATTATAATTAGTTCAGATAGATTCCCATATTTTTATACATTTAATATGATTTTATGATTTTATTATTATGATTTATCATTACTTTGTAGTTAAATATAAAAACCATTGTTAAAACGCTTAATTATAATTAGTTCAGATAGATTCCCATATTTTTATACATTTAATATGATTTTATTATTATGATTTATCATTACTTTTCAGCCAAATCAAATATAAAAACCATTGTGAAAACGCTTAATTATAATTAGTTCAGACAGATTCCCATATTTTTATACATTTAATATGATTTTTTTATTATTAATATTATTATTATGATTTATCATTACTTTGCAAATCAAATATAAAAACCATTATGAAAACGCTTAATTATAATTAGTTCAGATAGATTCCCATATTTTTATACATTTAATATGATTTTATTATTATGATTTATCATTACTTTGTAGTCAAATCAAATATAAAAACCATTGTGAAAACGCTTAATTATAATTAGTTCGGATAGATTCCCATATTTTTATACATTTAATATGATTTTATTATTATGATTTATCATTACTTTGTAGTTAAATCAAATATAAAAACCATTGTGAAAACGCTTAATTATAACAAAATCACTCATCTTTCTATTTATGATCATGAAATTTTGAAGATGCTCTCATGCTACGACAACAAAAAACGTGAAAATATCTCGTCTGAATCATCATGGACACAGTTCAAATGATTTCGACGAGTTCCCTCAGAACAACCACAACTGGCAGTGCATCTCATTTCCTTCAGATGACAACTGCATCTTTGAAATTCACTGTTCTTGCACTGGCATTTTGTGAGTTTAAGGTAAACCTCTGGCAATGGTCTATCAGATGAGGAAGTATATTTCCAGTTGTGCCATCGTGGTTCCATACATTTCCAACCAGGGAAATATGTCTGGCTGTGCGATCAGTGAAGAGAGCCAAATTGTACACTGATGATGTGCTTGCTGAATGTGAATCTTCAAGGAAGACAAAGTTGATGATAACCTCTTTGGATCTTTGGAACCCTTGAGGAACGTTTTAAAATGCACATCATTGTTGTTTGTGTCATTTTCATTGTTGGAATATAGCCTGCAGATGAAGTTCTTCACATTAGAGTTTGTTCCATGAGTGCACCGCGCCCAAGCCTACCCAGTTAGGTTGAATGTTTCTAGACTGTTGTTTTGCCACAAAATTGGCGTGGGATCCGGGAAGGTTGTGGTGGAGAACTGGATCAAGGTCTACATTGTGTACAGCAACAAAGCTCTGTTGCTTCGCTATTCCTGTCTGGAACCAGGTCTCTCTGGTTAGATCACTGGCAAAATGAACAAGGAGAACAAGAATGTGTGTCTCTGGAACTAATGAACAGCTGCTCAAATCCAAGATTTGTCACACATTTACAATGTAAGAGCATTCTGGTATCAGCTTTGTTGTGGTTACACTTTGGGGAATTGACATCTGTTCCACGAGATGATTCTGCAGCCATCCTGTCATGGAATCCTCCAGAAGTCACGACTTCGTGATGTCCTTGTGTTGACTTTGCTTGACAGATCAGCTCCATGCTCAAAAAGTGTTCCAAATCTTGTTTGTTCTCTGGGAGGTCAATAAACTGTCTCCAATTGACAGGTAGTGGCACATCCATCCCTGTTATCCACTTTGCAACATATTGTCCGGCTTTTTCCTGTCTGTGGAATCCGAGTGGTATCCTTGGTGGTATGTGCTTCATGCCAATCAAATACGACATTGACTCTGGAGCACGATTGACTGAAGTGACTGTAGACTAAGGTATCAAAACGGTCTGCAAGTTATCCAAAATTGTGGATAGGCTTGCCAATTGCTGGACAAGTGCTTGACCATCGACGATCATACAAATTTTCAGGTTTGTTATTAGCAGTTGTTTCTCTACAGTTGTGCTTTTCTGGAGAATGTTGGCCAAAGCTGCTTTGTTTTTGGATCGTATTACTCCAGAGGTGTCTTCAAGTGAAAGTGGAACTGGCGAAAGTTCATAGCTGAGGATTTCCGTAAAGTCAACCTCACATCCAGCTTCCTTAGACACTGATTGAATGTGTTGTTTGTCATCTTAACCACAAAGTTTCCTTTCATGAACTCTTGGTGGATGTCAGAGTGTCTTGTTTCTAGGATCATGCAATCAGCAAGGTACACTGCTCTCCAGTGTAATTGACATGGTCATCTTGAGTAAACCAGAGTAACATTTTAGCAAAGGACGATTTATGCAAGCTCCAGTTTCCAGTTCTCTTTGCATGCAGGGACTGCAGTAAGATGAAAACCATCTTGATGTACATCACTCAAGATCTGGAAGTCAGTGGTTGTGTCTCTTGGAAGTCCTCTAACAATTTTATGATTCTGTACTAAACAAGTGCATCCTCCAGTGCTTTGATGTTGCTGATCACATCTCGCTTGTTATGTGCCTCCAAAGATTCTATGACAAGGACTGATAATGTTTGAAGGTCATCTTTGTCTACTTGGTGGTCATTTCCCAATTCAATGAATATTGGCCAGAGGATTTTTCAAACAGCTTCAAATGTGAGCTTGTGTGCTCGAATGGCTCTGTTGTACAATTTCGCCTGCATGTTGTTCTGAGCTGAAGACGTCATTACTGCATGTTACAGCACAGAAGAAATAATTTATAAAAGCGTTTAACTTGGGTAATATCACATCATATATACCTGAATTATTTGGACTACTCTTCTCATCTTGGATATTATTCTCACAACGTCTCGGTCAATGTTCATTGAGTTGATGTGTACATAACATGTTTTTGACAGGACATATAGCAAACACAAAAAAAATGACGAAACGCAGTTCCGTGGGGTTTTACATCTGATCAATAGGAGAAACATAGCTTTGGATCTTGTTTGTCACACACAATTTCGCCTGCAAAGTAATCTCCAATGACATATATGAAGTTCTTGTCAATGTGGAAGTCGCAAAAATTTTGTTTTGCATTCATCACTGTTTACCCATTGTATTTCCTTCTACAGCTGTTGGTCTAAAGTGATGACAGTAGATTGACCAGGATTTATAATGCTAGAAATTCTCAAGCATTAACTGTCCATAGCATGTTGTCTTCATGAAAGTGCAGAGGTCATGTTTATCTTGAGTTGGTTGAACCATGTCCACACAGGAACATCATCACTGTTCAATCCATGGATACAAGAAAGAAACCAAGCCATATCTTCATCAGAAGCTTTGTCACGCACTTGGTCATCTGAATTAAACATCGTTTCATTTAATGTGGCTGTAAATTTTGGATCCTTGCGAAAAGATTAGCGAGTCAAGTTCTCAAGCTGATGAAGTTCCGGAAGGACCGTCAAGGACTTGGATTTTCCAAGAGGAAGGACGTTCTGCTGTTGATGATGAGGTAGTCCTGTCTGGTACACAATCACCTGTGTAGCATGAAATGTTCCCATGCCATCCAAAGTTTCTTCAATAATGTCGATATTGTCAGCAACGTATTGACAGAACTTGTTCAGTGACACATTTGAAGGAATAGGTGTGTTGTTGCTTTCTGCAAATTTTTGCAGATTGCGAACTCCAAGAGTTGTGTTCAGTCTATGAACCTGGTCATAGCTGGCACAGTGGCCAGCATGGTGAACAAGTTCAATCAGCAATTTTGATCAGGTTACCTGATTAATTGCCAGACTAAGTCTGACAATTGATCGGGTTACCTGATTAATTGCCAGACTAAGTCTGACAATTGATCGGGTTACCTGATTAATTGCCAGACTAAGTCTGACATGTTTTGGTGTAAGATTTTACATTTTGAGACTGCATAGACAAACTCTCTGGGACAAGTTTTTCAGCATTTTCTTTCCTGACTGATGTGCCAGGATGAGGTTTGATGTCGTTTCTAATGTGTAACTCATAGTGGTGCAAAGTCAGCATCACGTCTGTCTCTGAGTGTGAGAATTGATTTGGCCTGAGATCATCTACAAATGTTGGTCTCCATTTCGTCAGATTTCTTTTTCAACATCTAAACAGCTATCTTCAGTGACTGTGTAGAAAACAACTGTGGTTGATGTGGATTGAGTTGTGGTACAAAGTCAATCTGGCCGGGAAGAAGTCAGTGCAGTTTCTCTTTGAGGCAGAATTTATTATCCTGGTATGGTCCCGCTTCAGTGCCAAATTCACTGACCAAGGAGGTCATCAAGCAATGTATAGATGTCATCTCAAGCAACTCCAGTAGATACTTCAGACATGACTTTGTCAAAGCAGATATCTCTTGGTGTTTGAGCTGTACTTGTATAGGTCTTGGATGCTTTTCTATTGAACTAGGCATAACACTGAAAATGGTACCTGGCATCTGCCACCGTAAGATCACTAACTTCTGCTAGACGACACCACATAACATGGTCTGTTTGAGCCCTTTCAAGAATTTTGTCAAAAACCTCAAAAGTGACTACTAAATATGTTTCTTTGCTGCTTTTCTTTTGGCAGAAAATGCACAAGTCAGTGTTCATAGTGGAAGATTTACTGCATAATGATGGCCTCGGTGGTGGACTCTTGGGTGCACTGCTTGAGGCAAGTGTGCGTTCATACTTTATTCTGAGCTGTATTAGTTTTAAGGAACTTGTGAAGGTAGAATAACAGTCTTTGTGATTGATGACTTCAGTCTCTTTGGTGATTTCTTCAAAATCAATGGCTTGAATTCTTTCAATAATGTGGAAGTTTACAGCAACATTGTATTTCTTGCATTCTGCAGCAGCTTTGCCAGCCCTTTGAATTCCAACCTCTCCAAGTTTTTTTGTAGGTCTCTTTGGGTCTTTCTTCTGACAGAAGAGGCGCAGGGTCCAATCAGTACTTGTATCAGAAGACCTCTTAGAGTTTTGGCTGCTCACACTCCATGTTGCAGCTCAGCTCAGCTGAGCACATACTGTCAGAAAAAAAGAACAATTAGAAATTGTGCAAATTAGCACATTACCCTACCCTAAAGAGCATTAGCTGAACTAATCAGGTGTGTTCATGCTGCATGTAATGTCTGCCATGGTATTCCTACATTTGATATGATATTTTCCAGACACTTTATTTATTTACTATTTGATATATTTGGTTATTAAGAATAAATTTCTGATGCATAGATTAAGTACAAGTGAATAAAATAAAAGATTTTAACAAAAATCACTTTTTGCTTTTGGTGGCCATTTTTTTTTTTGGGGGGGGGGGGGTATACAAACAATAATAATGCCTGAATCAATTGACATCCACCTGAAATATGTTTAGTAGCATTTTCATGTTTACTATCTAACATGGATTCCCACACCTGCCATGGTATTCCGACATTTTCCCAGACACTTTATTTATTTACCATTTGATATATTTGATTATCACGAATAAATTTCTGATGCATAGATGAAGTACAAGTGAATAAAATAAAAGATTTTAACAAAAGTCACTTTTCACTTTTAGTGGCCATTTGGGGGGGGATACAAACAATAATAAGGCCTGTATCAATGGGCATCCACCTGAAATATGTTTAGTAGCAAGCATGTTAACAATCTAACATGGATGCCCACACCTAACATTCCATATTGCCTACCGTGAATTTTAAAAATTTTGCCCCCAGTCTAAATGGAGACTTGTTGAAGTTTCAAAGGTTTTCTTTAGAGAAAGGCTGTTTCATGGGAGGAGAGGTCAATATCTAATTATAATTACTTCTCAACTTGTTTTCTAATTTAGTATTAAGATGGTGACATACAGACAAAGTTCCAAGGTAAGATCCACTTAGATTCTCTCTTCATTGTCAGATACCTATTGCCTCTATCACTTTCCTGATCTGATTGACAAGTAACTGTTCTGTCCCCCAACACGACATCATTTCTATGTCATATTATATCCATTTCTAGCGCGTTTTGTCTAGGGAATTGACCCGTGACCTCCTCTCCATCCTCCTCTGCTTCAATCATGCCAGCTGCAGCTAGGTCTATTTTTGTTTGCTGTAGCCCTCACCGAAAATTTATACTAGTTAACATAATTTCTATTTGCTAGCGTAGTGTCCCAATACATCACATTCTGACACAAAGTGTAGTACCTGTCAGGGTTCCATTTATGATTTTAAAAAAAATTTTTTTTTTTTTCTTTATTTGGGAGTTACCACTTATGAAGGTCTGAAGGCTACTCAAGGATAAAAGTTAATGAATGTAAGTTGGTAATGTAGTAATCATTAATGGTGTAAATTTGGTAGAATTTGATTATTTATGGGGATGGCTAAATAAGAAGTTGTTTACATTGGATTTGAATGCTACCATGTTGTATTCAATTGGGAAGCAAACCAGCAGAACAATGTTCCACAGCAGGCAGTTTTGGGAAAGAAGCTTGGTTCATGGAATCTATGTTTAGATTTAGACACAGTTAGAGAGTGGGAGAAATTGTATATAGTGGTTATAGCGAGTCATGTGTTTTGAGAAATTTTGGTAAGGAGGAACTAGAGATGGGAGTTCAGTCGAGCAGTTGCCATGAAAATAATGATAGAGCATAGATGGGCTCGCAAGATCTCTTCTGTGGGAAAGATGTTGCAGGGAAGATAAAAGGGCATCACTTACTAGGTTTCGAAGCCAGTTTTGAACTCTGTCGAGGCAGGATGGGGTGCTGAGCAGCTCCTGGCCAGATGTGGCAAAAGCATTCCATTTTAGGTTATACCTGGCTCTTATATAGATAGAGGAGTACAATGGCAGTGAGATACCTACTGGAGCGGTAAAGTGATCCAACCATTTTTCCAATGATCTTGGCAACAGATTTGATGTTTGTGTTCCATTTCAGATCAGGAGTGAAGGTCAGTCCGAGAAGCTTGTCAAGAGTTAAATAGATTCAATCTTTGGTATGATATGAAACCATTTCCTGCACTGAGCTTCCAGTTTGGGACTTTTGAAGTAAATAATTAACTAAGGAAACATTAGTCTCTCTTTCTCTGCTGGGTGAATTCTTTCTGAATAAAACTGTGAAGACACTCTCAGCAAATGTCTCCTTGTGTCCTCGTTCTTCATGAAAAGAAGCTTATTTCTACAGCAACCACTAGACAAATCAGCGACAAAAAAAAAAACTCTGACTATAACAAAAATGGAATAAAGAGACCACATATAAACACTTCACACATATTGCCATTGAAAATGTTATATGACATGAAATTGTATTCAGAAGGAAGGTTCTACTTTATGAGTTTTTGGAGAGTATATAATCACCTCCATCGTTTTTATTGATCTTAGGTTTATTCTGATTCAGAATCGTTATAGCTGTCAGAGTTACATCTGTGGATTAAATTGTATCTGTTCTTGGTCTGACAAGAAAATTCTTCAGCTAAGGGCAAAGTATATATCTGTTCTTATCTTATCTATCCTCAATCACTGAAAGGAAAATCCTTCTGAACTGAGGTAATTTTAATTTTTGTCTCAATCCAAAGTAATCTTTTATGGCTCAAAGCTGAATTTTATGATCAGCTCCCAACTTGGGAATGTAGATTCATTCTGATCCAGAGTGGTCGTACTTTGCAGGATCCTAACAGGAATTAGAATCTGTCCTTGATAAAACATAAAACTACATTTGGTATTTTTGGGTGTTTTGTAGCATATACGAGCATTTTTTAGTTACCATTAGAGTTGGGGCAATTAATCGGAATCAAAAACAGAAATCTAAAAATTCAGAATTTTTGGAATAGGTATCGAAATTTGAAAAATTTGAGTGTGCAGTTACTCCTCTTTTTCTTCTTCAGCAGTTTCCCACTTTTATTATGCAGTTCTTGGTATTATTGTTGTATTCTGCAAGATTTTTAAAGCTGCACTGGTTGGGCAGTAGAGGGAAGACAAAGTAGAGTTGCATTTTCGGTGTTGTCGAAGTTGGTGGCCTTCTTTTATATATTTATAATTATGTCACGCCATCCATAGTTATGTCCCTTGTCTCGAGTGGATATTCAATATGGCATGTGAGATGCACTAAGTGAACTAACATTGGTATCAGAGCATATTCTTTCATGTGACAGATATTATATCTGTTCAACTTACATTAAAACACAATTGAAAAAAAGATGGCATCATTTATGAAACAGCCACTTATTTTGCAGAATGGAGAAATGTACACCGAGTCGAAGCAAGACATAAGTGTATGGTCTATCTTCATTGATTTACATAAGGAAAAACAGGATCCAGCAATATTTTTGTCATTGCTATAAAACATACGAGAATGTGTTCGGCACTTAGACATCACAGATATCAGCTGAACTGACAGATTAAAAATAATTACAGAGAAGTTGGACAAATTATATTTAAGAGACGAAAACACAATGGCATACATGTCATTCAAGAAATTTTACTCTTACAAAAGAGCCGCTGGAATAAGCGTAAACGACTTTTTGGTGCGTTATGAATTCTTGTACCAGAAATTACGTAAATATGGAATTTCTCTGCTAGAGGGAGTTCAAGCATTTTTTTGTTTTAAATGCAGCGAATGTATTGGGAGATAATGAAAAATTAGTGAGGACAACAGATGGAAGTTTACAGCAATGAAGGAAACTTAAAAAAAATATGTTTTCTGATATTTCTTTATGGGAATGCAAAACAGTTCCTGCTATCAAGGAAGAAATTGAAACTGTAAATTTTAATCGGAATGGAAGTGTAGTAGACCAACTTGCAACAGCAGCAGGAGTTAATACTCGTGGCTCGATTTGAAATTAATTTTCTCCCTGGCGTGTCCAATCACAAGCCAGCTCTCAATCATGTGACCGAGTATATAAAAGGCAAAATCACAAACCCTCTTCCTCTTTCTTCCTGGCTCAGCAGTCTATTTTGTACTTTGTTTTTGAATATAGAATTAAACTCTATTTCGTTGTCTTTTATTCTATAGAAGTAAAAGGGAACAAAAATTCTATCAAGGAAACAAAACAGATCCAATGGACAGACAAGGTAGGACAATGTGTTCTTTCAAATATGGTTCTATTAGGCATTTTGCCAGAGACTGTACTGGTTTTAGTTCTAGAAACATTAACACTGTTGAGGATTCAAACTATGTACACGTCTCATTAATTCTGAGTCCTATTATGAAACATTCATAAATGATTCTGATATAAAAATGTTCAATCTTGTAAAAGAGACACTGGGTATGGCAGTGTTAGATTCTGCCTGTTCTAGAACTGTTACTGGAAAACTTTGGTTTAATGTATTTCTTGGTACATTAAGTGACTGAGATAAACGGTTAGTAAAGACTTTTAAATCAAATGGGACATTTTGTTTTGGTGATGAAGAGGAGGCAAAGGCAATTGAAGCAGTTAAATTTCCGGTAACTATAAGAGGCGTAAAAGGTGTCAGAGCATACATAGAAGCTGACATTGTCAAAAATGATCTACCCTTGTTACTAAGTCATAAATCAATGAAAACTATTGGCACGATACTAGATTTTAAAAGTGACAGCTGTAAGATTTTATGCAGATATATAAAATTGCAAAAGACAAATTCTGGATGTTATAGTCTTCCATTGACAAATATGTTTTTGCAGGCTGAAAAGTCACCAAACTTTGTGTTACCTTGTAAAGCTTTAAAAAATTGCTCTGGAACGGAGAAAAGAACAAAGGCTGAGAAATTACATAAACATTTTGCTCATGCATCAAAAGAGAAATTGGTATCATTGGTGAGAGGCAGCAAGGCCTTTCATGATAAGGAGTTTCTGGTTCTTATTAAGGACTAGTCTGGGTGCCTGGCGTTGCCGGGGTCTTTTTAGGTGTGTGTTGAGCAAAAAAAAAGTTGGGGTGTGTATAAAGATGTTGGTTGAGCAAAAAAAAAAAAAGGAAAATTGCAAGTGCAAAAAAAAAAAAGTGGTAGTAGGCAGGCAAGCTGAAACCCATACTGCAGAGGAGGAAAAGACAGTGAAAAAAAATCGTGACGCATTAGCTGTTGCGCCCATCACCATACCAGAAGTGATGTAGGTTTAAATTAAGGCTAGACAATCGAAAAAAGCCAATGACTTTTTTAAATATCAGCAAAAAAAGTGCCCAGTTGAGGATGAAGGAATTAATGTTTTTGTCCAATTTTTCGATATTTGTCGTCCGAAGGGTCGAGCTTCAAAATGATACTGATCTTATGAAAATCTCTCACCTGTGTTGAAAGTTTTTACAAGACATGCATACATACATACATACATTTAAACAGACAGGTGAGATTTATATTGTAGATGCCTGTGATTTGTGTTC
>NC_136510.1:37301045-37303545 GCF_053919585.1 Euprymna scolopes
AACAGGTAATTTTAAAGGATTTTCCAAGGGTTACTCCCCCCCCCCCACAAAAAAAATCGTGTCCACAAAGTGGGTGATCATTTTACGTTAAATTATTATGGAAAAGTAATCTTCCACTTTTTTAAACTAACATTTCTTCATATCTTGGAAACTACTCGTTTGCCTTAATTATAAACGTTATTTTCGTTTTCAGCGGCCCCGAAAACTTATAAAAGTGGTAATTTTAAAGGAATTTTCGAGGGTGGAGTAATTCTTCATATTTATCTTCTTCCCCCCCCCCTCCAATAACATAAGAAATGAAGAATTAGACAAATTTATTTTAGGTAGGATTTTAAAAATAGAAAAATTAAGATAAGCAAATGGTGCTAGTGAATGAGCACCCACTTTCTGACCACCATCTATTAATTAGATAGTTAAATGTTGTAATTCGAAAGTCGTCAACCACGTGAAAGCCTCATTTCTACCGGAAATGAAATATGGCGGACAGTCTCGCAGTTACGAAAAATATTTTTATTTTATTTAATACATTTTTATAATTTGCGATCTTAACGATCTTAATTTATTTTAATAACATGCAAGCATTCCTTGACTTTACAGATAAATTTTCTGAAAATTTCAATTAAATTGGTAATGTAGAAATATGGTTTTATGGACTTTGAACGAACCAAGAATTACATTTATATATATATAGATATGTATGTATATATATGCATAGATATGTATGTGTATATATATATGCATAGATATGTATGTATATATATGTATATATAGTTATGTATGTATATATATATGTATATATATGTATATGTATATATATGTAGGTATATATATGTATCTCCTGAGCAAGCAGCGCCTTTGGCAAGCTGCACATAAGATTATGGAATGTTCGGGGTTTAAGCCTGAAGACAAAAATTCATGTATATAAGACTGTGGTACTGTCCACACTTTTGTATTCCTCGGAGACATGGACCCCGTACCGAAAACAAATTTCGCAACTTGACGTCTTCCATAAGAGATGTCTACGTGCCATTTGCAGTTTTACTTTGAAAGACAAAATATCAAATGCGAAATTATTCACACTTTGTAAAATCAGCAACATCAAAAGCTTCTTAATTCAGTCGCAGCTTCGATGGGCGGGTCATGTGATGCGAATGGATGATGATAGGATACCGAAGCAACTCCTGTATGGCCAATTAGACAGAGGCCGTCGAAACGTGGGACGACCATGGTTGCGTTACAAAGACAAAATAAAGTCTAATTTGCAGGTTCTAAATATTGAAAATAACAACATTGAGCTAACTGCAAAAGACAGAAGGAAGTGGATAGAAATGTGTGACAGAAAAATCAAGGTGTTCTCGGCGTTTTGCATCGAAAAACTAAAAGAAGTGAGAGTCAAGTCAAAAAATAATACTGAGCAATGTGGAGCTAATTATATGTCTGTCACCACTGCGGTCGCCATTGCAAGTCTCTAGCAGGACTAAAGTGCCACATACGTCTAAGTGAATGTCGACACGCTGAGTTCTAGAACTTCAGGTCAATTGTCGGAGTCTCATACGTCGAAAATCGACGGAGAGTCCATCATATATATGTATATATATATATATATGTATGTCTATATATATGTATGTATATATATGTATGTATGCATATATGCATGTATATATATGTATGTATATATATATATATATATATATATATGTATATATATGTATATATGTATGTATATATATGTATATATATGTAGGTATATATATGTATATATATGTATGTATGCATTTATATATGTGTGTATATATATGTATGTATATATATGCATGTATGCATGCATTTATATATGTGTGTATATATATATATGTATGTATATATATGTGCGTAAATATATATATATGTTTATATAAATATGTATGCATATATATATATGTATGTATATATATAAATGTATATATATATATATATTTATATGTATGTATATTTATATGTATATGTATGTATGTATATATATGTATGTATGAACAAATTATTAATAAAACATGTCAAAAGACATCTTTAAAAAGAGTTAAAAACATATTTAATTTTAAAAAAGGAAGCACAAGATAACTGGATAGTCCTTAATCCGCGGAGTTTCGAAGAAATACTCTCCTTCTCATCAGAGGGCAGGAATTGGCAAAATGCGGGATCGGATTTTATGTATATATTTTTATATATATGTATGTATATGTATGTATGTATACATATATGTATATATATATATATGTATGTATATATATATATATATATATCTGTATATATATGTATTTTATGTATATAAATATGTATGTATATATATGTATGTATATATATATGTATGTATGTATGTATATGTATGTATGTGTATATATATATGTATATATGTATATATACGTATGTATATATGTATATGTATATATATACGTATATATATATGTATATGTATATATATACGTATATATATATGTATATGTATGTATATATATGTATGTAT
>NC_136510.1:37313545-37318545 GCF_053919585.1 Euprymna scolopes
CAAGCCATAAATACTTCGCTTCAATTTACAGACAAGATGTTCCTTGCCTTTAACTTTGAAACCCTCTGGCTGCCTCATGTAGATTTCCTCCTTCAGCTCTCCATTCAGGAAAGCAGTGGCTATGTCCAATTGATGCAGCTTCAGATCATGCTGTGCTGCTAGTGCAATAACTGTTCACACCGATTCAAATCTCACAACTAGGCAGAAAGTCTCGTCATAATCGATTCCTTGCTTCTGAAGAAAACCTTGAGCTACAAGTCGAGCTTTATAGTGTTCCATATTACCATCAGCATTGTATTTTCGCTTGAACACCCACTTGCTACCAATAGTTTTTCGTCCACTGGGCAATTCCGTCAGGTCCCATACTGTATTAGAATGTAAGGAAGAAATTTCGTTATTCATTGCCTTCAACCATTCATTCTTTTCAGGACCAGAAAGAGCTTCCTTCATGGTCAATGGGTCATTTAAGTTATGAGCCATGTAAACCCATTCGCCATACGGATCTGGGGTTTTCTTTAGCCTTGATGATCTTCGGGGTCCTGTTAGCTCTTGTGGGTTGTCTTCATCATCGGAGCTATCTTGGTGTCCAATTTCTACCAGAGATGGATTTACAATTTCTTCTTTCTCCTGTTCAGCTATTGAACCTGATTCATTGAAGATGACATCTCTGCTATGGAACACTCTGGATTTTCTGGTATCAAAGAGTCGATACCCTTTTATATCAATCCTGTAACCAAGGAATTTGCACTTCTTTGCTTTTGAGTCCATTTTGAATCTTTCATCCTTCGGTACATGGACAAAAGCATCACATCCAAAAATGCGTAGGTGTTTCACATTAGGCTTACGTCCCTTCAGCACTTCATATGGTGTCATACCTTCTACTGCATTTGTTGGGCTCCGATTTCTAATATACGAAGCCGTTGATAATGCCTCAGCCCAAAATTTCTTAGGCAGCTTAGAATCCGATAGCATTGGTCGAACCATCTCCACCAATGTTCGGTTCATCCTCTCTGCAACACCATTTTGTTCTGGCGTTTTTGGAACAGTATACTCGTGCTTAATCCCCTCCTTCTTCAGGTAGTTTTCAGATTCTTTTGAAGTATACTCTCCTCCATTGTCGGTTTGTAAAACCTTTATATTTTTACCAGTGAACTTTTCCACCATAGTTTTCCATTCACTGAATTTTTGGGGGACATCTCGTTTGTTTTTGACCACATATATCCACACAAATCTGGATTTGTCATCAATGAACGTGACAAAATATTCGGCACCACCAAGCGATTTTGCCTCTATCCTTCCACAAACATCGCTATGCACAATTTCAAGAAGCTGAGTTGCTCGCTTTCCTCCAGATTTTGGAAACGATGAACGATGATGTTTTCTATCCAAGCAAGGCTCACAAAACTTAATTTCCTTGTTTATATTATAGTCAAGGCCAGTAACTAGTTGGTCCTTTACTAGTTTTTGCAAGTTCTTTTCTCCAAGGTGGCCAAAGCGTCTATGCCAAATCTCCTCCTTTGTGTTACCATCTAAACAGGAGTTTGCTGCATGGGTTGATTCATTTATATCAGAACAGTTTAAATAATAAAGGTTCCCAATGCATTTCTGGTGTTTCCCGTCCGGTACACCCACTTTTAGTTCTATTGTTCTTGTTCCTATTGCCTCAACTGAGAATCCATCACCAAGGGTTATTTCCTCAGCTACATCCAATTTTCGAAAGTTAGAAAATTTTTCAATATCACTACACATATGACATGTGGCTCCAGAGTCCACAATCCAGTCACTCCTTTTTCCATTAGACAATAATGCATGATGTGTAAAAAGTCCAATACACTCATCCTCACCAGAATCGCTGGAGTTGTCCTGTATTTTCTTAGTAAAGAAAACTTTCTTTCTTGGAGGGTTCGACTTAACATTCTTTGTTTCAATTAAACGGCAGTCATGTTTAATATGTCCATTTTTTCCACAGTGAAAACATTTAGGTCCCCGTTTGTTGACATGATGTTTTGATGTCATGGCTTTCAATTCCGTACTGTTAATTTCCCTCTCTTTAATTTTGCTTTCTTCATGCAACAAGCGTTCAGTCACTAACACCCATTTAGGAACGTCCTGACTTGCTTCAAGTGCTGCTACCAACATATTATAATCGTCTGGGAGAGTAGCCAGAAGGTGAACAACTCTATCCTCCTCGTCAATGGAATCGCCAATGACAGCCAATTCGTCAAATAATTCCATCATAGTCTTTATGTGTTCATGGACAGAGTCATCGTCTTTTAATCTAAGGGAGTATAATTTTCTTCTCAGCGCTAGTCTATTTGCCCATGTTTTCTTTTGAAATTGGTTTGCCAATTTCTTCCACACAACTGCAGGGTCGTCAGGGTCTCCAATTAAATACAGTAGTGAGGTTTCTACTGAGAGCACAATAGTCGCTAAAGCCCGGTCTCTTCTCGATAAATATTTCACGTGGGATGCTGGCTCATTTCGTTTGTCCGGAACAATTTCTGTTTCATTAACTATATTCCATAGTCCATCCTTAATTAATGCCATTTTGCATTGGACCTTCCAGGTATTATAGTTTGAACCATTTAGTGGAACCAAGTTGCTTAGTTTTGTTTCCATTGTTATTTAACTTAAAAGAAAAAAACAATACAAAACTTCGACGACAAGAAAAAAAATCCAAGATGGCGAAAAATTACCACACGTGTTTGCTTCACTATTATTTTCAAGACGTTATCACGTAGACTGGGCCCATAACCAATGTTGAAAATGAGTGGAAGTCATTTAATAAAAATGTGGGGACACATACCTCATCACCGGAGCCTACGACATCCAGAAAGGTTTTAAAAATTACTATGAACACATTTTGTTTGACGAAATACTAAGACGCACACAATGTGTGTGTATTTTATTTACAACATGGAGAACCGAAGAGTTAAAATAAAAGGGGAGAGAATCCCCACAGTAAAAGGGTTTTGGAAAGGGGCAAATAACCCTATAGCAATTGAATATATATCAACAAATTGTAGGCATAGACCGATTCATACCATCCAAAAACTCCAACAAAAACCTTACAGCCAGCCATGGTTCTCCCCAGAATGTGCTGCTGCCATCGCGCACAGAAATCACTTTTTCCATAGCTACCAACGTAATAGATGCACTGAGACTAAAGCTGCTTTCAGGACTGCCAGCAACCACTGTAAAAGAGTAATAAAACATGCAGTCTGTTAAATCCAAAGTAGCTGAGCAGCGGCTTGGTTCCCACCAGTTCTGGCAAATAGCAAACAGGACCTTGAACAGAAGCGTGCATTCTATCCCAACCATCATCAATGGACCTGAGGTCATCTCGTCAGCATCAGACAAGGCCAGACTATTTGCCAAGAACTTTGCAGCTAATTCTACCCTATGCGACAATGACCATCAACTCCCTGTATTTCCTCCTATAACAGACAACACGCTATGCAACATACAAATATCTGTGCGTGAGGTCGCCAAGCTAATCAAGAACCTTGATTCCAGTAAAGTAACTGGCCCTGATGGCATTCCAGTTATAGTGCTAAAAAAGCTCCAACCAGAACTTGCCCCCATACTTACAAAACTGTTTAAGCGTTGCCTTAAAGAAAAGTGCTTTCCAACACCTTGGAAAACCTCATCAGTATGCCCTGTATTTAAGAATTCAGGGGAAAAGTCATCTCCCTCTCAGTACAGAATAATAAGTCTCCTGTGTGTCATGAGTAAGTTGTTGGAATCCATATTAAATAAAGAAGTAGTCAACCACCTCAACAGAAACAACCTTCTTAGTGACATGCAATATGGTTTCCGCTCTGCAAGATCTACAGCAGATGTGTTAATGGTTATATCACATAGGATTAGTGAATCTCTTGACAAAGGTTTCCTTTCCAGGGCAATTGCTCTTGACATATCGAAGGCCTTCGATAAGGTATGGCATAAGGGCCTACTTCACAAGATTTCCAGCTACGGTATTACTGGAAATGTTTTCTCAATCATTAAATCATTTCTCTCCCATAGGTTCATAAGAGTAGTAGTTGATGGGCAGAAATCAGAGGCCCACAGTATTAATGCTGGAGTCCCCCAGGGGTCCATCCTAGGGCCAACTCTCTTCCTGATCTACATCAATGATCTCCCAAAACACATACTTAAATCATTCGTTGACATCTATGCTGATGACACGACCATCTATGGCAACACATCAAAGGCCGTAAATGACAAAGTTCTCTCTAATTCTCTCTCCTCTAGTCTTGAGCACGTAGTACAATGAGGGAAGAGGTGGCTGGTCACTTTTAATTCATCCAAAACCAAGCTTCTATCTTTACATCATCAACGCTCTGATCCCCATCTGGCATCAATTGAAATTGATGGCTCTCGTCTTGGAAAGGCTCCATGTTTTGACAAGCTTCTAGTTAGACCTTTACTCCTGATCAGAAATGGAACACGTAAATAAAATCTGTTGCCAGGGACGCTGGGAAAATGGTGGGATCCTTCTACCGCTCCAGAAGATATCTCACTACTGATGCAATTCTTTATCTGCATAAAAGCCAAGTACGTCCAAGGATGGAGTACTGCTGCAACATCTGGGCAGGAGCTGCTAAAAACAGCCTATCCTGCCTTGACAGAGTACAAAATAGACTTCGTGGTTTAGTGGGGGATGCCCTTTTCTCTTTCCTGCAACCTCTCTCCCACAGAAGAGATGTTGCAAGCCTGTCTTTGTTTTATCGCTATTTCCATGGTAGGTGCTCGTTTGAGCTCCAATCCTTCATCCTCCCCTTGCCAATCTTTCACGTGAAACACCCGTCTGGCTGAAACTACTGTCAGTAATTTTCTCCACTCTTTATCTGTGCCTAAATCCAAATGTAGATTCCATGAACAAAGCTTCTTTCTTAGAACTGCACGCCAGTGGAACTCTCTGCCGCTTGCCTGTTTCCCACCTGACTACAACTTGGACGTCTTCAAGTCCAACATAAACAAACTCCTGACAAACCGCC
>NC_136510.1:37321045-37338545 GCF_053919585.1 Euprymna scolopes
TAACCTTACAATTGAATAAAAACATATCATAAAACTTTAATTAAACGTGGAAATAAGATTTAAAAAAATAGCGCGGATCACTCTCTGCATTAGCACATAAAATAAAAAAAAATAATCCCATATTTTAAAAATTTAAATTCATTTATGTACTTACCAATTTTTTAATCTTAAATTCCTTTATTTATGTTAAGGCTTTTCACTCATGAAACATTACGTTTTAATTGTTTACTTTCTTTTCACGGCATTGTTTACATAAAAAAGTTTGTTTTAACTTTTTCTAAACTGTTTCATTTTTACGACATGCCTCAACGTATTATAAACACCCTAACCTCCCCATGTTAAAAAAAAAACGCCCCTCCATAAACCTCGAAAGCCGTTCTTAATATGGGGAGGTTGGGGGTGTTCATTCCGAAAGGCGTTTTAACATGGGGAAGTTAGGATGCTTATAATATGCTGGGGCGAGTCGTAAAATTAACGAAGTTGCTATCTATTATTTATTGCAAAAATAGCTTGAAATTTATTTATTTGACAAAAAAAAATTACATTTTGGTACTCCTTGGGTGTTGAGTTCCATGGCGACCAGCAGAAAAAAATAATAGTCGCTCCCTTAGTCCCCCACCCCATTCCGTTTATTCCGAAATCTGTTGTTAACATGGAGAGGTTGAGGGTGTTTATTCTGAAAGCCATTCTTAACGTTTGTGGAGGTGGACCTAATGTAAAAAAAAAAAATAAATACATTAAAAAAAAAACTAAATCATTTACTGATAACTTCTCACTTTTACAAATATTTTTTAATTTACATGCGCGGATGAACAAATTGTTGAATAGTGCGAAAATAAAACGTTTTTGTCATAAACTTCGGGATAATTTTTTGGGTAAATATTTACATTTAGGTCCACCTCCACAATTTTCTTTTTTAAATGACGACTTTTATTGATAAATAAATTTACTTCTCCGCAACTTTTATTGATAAATAAATCTACTTCTCTGCCACGGGCACTGAACCCCTCCTTTTTTTTTTTTTTTTAATAGTATTTTCGGGTGGGTATGCTGACAACAAATATCAGTTAAATATCTCTCTCTATCCATCTCTCCATTTCTCTCTCCAAAACTGGTGTTTATTCCGGAAGCTGTTCTTAAGATGATGAGGTTGGGGGGGTGATTATAAGGTGGACCTAATCTAAAAAAAAAACAAAACAAAAAAAACCCAAGTTTTTTATGCGCACATAAGCAACTATTTTTTTATCAACTTATTTTTTTTTACTTTTTATTTAAAAAGTAGTAAATTTCAATGAATAGAATAATAAATCATTTATCATTAATATGTGTTTTTGGTTTTGTGTTGAATGAAACTTTTTTTTTTTTTCATTACAACAATAATGAACCAATTTAAATCTTCCGGCATGCGTTTAAGGGTTACGAAATTATCAATAAATCGTTTAGTTACTAAGCCAACGTCAGTAAATAAAAAATGTTACATGCGCATGCATTAGCCTTGACTGGGGGGGGCTAAGGGAGTGACCATTAAATAATTATGCTGGTCGCCATGGAACTCAACGCCCAAAGAGTACCTAAAGTGGCACTTATGCACTTATGTTATCGTGCTATTTTTTAAAATAGTATTTTCATGTTAAATTCAAATTTTACAATATGTTTTTCTTTTATTAATTTGTTAAGTGAAAGTACAGATAACCCGGTCGGTTTCTAATGTGAGGAAAATCTAGCCCCCCCCCAAAAAAAAAGGGGTACTGTGGATAATAACAAAACATTAAAATTGCCTCAGTCTCGAAAGATTTCTTCTCTACTGAACGAGGAAAAAAACGGTGAAGTGTAGTTCACCTTCTGTTTCTCTCCCCCTCTCTCTTAATATCTCTCTCTATCCATCTCTCCATTTCCCTCTCTAAATCTATCTTTCTCTCTATATCACCCTCTCCATCTCTCTTTGAGCCCCTTTCTCTCTCTAACTCCCTCTATCTCTCTCCTTTCCTCTGTCTCATCCCTCTCTGCTTCTAACTCTCCCCCTCTCTCTGTTTATCTATCAATCCCTTTATCTCTCTATCTCCTTCTCTTTCCTATCTATATATCTTCCTCTCTATCTGTCCATCTCTAATCCCTCATCCTATTTTAGTCTCCTAAATTAATTACAGTGAATAAGGCATTGTCAAAACATGGATAAATCCTATTTTAGTCACCTAATTTACTGACTGTGAGAATAGAAGTTATTTGGAAATAACTGCTACCTTGAACAGCACCAGAAGTAACTGGTAAAACCTTTCTAATTAAATTGATTTTGGCAGCCATTTGGTAACAAAATGACATAGCCTTAGCCCTTGCTGCATGAGGAATACCTGCGACCTTGCTGCCAAGTAGAAGAATTATTTATTCTACTTTAAAACATTCAATTTTTCAAAAATCTCATGTTCGACATCTCCAAAACATCCAATATGGGGAAAAATATTGCAGAAATGCAAACTTATTGTTTAGGATGAATGCACAATGGTACGCAAAAAATCACTTGAGGCTCTTGGTCGATCCTTGCAAGATTCGCGTGGCAATGTAAGACCATTTGGGAATGCAGTAATATTGCTTGTAGGAGATTTCAGACAAATGTTACCTGTAATTCCTCAATCAACACCAGCAGATAAAATAAATGCTTGCATCAAATACTCTACTTTTTGGTACCATGTGAAGACATTAAACTTAACTCAAACTATGCATGTCCAGTTGCAGACTGCTCGATCCACACAAAAACTTTTGCATCACTTGTGGGAAATTGGGTACGAAAAAGTGCCAGCTGATCCGAGTTAAGGGCGAAATTCTGTGACTCTTAACTTCTGTAATTTTATTACATCAAAAGAAGAGTTGGTTTAAAAGGTTTTGCAGATATTCAAATTAATTATATGAATTCCACTTGACTGAGTGAACAAGCTATTCTTGCAGCTCAATACAAAGACGTCCATGAACTTAACGCTATTATTCAACATAAAATTCCAAGTGAGGTAGTCGAATACAAATCCATCGACTCTGTTGTGGAATCAGATAAAGTGGTTAATTATCCAACAGCTATATTTGCCAGGGATGCCACCGCATGTACTGCAACTGAAAATTGGCATACTAATTATCATGCTGTGAAATATAAACCAATCCAAGCTTTGCAATGGCACATGGATTGCATTAAAAAAAAAATTAACAAACAATATCATAGAAACAACAATCTTAACAGGACCTTTCACAGGTGAATATATCTTCATTCCACACATTCCTATGATTCCACCGGATACATCATTACACTTTAGGAAATTTCACTTTTCAATTTTATTGTCGTTTGCAATAACCATCAACAAAGCACAGGGAACAATCTTTACAATTGTGTGGCTTACAGTTACGCACTGACTGTTTTTTCACATGGACAATTATGTTACAGCTCAGTGGTTAGATGCCAGTGAAGCTCCATGACACTTCCTGAAGCCAGAGTTGCACCAAAAGAATGTTATGCTGACTGTTTGTTGGTCTGCAACTGGTCTCATCCATTACAGTTTTTTTAATGCCGACTTAATTTTGGATTCCATTCTCTCTAAAAAAAACTATTTTTGCATGTCAGTTCAACAAGAATGTTCATGCAAGCTGAAATAATATGCGCTGTTTGTCTTTATATTTTTTTTACATATCCAACATTTTTTTCACTTCTTTTCTTGGCAATTTATAACTACAGTAAATTGCAGTTTCACTTAATGCCTTAACTAGCAAATTCTAGCATTGCTACAAATATAATTTGCTGATTTCTTTATGTCCTCTAATGAGAAGAATAAAAAGAATAGCATTCTTTGAAACTCCGCGGAATAAGGATTTTGTAAATTGTTTTTTGGAGTATTCAGTCGAACAATAAATATCACCTACAGTGGAGGGATAATAAAATTGAAATTTTAGAAACGCATGTACACAAAGGCAAATATTGTTGGCATGAATTTTTCAGAGCATGATCATTGCAAAATAATTATTTTAAAAAGTCTTTGAAAATAAGTATAATACACTGACTGCTTTCCTCCTACCCATAGCTTCGGTCTTTTCATGACTAAACTAATAGGCATCTCCTGTCATTATGATGATCCTCTTTTGTTCTTGTTGGCTCCTTACATCAAATGGCTTCATGTCTTGTCTAGAGCAATTCCCATTAAAAAAAATTATATTTATTGCTTACATCCACCTTGGAGTGTATATTCT
Source organism: Euprymna scolopes (assembly GCF_053919585.1). Classification (NCBI taxonomy): domain Eukaryota; kingdom Metazoa; phylum Mollusca; class Cephalopoda; order Sepiida; family Sepiolidae; genus Euprymna; species Euprymna scolopes. The sequence continues at coordinate 37,325,267 of NC_136510.1, forward strand.
ACTAGTATATTTAAAATATATATATTAGAGGAGACAACTGAAGTAGCAAAACTGAAGCTGGCCTGCAGGACATTATGTATACAAATATAGGCAAAGGTAGGCATATTTTATTGGTTTGAAAATATAGTTTCTTTTTTTTCCAATTGTCATAAAATTAAATAAATGATGGTTCGTTGGAAAGGTAATGACCTGAATTGTGTAGTGGCCTATGTGACATTTGCCCTTTAGGATGCCCATTAAGGGCATCGTTAATTATCCGGAGCCTATTTTTGGCACTTTTTTACGGCCATAAAATGTTTCACTCATAGTCAATTGTTTTCCTAGTTTTGCGTATGAATTACAAAATATCTGATATTTCCCCAAAACCTCTGGCCTCGATAGAGGGGAGACTGAAACTTACTGCTATGGTTTCACATGATCTGAAATAACAGATACAAATATTTCTCATATGTTATATCTCCCCTCTTTGGTTTTTATACATAAAGTAAATTTCATAGTGTATAAGGATTATTTGATAGTGGAGATATTCATAATCGTACCCTATTTCCAAAAGAGGGTAGATAGATATAACATATGAGAAATATTTGGAATTAAATTTCCCCTTGCTGTTATTTCAGATCATTTGAAACCATAACAGCAAGTTTTAGTCTCCCCTCCATCAAGGGCAGAGGTTTTGGGGAAATATATATATATATATATATATATATATATATATATATATTTATTAAGTAATTTATAAAATATACATGGCGATTAAGCTACACTGAATATTCGGCGTTTCATCCACTCTAGGATTCCTCAAGCTTATGCGCGAATTCTGTGGTTGTTTATCATTTTTATATGGTCCTCTTCTATTAAGGATTTAGTTAGCCAATCAGCTTTCTAGTATCCACCGCGCCCCTTCCTATCAGCCAATGGGCATGCATTTTATCGGACAAAGGATCTGTTTTAAAACTAGGTCAGTGTTTTTTTTTTGTTAGTTTATGTATAAATATATATATATATATATATATGTGTGTGTGTGTGTGTGTGTACATAAATATATGCACATATACATACATGCATACATGTGTGATCGTTTATGTATATTTAATTTATTTATTTATTTATTTTCTATTGTTTTTGTTAGTTTTAAAACTATTTTGTATCGCTATCCTAGTATGTTTATACAGTTCGACTTCATTGATATCCGAAGAACTTTTTAACATTGCCCTAGAATTTGCCGAGACATACACTGATATATCCTCAAAATAAATGAACATAATGAAAAAATGTAGAAAATCAGTTCTAATAAATAACAATAACCAATGGATAAAAATTAAAACGAAAAATTCGTTTGATTTGGCGATGGGTGCCAGGATTCTGCAGAGGCATCAGATCTTGTGGGATTATTCATTCTATGTACCCTCACAGGCATATATAGAGATGACGGACTAGCTATAATACAAAACTCCAACAAAGTCAAGGGAGATAACTTCAAGAAAATCATACACAAGGAAATAAATTAGGTCTAATCACCCACCATCAATTATAAAACAGATTCCTAACTCGATCGTAAGTAGACTCAGTAATAACTCAAGCGATGAAAATGCATTTAACAGGTCAACCAATATCTATGAAACAGCCCTAAAAAATAGTGGATACAAAAATATCGATATCAAATATAAGCAACAAAACACCAATAACTATAATAAAATTAAAAATAGAAGAAAAAGAACTATAATTTGGTATACGGCTCCATATAATCAAATGTTAAAAACAAAACTTGGCAAGAAATTTCTAGATCTTATTGAAAAACACTTTCCCGCAACCAACCCCTTACACAAAATTTTCAATAAAAATACCTTAAAGTTATCCTACAGTTGTTGCGAAAATTCAAAGATGATAATTAAAGCACATAATAACAAAATATTAAATAAAAACAATGTAAACAACAACAAAATAAACAATAAAAAAGTAGACACCATGACAAAAATAAAACTAACGCTAGCAGAAATAATAATAATAATAATAAACCAACCCCGGACAAGAACAACCATACTAGAAATAAAAATACTAATAATGAACAAGATAAATGCAACTGTAGACACCGCTCACTTTGCCCACTTCAAAATAAATGTCTAACCAAAAGCATAGTTTACCAGGCCACAATATTTGCGAAATAAAACCCGAATAACAAGAAATATTATGTAGGTATGACTTCCTTAGATTTCAAAACTCGATATTATGACCACAGAAGTACATTTAACAATAAAAAACACTGTATGACAACAACGCTAGCAAATAAATACTGGGAACTCAAAGAAAGCGGACATTCGCCAGTAGTCGAATGGAAAATAATAAGACAAGCTACCACGTGTAGGGACCTAGACGACCCATGTAGATTATGCCTTCATGAAAAATTTGCTATCCTGTACTTTAAAGAACCCCCAACATCTATTAAACTGTAGAATAGAAATAACAAACAACTGTGTTCACAAGATAAAATTTACTCTAGGATATCGATACAAAATAATTTTAAAACTAACAAAAACAATAGAAAATAAACAAATAAATAAATTAAATAAACATCAATATAGATAAACGATCACACATATATGTATGTATATGTATATATATATGTGCATATATGTATGTACATACATATATATATATTTATATATAAACTAAAAAAAACACAAAAAACCCTAACCTAGATTTAAAACAGATCAAGAAACTAGATATCCAAGCTAAATAGAGCACACACAAAGGAACAGGTCAACAAGAGGTCAAATAGGCCTTTGTCCGATAAGTGTATGCTCATTGGCTGATAGGAAGGGAGCGGTGGATACTAGAAAGCTGATTGGCTAACTAAAATCTCAATAGAAGATGCGTATATAAAAACAACAAACAATCACAAAATTCGCGCATAAGCCTGAAGAGTCCTAGAGTTGATGAAACACGGAATATTCAGTGTAGCTTATATATTTTATAACTTACTAACTAGTTCTACCTACATATTGAGCACTTTTGAAGTAAATACTTAAAGTTTACGCATAAATTTATACTTTCGTATATTAATTTTATGTGAGTAAATTAAGTAGTTATATATATATATATATCAGAGTTTATATATTTAAATTTCATTTAGAAAGAATTAACTTTTCAAAATAAAAACTTATTGTTTGAAACAAAGAATACAATGTTTAAAATAACTTCCGTAATCCATGGATTTTCAATGTAAGTACATCTTCTCAGAGCAAAATCACCAGCATTAATATTGATTTGAAACTAGCTTTGCTAAATAGCACATACAAAGAAGATATTAAAGATTAAATCCCTTTAAGGGACACAGAGAAAGGTAATAAATGTTGAAAGCAAAAAAAAGGATATGATATTTGGTATCCAAATAAAATATTAATCCTTGAAAAGTGTAGGGTAGTGTTATTAAGTTCCATATTGGTTGAAGATTGGTAGAATGGAGGTAAAAAACCAAATGTCTCTGGTAAGGTATCCAAAGTAGTAGACCGTAATCCTTTGTGAATAGAATTAATCTGTTTCATTTTTTCTTATTATATATATATATATATATATGAAACTATTTTCTTTTTTCAGGAGGAACCATAACTTTCGACGTATTACAAGAATCCTGCTGGCTCTCAAAGAACTCGGACATGAAAAATTCACGCTCTCATGGATGCTATTTTTAGCTGATCTAATACACAAGGAAAAGAAACTAGACCAAGCGGAGGACAATTTTGAGAACTTTTGGATTGGTGCTTTGGATGCTGAAGACCAATTAAAAATAATAAAATATAAGAATAAGTTATTACAAGATCGACCACCTGGTTTGCCAAACAAAATTATTGCAAGAAATAATAATGAATCCCTTGAAGATAAGGATGTTCATAGTAGGTCGAAATATGCAAAAATGGAAATGTCTTCAATTCCTGATAGACCAAAAGATAATGTAACTGCAACTACTTCAGCTGATGATAGCCTTAATGATTTTGTTGTCGTAAATAGTTCTGATATAGCTCCTGAAAATATGTCTAATACCACAACTACTACATTTTCTCCAATTTCTCATACAAACACTCAAGAAATAACACCAGCTGATACTAGTGGAAAAAGCAATCCTAATACAAATGTTTCTAACATTATTTCGCATCTTTTCAATCAGATTAATCCATTCAATTAAGTTTTGTAACAGGAATCATATTGGAGTGTCTTTTTTTAAAAATTTATACCAACGCTAATTGTCAGTGTTTTCTTTTTTTTTTCTTACGGGAACTTTAATCATCGTCAGAATGGAAGCGTCTTTATTTAACCAAGAAGATACAAATCTTATTTATAAAGTTCACTATGTCTGTCTGTCTGTCTCCAATTTTTTCAAACTATAACTCCTCCAAAAGAACGGTGCCAGATGACATAAATGATTGCATTTTATGAGGGCTGTTTTTTTCATGTTTTTTTTTTTACTTGGTTAAAATAGTTGCTAAGGGATAAAAAAAAAAAAAGGAGTCAAAATTGAAAAAAAATTAGAACTTGTCAATCATTAAATCAACTTCAGATGTCTTCTACGCATGTGCAAATATTTGTACGTTAATGCTAGCTTATTTTCAGTTTTCTTCCACTCGACTAACAGTGTCTTACTCAGTAACGTTTCAGACTGAGATTCTATAAATTTTGCTTTTGATTTTGGTTTCAATTCTAGCTGATGGCACCGAAGTAATATTTTTTTTTTCTTTTGAAATCAAATTTCTTATTTAGCGTTTCACATGTACAATAACACATAATAGAAATAAATGTTTGATTGTTTAGCTGAAACATAGTTTATGTTAAAAAAAGGGAATTAAGCCATGATTAAAAAGGGAATTAAGCCAATAATTGACAATTATTATATTTTTGTCATTTCTTTAGAAAAAGTAATAGGAGATAACTCCGGTCAGGAGGTTTATTCGAATTTGAAAATTTTAACCAAAAAAAGTACTTGTATCACACTAAAAGAAAAGAATGTGATATTATTTGGAATAATAGCCTATCACCAAATGCCTTAAAGTCTTTTAAGTATTTTACCAAGATGGTAAATCATACCAAAAGCATTGAAATCTGTGGAAAATGCAGTACCTGGTGGTGCCTAAGACAAACGGGCATAAAATAAAAGTACTAGCTTGTATAAGGTATCCCTTTTCTTTCTTTGTTCGTTTGGCTTACTCTTTGTTTTTCTTTCTTTTTTTTACTTCTTTCTTTCTTTTAAAAGAGAAGGAGAGGGGGTCACCAAAGTTATCTGCTTTGAATTAGATACGCACTGATTTTGACATGGAGGTGCAAACTTTATATTTTTCAACCAGTAAAAATAGTTCCCCCTTCTCCACTTGATTTAAAGTTCTCCCCCCCACTAAAAAAAATAGCAAGCCAATGCCAGATAGAAAAACTTATAAAAATACAATACCTAGTCCATTCCATTAACTCCCTCTACCGTGCTAGAAAATTACTCACACCAAAGAGCATCCTATATCTTTACAAAGCCACAATTCGCCAATGTATTGAGTATTGTTGCCACACAATGAAACATTGAACACAAACTTTCTAACTCTCATGTCTATTTCTTATTCAAGAACTTTAAATCTTATCAACTAACTTATCTTTCAAAGTATATTTTGCAGCTTTGTAAAATTGTTGATAAATATGTTTTGCTCTTTAACTTATGTTTTCTTGCTTTTATTCACAAAACTCTATTGTTAAATTTAGCACTTACCAACTGGTGACCCATTCATAGAATTCACGTTTTTACCCATCTTTTGCCAACCTAGCTAAATATATATTAATACTTATCACATTACAAAGATGCCACTATCTGAAAACAGGAGCAGCGCCACACCTGCATTGGGAAAAAATGTAATTTGAATAAGTTTCTCAACATGGGTAATTCTTTTGTAAAACAAACTTTGTCTTTAGAATTTCATTACCCTCTCCCCCACCCCACTTTCTTTTATTTTACTGGTTACTTAAGGATATCACCTGGAAAAAGGAAAATCCACAATGAGAATCAATTTATCAATATACACAGACATATTTCATCCTCATTAAGATATATATATATATTTGTAGTCATCAACATACAGTACTGTTTTATTGTATCACAACTCATTAGTGCTGCTAGACTAGCACCTCTCCCAAGCCGAGAATTGAACCTAGGACCATCGTGTTGACAGTCAGCAGTTCTACCCATTGACCCACGGGAGCTGCGCCCGCAAATAACCTCTACAAATGTCTATTTTAAACAAACATTCGTTCACCACTTTTATAGTGCTCAAACTGCTTATTTACAAACAAACAAACAGCGAGCCTTGCATTTTTCAGAGAGCCAATTCTCTATTGATTATTATATTGTATCTCCTATCTGTTCCATCTGCAGGCCAAAACCAACTCTGCCCCATGTGGTCGCCAACCGGAAACCTACGACTACAATTCCCGTTACCCCTAATTTACGGTGCACGTCACCCTTAATTTCCATTCACCGAGAAGTCCTGGACAGTCCAACAAAAGAGATACATCACCATTTAATGGGAGCTGGTTGGAAAAAAAAACAAGAAACTCTCCCATCCCTCTCCAAACTGTTGCTGTTGTGACCTGAGATGAACAATAATGGAGAGGAAGAAACCCAACGGAGGCATGTTATATTGTCTTCTGGAATACCATTTGTTAACACCTGCGGGGCCTAGAGTCGTCCACCAGTGGAGTAGAAGAGTCCCAATGACGACTAATTAACTCCCTGCTGGCAGGCATACATTGGTTGCCGCTCCCAAGATGTTCATTGTAACGATTGGGCAGTCGCACTGTTCCGATATGGTTTTGCGTCCTGTTTATTATTTATTTACTTCTACTTATTATTAAACGTTCCTTCTGCTATTCTCTTTTACGTTTTCTTGTTACTATCTTTTTACGGGTACTTTTAAAGTCAGTGTGTTCTTACAAATATGTTCTTACTTATATGGGTGTGTGTGTGTGTTCTATTCTTACACCGTTTCTTGCCTTGAAGGGTCTCGACGTGTATGTGCAAATATATAATGTGTACATACCTGCTTGCCTTGTCCAGCGGATGATATCTTCTTTTCACTGAGCTGCCATCTCGGGGTGAGTGGTACTTACTGCTGCAGATGCATCGATAACATGAGATGGATTTGAAGCTTCGATTCTTTTATTAAAGGCAAGCCTATCATGGACTCTGGTTGCTGCGGAGAGACCTTAATCTCCTGTCTGTTCGATCTGCAGGCCAAAACCAACTCTGCCCCATGTGGTCGCCAACCGGAAACCTACAACCACAATTCCCGTTACCCCTAATTTCCGGTGCATGTCACCTCTAATTTCCGGTGCATGTCACCTCTAATTTCCGGTGCATGTCACCTCTAATTTCCGGTGCATTCTATCTAGGTTTATACCTGTCAACCCTAACCTTCTGTGACCCCGCTAAACTCGCTGATGGGAAGCGAAACTATATTTACATAACTTACTATTTCTACAAACTACCTAGATAGCATTTAAGCTGGGATTCCCAATACTACAACACTAGTGACCGACTCATAGTGTTACAGTATTGTAACACTATATACAACTATTCTACTAGTCACATAATTCAAATCTTAAATGTTTACATGCATAACTGTCAAATATGTTCATATTGCTATACCTTAAAGAGTTAAATCGGCTACAGTTAGTGCGTTCCATCTAAATAATGTTTTTAAAAGAATAACTGTATTCCAAGATCCAAATGTTTATTTTCAAGCATATTAAAATTTTGGTAGATTTTTTACAGTGGATGGCGGTGTTAAGTCTCTATGGTTTCAAGTGAGCATTGTCTGAAGACAACGGTTTCAATCCTACCCAAAGCAGGCTAGTGGGTTAGTTGGCCAAAACGTGGTGAGACAACAACAACTATGGAAGGCAGTAATTACTGAGGATACAGTTAAGCGACTCAGCATTCCTATCCCATCGTGGTTAACCACCTGAAAAAAGCCAGAGGAATAGTTGGCCGAAACGTGTTAAAACAACAACTATGAAGATGAGGATAACAGTCCGCAAATAAATATACGATAATATGAAGTTTTCTTATTAATATTTGCTGTCTGAAATTTAAAAGAAAAAAAATTTAACCAAATCAGGACAGGATGTAGTGAAAATGCGATATGAGCGGTGAATATTAATTATTGATATATCTTAATAATAAATACAGTATTAAATTACTTACAATAAGACATAAAAGTAGATATGTGGTGATGGAATAACAAAGTGATTCCTATGAACGCTAAAAAAGAAACAGCTCTAATTGCTTACCCTCTTTCTTTCTTTCCTTCATTTGGATTCGCTTTCTTTCTAACTTCCTAAAGCAAGTAAGTTTTTGCAGGAACGTGTGAACTCAAAAATTTTTCCAACCAATGAAAATCATTTCAAGCTCCGAAAAGCAACATGCCTGTGTGAAAATGGTAAGCCGGTGCGAAGTTAGTAATTCATATAAAACAAACCACATCAAAATCTAGAGAATTCTCAAGCCAGCGCACCGTGAACAGAATTCCAGAATAGTAAGGAATTGGTAATTGTACCAAACTGGGGGGGGGGGATATTGAAATCGTCCCATCACTAGTTAATAAGTTTCAAAAAATGGAAAAAAAATATTGCTTTTAACATAACTAAGAACAAATATATATAAGCTATTGTCATAGCTGCTGCATACAAAGTGGACTCCCTCTAACATGCTAGAAAACTTGGTTTTTAAAAATCTTCTCCAATGAGTCTTGAACAACCACCAACCTTTTTCTTGTTCTTCAATTAAATTCTTCGGTTTTTGGCTATTTTTTTTTTCAATACTCGCCGCCAGTCCACAACTTAAATTGTGCATGCTCTATTTTATTTCAGCTTTCATCATATCAAAGTTTTTTTTTTTTTGTGCTGAAGTGCTACAGGGTTTCTAGTTTGCAGAATTAGGCCGCATAAGGTTCAACCTTGATTCCTAAGAGTCCAAAAGTGTTAAAATTTCAAAGAGAGCAATTTTTTTTTAGGTAACTGCTCCCACCCATGTTGGAGGAGGTGGAGGCTTGTTTTATGCGTCTACTATGAAAGAAAAAAGAAAACTCAAAGTGAGTTTTAAAACCCAAGTGCATTTGTGACATTTCTTTATTAATAACTAGCCTGGATGCCTGGCGTTGCACGGGTGTTTGGAGGTGTATGCTGAGCAAAAATCAAATGGTAGAACCTGTACTGCGAGTGAGGAAAACAATGTGGGAAAAAAATATGACGTCTTTGCGATTGTGCCCATCGCCAAACCGGAAGTGACGAAGGTTTTAATTAAGGCTAGTCAATCGAAAGAGGGGATGACTTTCGAAAATATCAGCAAAAAAAGCGATCCCTCCTTGTAAAAAAGTGCTCAGTTCGGGATGAAGGAATTTATGTTTTTGGCCAATTTTTTGATTATTTATCGTCTGAAGGGTAAAGCTCCAAAACAATACCAATCTTGTGAAAATCCTTCGCCTCTGTCAAAAGTTTTAGGCAAACATACAAACATACATACATACATTTAAACAGATAGGTGAGATTTATATTATAGAGTAGCCTGGGTGCCTGGCGTTGCCCGAATGTTTAGAGGTGTATGTTTAAGAAAAAACAGTTGTAGTAGGCAGGCTTGAACCACGACACGAAGGCGGAAAAGAAAGTGGATGTGTGTGTAAAGGTTTTGGTTGAGCAAAAAAAAAAAGAAGGAAAATTGCGAGTGTAAAAAAAAAAGTGGTAGTAGGAAGGCAGGCTTGAACCCGTACTCCGAAGGAGGAAAAGAAAGTGAAAAAAAGACATGACGTGTAAGCTGTTGCACCCATCACCAAACAGGAAGTGACGTAGTTTTAAATTAAGGCTAGACAACTGAAAAGAGGTGATGACTTTCGAAAATATCAGCGAAAAAAGCGACCCCTCCCTGTAGAAAATCCCCCATTTGAGGATGAAGGAATTAAAGTTTTTGGCCAATTTTTCAATATTTGTCGTCCGAAGGGTTGAGCTTCAAAATGATACTGATCTCATGAAAATCCGTCGTGTGTGTGGAAAGTTTTTGCGAGACATACAAACATAGATATACATATCATCTATATATATAGAAGCAAAAATGTGTGTATGTATGTATGTATGTATGTATGTATGTTCGCTTTTTGTGTGTGTCTGCAAAAGGCTTAATAAATTTGGAATACTGAAATTCTCGCCACAAGTTATACTGCAGATTAATATCAGGAACTAAATCTGACCAAAGACCGTTTGCTTCTAACTTTGAGCCAGTATTCTTCTGGTTTGGCTCTGACAATGCAATATAACATATAATAGTTGTTGCAGCTTTGTGTAAAAAAAAACAAACTATCTCCTTTTAATTCAGGTTACACGGTCAATCCGTACCGAATGTACTTTATGAAATGTGTTCTAATGAACTAATAGTAATTGTACCCACTCTATGTACATACTCTGTCTAACTTAACAAACAGCAAAATCCCATCCCTTCACTGTTGAGGTCAGTAGCTACCGGAAAGCCTTCTATTAGTTTCTTCCCTCAGACTGTTGGATGTTGCAATTTCTTTCCCATTTCCTGCTTCCTTGACTGTACTGACATGCAGAAGTTTAAAAGTAATGTGAACAGACATCTCGCTACTCAACTCCCCACAGACTCCTGTTAGGTGCGATATTAAATAGTAGCTCCTTACATTCCAAGTTCGAATATGCCTTGTTTGTGTTGAAAAGGAATAAAAAAGAGTAAAATAAAAATAAAATGCGAACACAACGTGAAATATTTTTGTAAAATGTCTCCCTATTTCGCCATACTTCACTTCGCAAACAAAAAACTAGAAAGAAAAAAACAAGAAACGAAGAAAAAAAAAACGTTACTAATAAACAAAGACTAATGTTGCTGAAAGAAAAACAAGTGACACGAAAAAATTGTTTGGTCAATGATCCGAATATTTCTTTTCATAAATGAGAACCAGTTCACAATGAGAACCAGTTCGTCAAAGCGTGACCTTGCAAAACTGATAAAAATAAAATGTTCTGATACTTGTTGCAATGTAAAAGAACCTGTTTTTCTGCTTATTTTTTTTTTTAAATGGAAATCGTTCAATACAAGGCATGAAGCCACTTGATGTAAGGAGCTAACAAGAACGAAAGAAGATTATTGCAAAGACAGCGGATGCCTATCAGTATTAATCTTGAAAAGACCAAAGCTGTAGGTAGAAGGAAAACAGTGAGCAGGAAGAGAGTTCCACAACCTTGCAGTCCTTGGAAAAAAAAGCTACTGGAATAGGAAGCTGTATTATAATGAGGTAGTAAAACAGCGGATTGATGGAGACCACTAGATCAATGAGTCAAATGAGCTGGAACAAAGGAAGCAGGGAATAAATCGAATAATTCTGAGAAAAACATGCCATAGAAAAAAAGACTGAGACTAGCAACATCACGTCTGTGAGAGAGCGGTTGAAGTGAAGACGAAAGTGTGGGGCCAATCAAATTACAGATACGTTTCTGCAATTTATCAAGAATCACCAAATGAGACACAGATTCACGAATCCAAATATGACAACAGTACTTCATACATGGTCTGATAGTAGATTTGTAGAGATAGAGAATAGATTTAAAAGATTTAAGAAAGCGTTTGGAGTGATAGAGAGAACTGATTTTATGATAACCAGAACAATGGATTCAATACATAGACACCGCAGAAAGATTTGATGAGAAAGAAAAACCAAGAAGTTTTAGAGTCGGTTTCTCATAAAGAGAAGAGCCATCCATAAGAATCTCAGGAAGAAAAGGGACACACCTACAATTGAAAGGCAATAGTTGAGGATTAAATGCAGAAACACATTTCTTACACCAATGCATAATAGAACCCAAATCAACTTCTAGACAGTGGCGGAGGCGGGGGAGGGGGGTACGATTCCAAAAGAGGGATGGCGCAATGTCAACCCCACCAAATTTTTCAGCCAGGCTAAGCTGCAAAAATAGTCTGAAAATAGAATTTATTTATCATATATCATGTAAAGTTTTCAAGTTTTTAATCTTTTCTAAAATATTAGAAACTCTTACATTCTTTTTTAAATTATTGTCGACGTTTATTGAAAACTCTAAACTCTGTATTTTTTGTAATTTTTAATTTGAAACCATTTGATGACATTTCATTTTCTTTTAACTGTGAAGAATAATTGGAAAAAGAATTAAGATGTTTATATATATAAGTGTCATATCTAAGGGGAGCGGTTCAGGTGACAGCAAAGAAGGGGTGACACAATGTAATAATTTGAAAATTTACAAAAAAACAACAAATCTCTCATTAAATATTTATAAATTTTAAAAGAATTGGAATCACATAATCGTATTGGAATCAGAAATTTAGAACGGAATCGGTAATTGGATCGGAATTGGGAAAAAGTTTGGAATTGTCCCATCACTAATATATATATATATATATATATATATATATATATATATATATATATCATTCAACCACGGTAGTGGTTGAATATATGCTTAAGTCCGAAATTGAATGAATCGAGACACTTTCAAACCCCCACCACTAATTCCGTTCGCAACCAAATTTCAAACAGGTTATATAGTTGGATAGAACACCTCATTAGCTACATATTGAAAAAAAAATTTCGAAAATTGTTTCAGTAGAAAAAAAGTTACAACAAAATATGTTGGTTCACAAACAGGAGAGTAAGTACATAAGTGACTAACACTTTTTTTTTTATTTTGCATAACTTTTTTTGTATATAAATATTTTTTACTGCGATTTTGCCAATATGACATGTTAGTGTAACAGTTATAGTACCGGGGGTTGGTGGAAAGATTTTAGGTTCAATCCCGTGTATCGTTTTTTTTTTATAATTAAAAAACCGAACTTTTTTTTAATAACTAATTTTATTTTAACTCTCCTTATGATTTTATAGCAAAAAATGGTGAATTTATCGATTAAAAATATTAGTGAATTCTATGATATACATATTCTTTGAATGAACTCAAATTTTTCGCTATCACATTTGATGAAAAATGTAGTCCCATTTTGGCAATGCGTCTGACCAATGATGCTTTTGAACCCGCGACCAGCACTGCGATGTCATCAGCATCAGCCTGGGCATAAATATTCCTATTTTTAAACTTCTTTAAAAGAGGATTCAGCATACAGTTCCATAGTAAAGGTGATAAAATCCCACTTTGGGGGTTTCATTTAACTACTTTCCTTTTAACAGTTACCCTCAGTAGTTCTACTTGAACTGTTCTG
>NC_136510.1:37346045-37348545 GCF_053919585.1 Euprymna scolopes
AAAGATTGGTGAGGAGGGACCAGAGATTGGAGCTCAGACGAGCACTTGCCATGGAAGTAACCATAAAACAAATGCCACGAATCCTATTTTGTACTCTGTCAAGGCAGGATAGGCTGGTTTTAGCAGCTCCTGCCCAGATGTGGCAGCAGTACTCCATCCTTAGACGTACTTGACTTTTATATAGATCGAGAGTTGCATCAGCAGTAAGATATCTTCTGGAGCGGTAGAAGGATCCTACCATTTTCCAGCGACCATGGCAACTGACTGGATGTACGTGTTCCATTTCAGATCAGGAGTAAAGGTCAAGCCCAGAAGATTATCATGATTATTATAACATGGAGCTTCCCCTAGACGAGAGCCATCCATTTCAATTGATGCCAGATGGGGATCAGAGCGTTGATGCATTAAAAGTAACTAGCCACCTCTTCCCCCACTGTACCACATGCTCAAGATCAGAGGAGAGAGAATTAGAGAGAACTTTGTCATTTACAGCCTTTGATAGATGGTCGTGTCATCAGCATAGATATCAACAAATGATTTCAGTATCTGTTTTGGGAGATCATTGATATAGATCAGGAAAAGAGTTGGGCCTAGGATGGACCCCTGAGGGACTCCAGCATTAATACTGTGGGCGTCTGATTTCTGCCCATTAACCACTACTCTTATGAGCCTATCAGAGAGAAATGATTTAATAATTGAGAAAACATTTCCAGTTATACCGCAGCTAGAAATCTAGTGAAGTAGGCCTTTATGCCATACCTTATCAAAGGCCTTTAATACGAGGGGCGTGCAATAAGTAATGATCCTGACCCACTTCCCATAGCAGTAGAGCAACGAAACTTGGCACAGTTATTAGCCTTTCTCTACATAGGAACTACCCAGAGTTATGTATTTCTCCCATAGTTTGATGCAGCTCTGGAGACCGTTTTTGTAGAACACTCCAGGTTGGTCCTCCAACTACGATGTCACTTCAGAAATCAAGGCTGCATTATCTGGGAAACGCTTTCCTTTCAAAAACAACTTCATGGCTGGGAAGAGGTGAAAGTCAGAGGGTGCAAGGTTAGGAGAGTAGGGAGGATGGAGTAAGATTTCATAACTACACGCCCATGCTTCTGATCTGACGATATGCGAGTTGTGGACCGGAGCGTTGTCCTGCAGGAGGAGGGTACCTTTGCTGATCTTGCCTGCAATTGTGGTACCCTTTGCCAGGAAATCTGTCATCATTACTCCGTCCTGGTCCCAGAAGACTGTGAGCATGACCTTGCCAGTGGAGGGCTGAACCCTTGCCTTCTTTGGAGGTGGTGAGTCCAAATGCTTCCACTGCATTGACTGGGCTTTGGTCTCTGGATCATAGTGATGGACCCAGGTTTCATCCTGTGTAATCAGTCTTTTGAAAAACTTTGACTCATCTTCTTGGCACATCTCCAAATTCATCTTTGAGCACTCGACGCATTCTCGCTTCTGGAATGGTGTGAGCATCCTGGGAATCCATCTGGCAGACACCTTATGCATATGCAAATGGTCATGAATGATAGTTTCCACAGATCCTGTACTAATCTTGACATCTTGGGCTATTTGGCGAATAGTAATGCGTCGATCTTCCAAAATGGCAGCCTCAACTTGTCAGACAGAGGGCTCATCAATGGCAGAAAGGAGGGGGGGCGACCAGGTCTGGGAGCTGTTTCCACAGACTTCCGGCCATGTTTGAATTCACGATGCCAGCGTTTTGCAAAGTCATATGATGGGGCATTATCACCATAAGTTTCTTTCATTTCATCAAAAGTCTCCTGTGGTGTGCGTCCTTTCAAATACAAAAGCCGGATCATTGCTCGACATTCAACAGGCTCCATTTCACACTTGACTCAGTTCAAACACCTGTAAACCAGAAACCACAATTAGTTCAGAGCTGTAATTTGCCACATAACCCGTAGAGATAGAAATCATTGCACATGCAAAATTTCAGCTAGATCAGACAACTGGAAGTGGGTCAGGGGCATTACTTATTGCACGCCCCTCATATGTCAAGAGCAATTTCCCTAGAAAGGAAGCCTTTGTCGAGAGATTCACTAATTCTATGAGATATAATCGTTAGCACATCTACTGTAGATCTAGCAGAACGGAAACCATATTGCATGTCACTAAGATGCATTTAACTTGGTGTTCTTCGAATGACCCATGTTGGTCTAGCTAATAGACCAGTGTCTCCATGTGAAATGAATTGGGTTGCAAAGATTAGCGTGTTGCGGGGCTAACGGGTGTCGATGTTAATCCCGCAAATTCCAAAATAAAAATAATAATGATGAGAATCAGAAGAAAAGGAGTTGAAACAATTTAGCAAAGATGACTGAGACGAATGGATAAATTAAATACAAAATTTGTTTTTTAAAAGATTTTTATTTTTTTGAAAGATTTTTGTTTTTTGAAAGATTTTTGTTTTTTGAAAAGATCTCTTTTTTTTTTTGAAAGATTTTTGATTTTTTAAAAGATTTTTGTTTTTTTG
>NC_136510.1:37353545-37451045 GCF_053919585.1 Euprymna scolopes
TCTTGCCTAATAGAAGTCCAATAATTTTTATCTATAAACGTTAATTTTTTTTCTAAATCATCAATATTATGGAAAGTTTTACGTTTCCATAACTCTAACTCGTCAGCAACACTTTCACATAATGCACGCTTAAGAGCAGAATTTTCTAAACGCATTTTCTTTGTGTTAGGAGACTCTCTAAAAGTGGTTGATGACGATAAATAAGAGGGACAGTTTGGTAATATTCGAGGAATAGCACCATCCTTAAGATAGGGATTTTTTAATTTAACACTAATTGTCTTTCCAGTCCTTTCATCAAATGCTGATGCCTCTTGCTGTATGTCTTCAGGTCGAAAATGAAGTTCACATACCTAAAGAAATAATTTAAAAGAAAATCGTACCATGTTTGACTTAATACAAAAAAAAAAAGAAAATTACATGACAAAAAACGATAAAATAAAAAAAATAAGGTAAATGTGCAGAATTAGTTCACCCTCAAAAAATCCTTTTAAATTACCACTTTTATAGGTTTTCGGGGGTGCTGAAAACGAAAATAACGTTTAAAATTACGGCAAACTAGTAGTTTTCAAGAAAAGAGATGTTAGTTAAAAAGGGAGGAAGATAATCAAACCTAAAATGACCACCCACTTTATGGCCATTTTTTTTTTTTTTTACATGGGCAACGAGCAATTTTTTTAAAAATTACATTTTCGCCTCAAACAACGCGAAGTGCCTCTATGATGTAGGAATGAACACAACTAAACATAAAATGAGCACCTACAGTTGACCCCCTCTCCCCGACAAAAATTCTGTTTACACTTTTTGAAAGGGGGTGCTCATTTTACGTTAAACTGTGTTCATTGTACGTTGACTCCCAACCCCCAACATAAAGGTGGCCATACTCATTTTTCTTCGCTTTTATTTGTTAAAAAGAAAGCGCCCTAAAAAAAAAAAAATGATGGCCATAAAGTGGGTGCTCATTTTACGTTAAATTTTTATAGAAAAGTGAAACCCCATTTTTTAAAACTAACACTTCTTCATATCTTGGAAACTACTCGTTTGCCGTAATTTTAAACGTTATTTTCATTTACAGCGCCACTAGCAGTATCAGAATTTTGGGGGAATTTTTGACAACCCTAAATACAAAACTGCGAATAACATATACAAAACTCGTAATTTCTCCGTTTAAAGTGGGTTGTTTATTTTCTTTATGGAATATACTTCCAAAATATATTAAATTTCTTTCAAAAATAATAAAAATATTATTTTTTTATTGCCGACATTTTGTAAAGTCTTTTTTTTAAATGAAAAATAATATTTCTATTATTTTTTTAAACAATTTTAATAGTTTATTTTGGAAGTATATTCTCCAAAATTCTGACATCTACAGGGACACGACATTTACTACAAATAATTATTAATAAGCTTTTGGGATAACAAAAACGGTCATAAACTTTTAAAAAAAGTTTAATCTATTTCACGCTGAGTAAAATAGTTGAACTAAAAAGATGAATGATTTTTCTTATTTAGAATTATTGAAACAAGGAATTCCGTTTGTACGATATTGCTTTTATTAAATTGTTAGGTGAAAGTACATAATATTTTCACCATACTCCCCATTTTAAATAAGTTTCTAAATAATAATTTATTATTTCAGCACATAACTTAAATTACATGTAAAATTAATTTTTTATATACATACTTCCATTTTTATTTTAAAATACGTTCTAAAAAAATAAATAAATAAAAATAAAAAAGGCGCGTTTTTTTTTCTTTTTTTTTTTTATAAATATCTCAAACATTTTAACACTTACTCTGCTATATTTAGATGGTATATTATTTAGGAATGAGCATCACTAAACGTAAAATGAGCACCTACAGTTGACCCCCTCTTCCCGACAAAAATTCTGTTTACACTTTTTGAAAGGTGCTCATTTTACGTTAAACTGTGTTCATTGTACGTTGACTCCCAACCCCCAGCATAAAGGTGGCCATACTCATTTTTCTTCGCTTTTATTTGTTAAAAAGAAAGCGCCCTAAAAAAAAAAAAAAAACGATGGCCATAAAGTGGGTGCTCATTTTATGTTAAATTTTTATAGAAAAGTGAAACCCCATTTTTTAAAACTAACATTTATTCATATCTTGGAAACTACTCGTTTGCCGTAATTTTAAACGTTATTTTCATTTACAGCGCCACTAGCAGTATCAGAATTTTGGGGGAATTTTTGACAACCCTAAATACAAAACTGCGAATAACATATACAAAACTCGTAATTTCTCCGTTTAAAGTGGGTTGTTTATTTTCTTTTTGGAATATACTTCCAAAATATATTAAATTTCTTTCAAAAATAATCGAAATTATTGCCGACATTTTGTAAACTCTTTTTTTTAAATAAAAAATAATATTTCTATTATTTTTTTAAACAATTTTAATAGTTTATTTTGGAAGTATATTCTCCAAAATTCTGACATCTACAGGGACACGACATTTACTACAAATAATTATTAATAAGCTTTTGGGATAACAAAAACGGTCATAAACTTTAAAAAAAAGTTTAATCTATTTCACGCTGATATAAATATTGCACAGGAAAATAGTTGAACTAAAAAGATAAATGATTTTTCTCATTTAGAATTATTTAAACAAGGAATTCCGTTTGTACGATATTGCTTTTATTAAATTGTTAGGTGAAAGTACATAATATTTTCACCATACTCCCCATTTTAAATAAGTTTCTAAATAATAATTTATTATTTTAGCACATAACTTAAATTACATGTAAAATTCATTTTTTATATACATACTTCCATTTTTATTTTAAAATACGTTCTAAAAAATAAATAAATAAAAATAAAAAAGGCGCGTTTTTTTTTTCGTTTTTTTTTTTATAAATATCTCAAACATTTTAACACTTACTCTGCTTTATTTAGATGGAGTAAAATCCTATCTTTTAATTGCATTAATCCACTGGTAAATTATTTCCTTTTTGGGGGGAAATGAAACCACGGTAACTTTTGGTCCATTTTCGTAGTTACCTCGGCATTTTGGAACTATACATCTCGACGGCATGTTTAAATTTATTTAACCCTCCAAAACTTTAAACCAACTTCCGGTTTAGTCATGAGACACGTGACCAAATTTCAACAGACCGATGTTCATGACGTCACCAGACTAAATTATAGTTGTCGCTAGGCCATCATATTGCGGTAACCAAGGTTTTACTGTTAAGGCAGCACGCCATTATTTTGTTTTGAGTAGATTCGACGCACGCGCATCGGGGCTACGATAAGCGTTTATTTTAGAGCAGTAAGAAGGGAATGAAGATCTGCCTTAAGAGCCAAATGCGTGCTTTGATTTAAATACGTCCTCCTTTTATTTACTTAAAACAGTATAATTTTCGATTTCTGTATTAATAATTTAAAACATACAAACTCATTTACCAAATGTGATGAATTCTAGAAAAGAGATGCATATTTCTACTTTTTCTATTGTGTTTATACATATATTGCTAACTATTACTAATATATTACATATATTGCTAACTATTACTAATATATTACATATATTGCTAACTATTACTAATATATTACGAACAAATGACATGCGAGAAAAATCTGGGAAAATAGTTTCAAGTGGGTAAATAGCACAGAATGTAGAAATGGAATAAAATAATACAATAAAATAAATTAATTTTTTAGTATCTATTTTAAAGGCAGATTAAGGGAAGGATAAAATTTTAAAGCTTTTTTTTAAAATGCAAGTCCATCTTACAAAATTTCATTATCCTATTTATTGTATACCATGGGGAGTAGACTCGCCAGTTAAAATGAATTCAGATAAGAATGGGAGTTGGAAAATCTGGTTATAAATACATTATAAATACATTTAAAAATACAAACTAATGTATTATAGAATACGTTAAGATAACAAAAGGATAAAAAAAAAAATTACAATTAAATTTAATTATGCTTTCAGTTCAAAAGGGATTACAATATTTTGGGCTAGGGAAACCTCTTTAGGCCATAGCATTTCGAAGCCAAACGCTTCTCTTCAGAAGAGCGGAGTAAAGACACATACATAGAAGAAATTTTTAAAAAGATAATATTGCCTTTCTGGAAAGAGGATAAAAGGAAAAACATGAAGCTGTACTGGCACTAAAGCCGATTCTAGGACTGCCAGCAATCACTGTAAAAGAGTAATAAAGAATGTGAGAGAGTTGTATACTCAGTCCGTTAAATTCAAAGTAGCTAAACAGCGGCTTGATTCTCACCAGTTTTGGCAAATAGCAAACAGGATCCTGAACAGAATCATGTGCTCTATCCCAACCATCATCAATGGACCTGAGGTAATCTCGTCAGCATCAGACAAAGCCAAACTCTTTGCCAAGAACTTTGCAACTAATTCTACACCATGCGACTAAGGCCGTCAACCCCTCATATTTCCTCTTTTATCAGAAAACACACTATGCAACATACAAATATTTGTGCATGATGTTGCCAAGCTAATCAAAAACCTTGATTCCAGTAAAGTAATGGCGTTTCAATTATAGTGCTAATAAAGCTTCAACTAGAACTAGTTCCCATACTTACAAAGCTGTTTGAGCGTTGTCTTCAAGAGAATTACTTCCCAACACCCTGGAAAACCTCATCAGTATGCCCTGTATTTATAAATTCAGGTGAGCGGTCATCTTCCTCTCTGAACAGACCAATAAATCTCCTGTGTGTCATGAGTAAGTTGCTGGAATCCGTGTTAAATGGAGAAGTAGTTAACCATCTCAGCAAAAATAACCTTGTCTTGACATACAATATGATTTCCGTTCTGCTAGATCTACAGCAGAGGTGGTAATGGTTATATCTCATAGGATAATCTCTCAACGGAGGCTTCCTTTCTCAGGCAATTGCTCTTGACATATCAAAGACTTTTGATGGGTATGGCATAAAGGCCTAGTTCACAAGATCTTCAGCTACGGTATAGCTGGAAATGTTTTTTTCAATTATTAAATCATTTCTCTCTGATAGGTTCATAAGAATAGTAGTTGGGCAGAAATCAGAAGCTCACAGTATTAATGCCGGAGTCCCTCAGGAGCTCATCTTGGTCCCAACTCTGTTACTGATCTACATCAATGATCTTCTAAATCACATCCTAAGATCATTCGAAGACATTTATGCTGATGACATTACCATCTATGTCAACACATTAAAGGCCATAAATGACCAAGTTCTCTCTGATTCTCTCTCCTCTGACTTGGAGTATGTGGTGTAATGGGGAAAGAAGTGGTTGGTTAATTTTAATGGATCTAAAACTAAGCTTCTATCTTTATATAATCAACGCTCTGATCTCCTATCTGGCATCAGTTGAAATGAATGGCTCTCGTGTTGGGGAGTCTCCATGTTTTGACAAGCTTCTGGGCTGGAAAAATGGTGGGATCCTTCTACCGCTCCAGTAGATATCTCACTGCTGATGCAATTCTCTTCCTAAGTAAGAGTAAGGTACATCTAAAGATGGAGTACTGTTGTCACATCTGGGCAGGAGCTGCTGGAAAACTCTTATCATACTTTGACAAAGTTCAAAATAGACTTCATAACCTGGTGGGGGTGCCCTTTTCTCTTCCCTGCAACCTCTTTCCCACAGAAGAGACGTTACGAACCTGTCTTTACTCTATCACTATTTTCATGGCAGGTGCCTGTCTGAGCTCCAATCTATGGCCCCTCCTCGCCAAACTTTCATGAAAAACACTCGTCTAGCTGAAACCACTATCAATAATTTCCCCCACTCTTTTTCTGTACCTAATCCTAAACGTAGATTCCATGAACCAAGTTTCTTTCTTAGAACTGCACACCTATGGAACTCTCTTCCATTTCCCTGCTTTCCAGCTGACTACAATTTGATCAGATTCAAGTCCAACATAAACAAATTCTTGACGAGCCATCTCTTTAAGTAATCCAATTTACCAAATTTCCACTAACGATTACTAGGATATTGTGCCATTGACTTCCGTATACTAATTAACCATTATCCTCGAGTGACCTTTTGGCCTTGATAAGTGGTGACTCCTCTGCAAAAAAAAAAAAAAAACGAAAAAAGCTATAAAGGGCAATAGTGCCATAGGTTGCTTCTTATTGATTTATACTCGTTATTTTTTGGGGTCGGGGAGATAAGATTGTAATTCCGGATTGATCCCGAACTAATCCAATTGCCAAATTCCATTTGATTCAGTAACTGGATAACTTTCAGATTACAATCCAATTGTTATCCAATGTAATCCACAGTGATCCCACTCAAAGACAGAACTTTCATTGATCTTGTGTGACATCACAATCAAAATAAAAACACACAGGATTTGCAGTTTCGGTTTTAAAGGGGACAAGTAAGAGTTCTTGGTTAGAAATAACCAGTCTTTTTACGAAGAATTAAATATAAAAAGTCCACCGCTTACTTAGCGGAGAGATAGAAAAGGGTAAAAGATAAAAGGTCCATTAGGGTTGAAAGTCCGTATTCACGTGGAGGAATTAATTGACGGGCGCGCGTGTGTGTAACGTCCAAACGCGGACGGGTCAATGTTGATGTTTACGCCATGGTGTTCAAAGGGGGGGGGGCGACCTGGGGGGGGCGGAAAATGCCCTTTTTATACTTGTCCGACCGGCTCCAGGGACTAGGGAGGCCTCCAGAAAAAAAACATTTGTTTAAATTTGTTTTCGTTGTAATCCGATTGGATGAAAAGAATAACATTCTTATGACGTAAGATGCTTTAAATGATGTCCGCACGAATAACTGAAATTTCGTTTAAGACCCATCGAATTTGCATGGGTGGGGAAAGAGAATGTACGCGCAGCTGAAACAATGTTTATACATCCACGCGTGCGCAACTGGGTTTTACTGTTGAGGCAGCGCGCCATTATTTTGTTTTTGAGTAGATTCGACGCGCGTGCGTCGGGGCTACGACATGTTCGCGAGCAAGATTTTTAAAAAATATATTTACAAAAATTTTTAAGATTTAAAAGAAAAAATATATATTTACAAAACATTTTCTTCAATATTAAATATTTACAAAAAAGAAAACTTTTTTCTATTCACGCAAAACTTTTTAATGTAATAAAACGAACGTATTTAAACAAAATATATTTAAACTAGCGGGGGTACCTGGCGTTGCCCGAGTGTTTGTTTCTGGGACGGGGGGGGGAGTTTAAAAAAATGTTATGGTAGGTAAGTAGGAAGGATCAAACCCGGAGTCATGAGTAAAAGTAGGAAAATAAAGTGAAAAAAAACAAAAAAACATCTGCAACGTTAAGAGTTCGGCCACCAAGAAAAGTCCATTCCAGTTGTTTAGGAAAAAAAAAAAAAAAAACCGACTATGGTAGGTCGGCGCGAATGTGAAAATATAATGTGAATTGTCCAGCACGCTAACCACTACGCCACAGAGCACTGCTGCTTAGTTTAGTGATTTTAAATAACTTCACATGAAAGATCTACGAAGCCAAACCGGTGTTCTCTTCTCAACTGTTCCTTGTGAACGATCCCCAAACGGTGTTAAGTGGTGGCAGGGGGAGGAGGAATTTATTAGAGAGAAAATATCTTACCACTTCCATTGATCTTAACTGATTTTGGCCGTGACTTCTCAGCAGAAAAAGTATAGAAATCTAAGATTATCGAGGAATTTGAGAAATAATAAGCCTATAACACACCTCAGATATTGTTCTGCCGTTTGTGCATATTATATTTGCATGAAATATCTTGATTTTTAATCCTATTAATGTCAAAATCAGACGGGAAAAAATGAGTTCATTTTATTTATATAGAGATAAATGGGTGTCTTTCTGAGTGCGTTCTTTTTATATATTTACAGAACTTTTTAATAAAATTACTAACTAACTAACTTAATTAATTAATTAATTAATGGTACATTTTTACGACGTACCCCAGCATATTATAAACGCTCCAACCTCTCTATGTTAAGAACAGCTTTTGGAATAAACACCCCCAACCTCAAAAGCCGTTCTTAACATGGGGTTGTGTGGTGAGCTAGGGCAGGTCATAAAATAATACCAAATAAATAAATAAACCGACGTTATAACTAAGAATTTCAGATGGTGTCAATTACAAAATACATAATTTTAATAAAAATTAAATAAAATTATCATAACCAAACTTTTTATGTTTCGTCGGGTCCCTGTAATTTCTATGCTACCACGTGGTGACCGCTGCTACTACATTTAAGAGGAGGAAGGAAAGAACCAGAAACGCGTCCGTTCACATCAAATACTTTATTTAGAGTCCCCCTGATATTAACCAAGGGCAAGTAACTCTTTATTATTACACATTTCCGTTTGTCGAGATCCTTTTTTTTTTCCTTTTTTTCTCTTGTTTATTTACAAACAGTTTTAACCTTTATTTACAAACGGTAACATTTATTATCTTTGCAAACAAAGTCTTTCAAGTAGTTCGTTTTTTTTTTTTGATAATCGTCCTCTGCTTGATGCAGTTGCCTCCTGTTTTTGCTTAACTTTGCTTCTTCTGGAGGAGTTGTCTACATTTTCCAAAATAGGTAGTAAATGTTTTCTGTTCCTTTTTAGACTTTCTCCAGAGTTCAACTTTACTGTATATGTCCTATTTTTCTTATTTGTTGCTGTGACTATACCAGTATTCCTCCACGTTTTCTCTTCATCCGTTTTCTCTCGGATTCTGTCTCCCACTCTTAGTTTTTTTTTTTTTTTTTTTTTTTTTTATTACATTTTCACCCCAAACAAGGCAAATTGCCACTTTGGTGTAAGGGGCTACTATCAGGGGAAACAACTACTGGGGTACTATGTAGGGATTTGGGCAGCAAGGTGGTTTCAAGTCTTTACTTCCATGTCTTTTATCGTAATTTATTTTACTTTTTGTTTTGTAAACCCTATTTCTCTCTTTTACTTTTCGTAAATTTGTCCATTTGGGTTTTAATTTATTTGGATGACTGGGTAAAGTTGTTTTAATTTTTCTACCCATCAAGAGTTCTGCTGGGCTAACTCCCGTAGCAGTTATTGGTGTACTACGGTAAGCCATTAATGCGAGAAATATGTCTGGCTGTCGTAATATTCTTTTTGCAATTTTCACTGCGCTTTCGGCAGCTCCATTCGCCTGAGGGAAATGCGAACTCACTGTGGTGTGTGTGAATCCATATTGTTTTGCAAATTCTTTGAAATATGTGCTTGTGAACTGTCCTCCATTATCACTTACGATCTCCTCAGGTATTCCCCACCGAGCAAATATTTCTCATAATTTCCCAATTATCGTTTTGCTGGTTAGTGGATTTAATCTCGCGATTTCCAAGTAACGGGAGAAATAGTCTGTTACGACTAAGTAATATTCTCCCTCCAATTTTAAGATGTCTGTCCCCAATTTCTGCCACGGCCTATCTGGCAAAGTAGTTGGTTTCAATGTTTCATTGGGATTTGTAGCACGATGACTATTGCAAAAATCACATTGTCTAATGAGATCTTCTATTTCTTGTGATATTCTTGGCATTTTGGCTCGTTCTCGGCATTTGTTTAACCCCAGATGTCCTGTGTGTATTGCTTGTAATATTTCTGCTCTGAGATTTTGTGGAACCACTATTCGATCTTGATAAAATAAAATTTCCTGATGAACTGATAGATCATTCCTAAAGTTAAAGTAAGGTTTAACTCCCTTGTTTAATCTATCCTCCTTGCTCGGCCAACCATTTGATGTTAAATGGATAATCTCCTATAGTTTTGAATCCTTAGATGTAGCATTCCTAATTTCTTTTAATTTTCTATCAGTAGCTGATCTGGTCTTTATGATAGTGTCTATATACATTTCTACATCTTTCTCCGTGGTACTTTCTGCTTTTTCGGTTGGACTTCTAGACAGTGCATCTGATACCAGCAAAAGTTTCCCAGGAACATACTCTGCTATAGGATTGTATCTCCTAAGTCTCATCAACAGTCTTTGACATATCAAAGGAGTGTTATTCAGATCCTGAGTATTTATCAACGGTACCAAAGGTTTATGATCCGTTAGAAGACAAAACTGATCTAGTTTCGCGATGTATCTGTCAAATTTCTCACAGGCCCATACGCTCACTAAACATCCTTTTTCAATTTGAGCATAGTTTTGTTCTGTTTGTGTCAGCATACGAGAGGCATAAGCTATGACTCTCAATATTTTATTTTCTTCTTGGAAAATGGCAGCACCAAGTCCATAGCTGCTCGCATCCGCACTAATCGTGATGGGCTTTTTTGGATCATAATAAGTCAATATCGGTGCCTGTGTCAATAGTTCTTTAACGCTTTGGAATGACTTTTCTTGAGGTTCATTCCAAGCCCAAACCGTATCTTTTTTCAATAATTCCAGCATTGGTTGTAATGCCGCTGCTAAGTTAGGCACGAATTTCCCTAGATACTGACACATTCCCAAAAATCTTCTGAGCTCTGTGACTGATGTAGGGGCAGACAACTTTTTTATCGCTTCTAACCGTTCTTTAGTGGGTTGTATCCCCTTAGCTGATATGCTGTGTCCGAAGTATTTTATAATACTTTTCCTGAATTCGCACTTCTCTTTGTTTAATTTTATTCCTGCTTGCTCTATTATTTTTAGTGCTACTGTAAGCCTTCTATCATGTTCCTCCATCGTTTTCCCATGAATTAATATGTCATCTATTATGACGTGAACACCTTCCATATTTTCTAGAAGCTTGGACATTTTCCATTGAAAAATTTCCGGTGCTGATGATATTCCAAAGGGCAATCTTTTAAAACAATATCTCCCGAATGGGGTTATGAAAGTCGTAAGCAACCGACTCTCTTTTGTCAATGGAATTTGGTGAAACCCACTGGCTGCGTCCAGTTTTGAAAATATCACTGAGCCGTTCAATTTGGGTGATATATCCTCCAGATTCGGCAGCATATAATATTCGTGTTTTACTGCTGAATTTAATTTTTTTAGATCGACACACAACTTCTCCGTTTTGTTTTCTCACCGGAACGATTGGACTGCACCAATCCGTTGGTTGTGTGACTTTCTCGATCACAACATCGTCCTCTAAACGTCGAAGTTCCTTCTTTACTTTTGGCATAATGGGAAATGCTATCCGTCTAGCCATCGGGGTACAATACGGTTTCACACCGTCTTTTAACGTTATTTTCACTGGGTCTGTTTTCATGACTCCAGTTACCTCCCCTTTGTTTACATTAGACACAAATTTAACCAAATTCATTCGATACGCTGTTTCTCTCGATAGCAAGTTGTCTGTACTGCTATCAATAACATGTATTTCGAATGAGTATCTGCTATCCTTATGTCTCGTATCAACCGTAAACTTCCCTATACAGTTCAATATACCTCCGGGGCTTTTGTATATGCCATATGCTGGTTTCAAAACAGGGTTTTTTCTCAAGCTACGAAACGTTTCGTAACTGATAACATTTATGTCTGCTCCGGTGTCGATTTTAAAAATTAAATTATTTTCACATACCTTTAACCACACGTGCCATGGGTCTATTGCATTTTCTCTGAATTCTTTTCTTTTATAAATAGCCCCAAGAAAGTATTCCTCTGTCGTATGTTTTTCCACTTGTCTGACATTATGGGCTTTGAATCTGCAACATATCGCGAAGTGATTTATTTTGTCACAGTTTCAACATCGTTTTCCGTTCGCTGGACAATAATCTTGCCGTTAGTGTTTTTTGTTACATTTTCCACATCTCTGTTGCTGCGTTTCTTTTTGTGGATAATTTTGTTTCCATTCGTTTTGTTTTACTGCGTCAACCGATTTTTCCTTCATTTCAGCCATTTGCTGTCTCACTTGTTCGTAGCTGCGTGCTATTTCTATAGCCTTTTCCAAGCTTAGGTCGTCTCTAAGTTGTAGTTTTTCGGATAGCTCTCCACTTCTTAACCCGATGACCAACCTGTCTCTTATTTGGTCATTTTTGTGGGGAAAATCAGTTTTCTGATAGTTTGTGAAGTCCCCGAATAAATTGTTCTATCGATTCGCCTCCCTTTGTGTTCTGAGGTGAAATTTTGCGCGCTCGTGCATAATATTTTTTTCGTCATGAAGTGGTCTCCAAATTTGTTCAGTATCACGTCGAAACTCTTTTCATCTTCCTTTTTCTTGAAAGAGAACGACTTATATATCTGTTCGGCGTCCGGTCCCATACAATACACAAGCGTGCTAATTTGTGCATCGGGCGATTCTTCATATAATTTTGTCGCACTCCGAAAACGTTGAAATCGCTCTCGCCATGTCCTCCACTGGTTCGGTTGCGTAAAGTCAAAACGCTCTGGGGGCTGAAGTCTAAACATATTTCTTTTTGAAATAGTTGGCGTTAATCCTTTTTTTTTTCTCGTTATAAGGTTTCCTTACCCAAAGAGAAAAATTTATCCCAATCTGACACCATGTTTTGTTGGGTCCCTGTAATTTCTATGCTACCACGTGGTGACCGCTGCTACTACATTTAAGAGGAGGAAGGAAAGAACCAGAAACGCGTCCGTTCACATCAAATACTTTATTTAGACTCCCCCTGATATTAACCAAGGGTAAGTAACTCTTTATTATTACACATTTTAATGGTAGAAACTGAAACAAATATAAAATAACTGACTTGTTCGGATTTTTGCGATTAAGATTAGTTTTTATGTACACTTTTTTTTTTTTTAAAATCTTTCTTTGTGCGTTTTTTAATACAATTCAATATTTATTTAAAGTGCGGTGTATGTGGGTGATCAGTGAAGGAGAAATCCTTCTAGACCGAGGCAATTTTTATGCATAATAAAATCACAAGTATAAACAATCGAAATTTTAAAAATATATTTTATTCACATATTTTTTATAACTTATTTTTATAAAGATGAAGTGTAGTATCACAAGATACAAATCTTTTTATAATTTTTATTTTTATTTAAAAAAAAAAGAAAAAGAAAAAAGAAATTGCTATTTGCTTACTTCTCCATAAAGACAAATTAAGTACAAGTAAATTTAGCGTCCGAAATTTTCAATTTCTAATGTTTTGTAATTAATATAGTTCATTCTTTTTATTTTTATTATAATTATTATTATTAGTTTTATTAAAGTTCTGTAAATATATTTTAAAAAACGCACTCAGAAAGACATCCATTTATTTTAATAAATTTTATTAAATTTACATTCGTTTTGTTACTTACACAAAAAGTTTTGTGTAAATAGAAATAAGTCTTTTTTTTTTTAATCCTTAAAAGTTTTGTAAATATTTAATATTAAAGAAAATGTTTTGTAAATATATATTTTTTCTTTTAAATCTTAAAAAGTTTTGTAAATATATTTTTAAAAAATCTTGGTCGCGAATATTCGACCATGTTTGCTATTTGCCGTGTTTACAAACAACCAACGGCAATGTCAAAGTCGAACAACCGGTGCCGCTTGAAATGTTCGACAATCTTTGTCTTCTGCTACGGGGTATCTAATCTTTACTTGATCCAAATAAATATATGGTTTCGTTTTTCATGTCATGACTCCGTGATGAAGTTTTTTTTTTTTTTTTTTAAAAAGTAAACAAGTAAAAATAATTTAAAAAGATATTATGGCGTGCTTAGTCGCCTTTAAAAACAATATCTCCTCCCAGAACGATCATAAAATGTGTTTTCAACAGATATTTGTTCAATAATGGATCAGTTTTCCTACCTAGCAAAAATGAACGAGTTTTCCGGACATTGCGTGACCACATCCAACACCCACCCACAAAAAGTCCACTTACCACTAACCCTAAACCCGGGTGGCAATACCCCTAAAGAAAGCTTTCTTAATCATACCATTAACTCGAAATCCGAGTGTTTGATCTCATCTAGAAAACAAAACTTAAACCTACTACTAACCATAACACCGTGTGGCAACTGACTCCCTTCCCCCCAAAAAGAACATGATTGCAGCTAACTAAAACGGTTACATGTCGTTTCGTTCAAACGCTGTATGATCAGAAAGTGGGTAACCATTTTATTATAATTTTTTTAAATGCAAAACTGATAAATGTTACCAATAAGTTACTTTTCCACCTAACTGGATAAGTGTTTTTGTGTTTTTATTCAATGCAAAATGTTCAGTCGCTTCGAAAAACAAGTAATATTTAGCGCTACCGGAGAACAAGAAAAAATTGCCGCAATATCTCTTTATATCTTTGAAGTCTCGATAATCACTTCAAAATATGAAATAAAACAAAATGGTGTAGGATCCAACCCAATAAATGTGACGGTAACATTTATTAGATGGTTTTCTACCACTATTTTGTTTTATTTCTTATTTTGAAGTTTTTGTCTAGACTTCAAAGACATAGCGGCCATTTTTTCTTGGTCTTTGGTAGTGCCAATATTATTTGTTTTTCGAACCGATTGAACATTTTACATTAAGTAAAAACACCAAAAACTTATCCAGTTAGGTAAAAAAGTAACTTATCTTGCCTTTGGTAACATTTATTTTTATTTATTTTTTATTTATTTTTTTTTTTTAGAACTTTTTCATACGTCTGTGGAGTATAATGCAAACCCACAAAGTGTGCCATTTCAGACCATGATTCATTGGCAAATGTTATACAGATCGTGACCGGAATGAAAAAAAAAAAAAAAAATCGGTATTTTTTCATGAGGTGCCCTAGTGTAGTATAAACACCCCCAACCACCCCATGTTAAGAACGGCTTTCGGAATACCCCCCCAACCTCCCCATGTTAAAAACAGTTTTCGAGTTTGGCGGGTGTTTATTCCGAAAGCCGTTCTTAACATGGGTGGGGGGTTGGGGTGTTTATAATAAGCTGGGGCACGTCGTAAAAATTTACCAAAAAATCTTATAGGCATTATTGGTGTTGTCTTTCTTAGGGATCATTTCGATTTAAAATCTAGTTAGTATTTATGCATGTAAAATTGAGAAAAACTCGCTCGAAATTCGTCAATCAGAATAAGCGAAAGCAAAACAAGATGTCGACTGAATTTGACCTGATGTCGTGTGAGTTCGTTTATTCAGCTAATGTTAACACGACTAAATGGATTTTAAATGAAAACGATTCCTCATTTAATAGTATATAAGAAAATAAAAACAGCATAAAACCATACATTTTTTTTTTTTTTTTTTTTTTGCTGCATTCTACTCTGCCCGTTACCTTTAACGTTTGCCGATTTATTTTTATTTAAGATCTAGGCGAAAATAAAGCAAAACGAGAAAGATATTAGAATGAAAAACTTTTTCTTTCATTTTCTAGAGAGAATAAGAAGATGTGACATATTTCTTCTCGTTGCCCACTCTGGCCATGACCTTAAACGTTTGCCGATTGATTTATATTTAATACCCTCAAAACGAAATATGGAAGATATTAAAACGAAAAAAAGTTTACTTTGACTGCAACTCAACATTCAACGTTAAATTGACGACTTTTAATAGGTTTTCGTCTATTCTGAAAACGAATATAACATTTAAATTTGGGGCAGACAATTAGTTTTCCGGATATTAAGACCTTTAATAGCCAATGTAATCCCTTATGTTTCCACTGGCGGACATGTTTTTTTCACAACTGAACAAGTACTAATGCGCATGCGTGTTAGAAAACACTCCCTTTTCATGTTAAGAATGGCGACGGCCACTGAAATTCATTAAGTAATACATTGGGAAAAAGATGGGCACTACTACAGTTTATCGCCGAAAATGGAGACACAATTTTTTTCGGACACCTGTCGTCAGAATCAAAGGGAGAAATTAGTATTTTAAACTATGACCGAAGCATGAAATAAATAACAAAACTAAATAACTAGATAATAATTACTTCCGGAAATAAATAATTACTATGTGCCCCAGCGTAGTATACCCCCTCCCCCAACCTCCCCATGTTAAGAACGGTTTTCGAGGTTGGGAGTGTTTATTCCGAAAGCCGTTCTTTACGTAGCGATGTTGGGAGGTGTTTATTGTGAAAGCCGTTCTTAACATGGGGAGGTTGGGGGTATTTATACTACGTTGGGGCACGTAGTAATTAGTTCTTTCCGGAAGTAATAATTATCTAGTTTATTTATTTATTTGTTTCGGTCATAGTTTAAAATACTGATTTCTCCCTCTGATTCTGACGACAGGTATCCCCCCCCCCAAATGGCGTCTCCATTTTCGGCGATAAACTGTAATAATACCAAAAAATGTCATAATATTCAACAAACTCTTTGTTTTCCACAAATTTGAATATGATATTCGTTTTCAACAGGCCCAGAAACCTAAATAAGTTGTCTATCTAAAGTTCAGTTTTGCGTTAAAGTAAAAATTTACAGAAAGTTTGTTTCACTTTGTTTTTTTTTTCTCGGAAAAGTGAAAGAAACGAACATAGTGAAACTAAAAAGAACAAGTTGCGAGTTTTCTTTGAAAACGACAAACTTTCTCTATCTCTTATATATTCAGAAACTTGCAGAACTTTATGTAGATTATTCGATGCGCTTATCTGCGATAAAGTCGTTTCAAAACGAATTTTTCTCTCTTTTGAAGGAAAACTTAACTTTTAAAGCCATTTTCGTGATATCCTTTCTGATTTCGTTAAACTTGGTTTTCCTCTTCCTGCTGAACTCAACGATGATGAACGGACTCGAAATAGGACTAACAGTTGGTGCAGTTTTAGTGGTATTTGCCGCAGTTTCATGGTGCCTTTATATTAAAGGTTACTGTAGGGTAAGTATTATTATTTATTTATTTATTTTTTATTTATTTTTTTATATACAAGTTCGATCTTATGTACATTAAAACGTAAATAAAGGCGGAGGTGGCCTCATTTTTTCCTTTTTTTCTTTAACTAATTTTTTACCCCACCCTCTTCCAAAAGCAGATGATACTCACGATTTGCTTAACTCCCCACGAGATCTTTTATTTATTATTTTTTTTTTACATTAACATGGTCCCCCTAAATCACCTAAAAAAAAAAAAAAAAAAATTAAAAATAGAGATCCTATATTTTAGGCCTATGAACGCCATGAAAAACTTGGTGGGGGAAAAATTGGTACTTGTTAAGAACTTAACATATAGTCGAGTCGACAGATAGATTTTTTTTTTAATATGTGGTTTTAAGCAAAAACAACATTACGTACTTAATTGGCGTTGAGTTCCATGGCGACCAGCAGAAAAATTAAATGGGTAAATGTTTACTCTAACTACAACAGAACACCGACCAATAAAATTTGTTGTTATTTAGGTTTTCGGGGTCGCTGACAACGAATCTGATATTTAAACCCGTCGGAAATTTACCGTTTGCATGGTATTAACCCTTGAACCATCGCACTATTTTGTGCCAATCACCGTCATCGTTTATGCTATTCTTACATGATGCGTTCGCGCATGGACGGTGGGTGGGGGGGGGGGGGACGCCACCCGTCCCCGCGCCCCCTCTACCGCCCTACCCCCAATGTAAATAGATTTTTTGTGAAAAATTAAACAGTTCTTCTGCTCGGTGTATGTCGGCGCGTTACTTACGGAAAAACGGTAAAATAAACTGCAGAAGCAACGAGTTTTATAATTAAAAAATCCCCCTTCAAAAAAAAAAAAAATATAAAAACGAAAAATAAAAATGCTTTTGTAGACCGCTCATAAAAACTTAATTTTTTTAGATCAATTAAAAAACATCAAAAGCTACGTAACAGAAAAATGAATCACATTTTGTTTTTGAAAACTTTCTTGTTATTTTAAATGTCTGCTAAAACATTCTTCCGCGATGTGACAAGTCACCTTATTACGCGCGTCCATGCGCAAACGCATCATGTAAGAATAGCATAAACGATAGCGGTGGTTGTTGGCACAAATAGTGCGAGTGTTCAGGGGTTAATACCATGCAAACGGTAAATTTCCGACGGGTTTGAATATCAGATTCGTTGTCAGCGACCCCGAAAACCGGAAAAGCAACAAATTTTATTGGTCGGTGTTCTGTTGTGGTTAAAGTAAACATTTACCCGTTAAAATTTTCTGCTGGTCGCCATGGAACTCAACACCAAAGGAGTACCTAATTGTCATGCCAACAGTAGTAATATATCCAAAAATTATGAAAATTCATCAAGTAGAAAGTTATTTATAGTTAAAAGTAATTTTACAAAAAATTGGGTAAAATTGCATTTTCTTAGACCTTATAAAGTAGACAGACAGTAAGAGTTTAGACGCAGGGGAAATAACCCGGAACAAATATTTTAGATTACTTGTTCATGACTACAATAGTTGTTGTCTATAGCGATAGACTTTTTTTTTTTTTTTTTTACTAAAAACACAATAGCAGTCGATGATTTTTCGTAATTTTGGGATATATTACTATTTTCGACATGACAGTTAAATACGTAATATTGTTTTTGCTTAAAACGACACTTTTTAAAAAATTCGATCTGTTACTATATCTTAAGAAATACTCATTCTTACTTTTTTTCATTTTTCTTTTCTTTTAAACGTAACCGTACGTGTACAAAAGCTATGGTAAACATTATTTATACCATATTTTTTTTCATCCCTTTCCCCTTCTAAAAATGATTGGCGATTTTTAAAAGAAATTTCCAACACATTTAAAACTGGTGCAGAAAAGTAGGTTTTTTTTTTTCAGGATATTAAGACCTTTATTATTCAATGTAATAGCTATTGTTTTCAATGTAATTGCTATTGTGTTCGCACAAGCGTGCAATCATTTTTTTGCAAAGTAAGGCCTGTGTGATTGTACATGACGTCATACATTTTGGTACAAGCGAGACATGTTGCAAAGTCAAGCCGTCGATAATGAATAATAGCGTTGCGAAATGTATTAGAAAACGTTAAAAAAATGCAATAAAATGAAAAAATAGGAAGATTTAGACACGAGATGCACCTTTATAAATTAACAGTAACCGAAAACAGCACAGAATGAAAAACAAAACCATTTTTAACAAAACAACAAATAAGTTTATTTCAGCAGCAGAAACTTGGACAGTGTCCACGTGAAGAAAAGGAAGAGTTAAAGGCTCTTTCGGCTGTCGAATGTTAACCAACAGTTATCTTTGGGCGAAGTTCGTCTATGCTGGAGCGTCCAGTGGACAGGGACAAGAGAGTTAGAGAGAAGGGGGAGAAAGATAGGTCTTTCTTCGATGCTGGGTTCTCTTTGCTGATTGACTGTGATTCCCAATGAGGCCAAAAAAGTCCCGGGGGGGGGGGACAGATGAAAACAATGCGCCCTGCAACCTAATTGGTCAGTGCGTGTGCGTGACCAAGTCAGCCAGTAGGGACATTGATTCGCAAAAGAAAATAAATCTTTATTTTATTTCTGAAAAAATGTCTTGGAAAATGTAGGAGTTTTAAAGAACAAAAATACCAAATAAAACTTTTTCAATTCATTTTAGAAAATTTTCTGTTGTGTTCTTTGCTGCAGAAACTCTTTCCTCTTCCTTTCCACAGTTCTTCTCGGCTTTGGCCACCAGCATTCATATGCGTTTCAAAGTTGGTATTTTCTTGATTGGCGCCAATCAAAAAAATGCCAACTTTGTGTGTATTTGTTTTGTTGTTTTTGTTTTACTTTTAATCAGGCATACAAACATACACAGAAACAACTGTCCTGTTAAAATTATTTTAAATAATTATACCGACGATACTTGATTTTAACACGGGACTATTAATTTATCTTTTCCATCTATTTTGTTTGCTGTCACTATTTTTTGTATTTATTTAGTTTAATGTTTAATTAATAATTTATATATTCGTTTATTTATTTATTTTTTATATATAGTTATCCAAAAAGTAAATTGTATTCTGCATCTAGTTCTTATTTCGCTTCTATAATTTAGTAATTTTATGAGATTTAAAAAAATTTAAGAGGTGTGGTCGGGGGACTGTGCAACTCTTGCTTCACAGTACATTCAGGGAAACAGGAACCCGGAAGAGAATTCCAAAGTCTAGCAGTCCTAGCGAAGAAACTATCAGAGTAGAAGGCTTACTTACATCTAGGGATTTTTACTGTGTAGGGGGTGGGATTTTGCTGCTTGTTGGGTTTGTCAGGGATATTTATGTAGAGGGAGTACAAGGGCTTGTAGTTCATCGGAACACTTACGATTAAAATACTTGTAAAACAGAAAGAGGGATGCAACATTTCGTTGATGAGACAGCAGTTGAAGCCTAGCTGTTAGTGCACGACCTATTAATTTTGGATAATAAAATATCCATCATCAGAGAATGAAAGAGTCCTTTTGTTTTGATAATTTTTTTAATGAGGTGATGTGTGAAGCATTTGTGTAATATATATATGTGTGTGTGTGTGTGTGTGTGTGTGTATGTATATAAGAACAAGTAGTTAATAAAACATATTAAAAAACACTTTGAAAAAGAGTTAAAAACATATTCAATTTTAAAAAGGAAGCACAAAATAAGTGGATAGTCCTTAATCTGCAGAGTTTTGGAGAAATACTTTCCTTCTCATCAGAGGGTAGGATTTAGCAAAATGCGGGATCGGATTTTGTTTGCAAAAGTATTTGATGAAACTACAAGTAAGTCATAGATCATACTTGATAATAAAAAGTGTAGCAGAGGGAATAGGGTGAAGAAAAAGGTTATGTCATGTGAATGGATAGTCTGGTGAACAGTAAAATCCAAAAATACAGAATCCAAAAAAGTTGGTTAAATTTCCATTTCCACAAGTAAAATCCAAGGGAATTGCGTAATTGGAAGATAGTCCAAAGTAATCCAAAAGGCAGAAATCTGTGGAATAATTCAGAAATGGGTACAAGAAAAAGGGAATCAGTTCAAATAATATTATTAAAAGAAAGATAAGATGTGTGTAGAAAAAAAGAAATGGAAGAAATTTTAAACACGACTGTCAAGGCTGGGCTGATTTAAGAAAAATGAGTGAAGAAAAAAAAAATTGTATGGTGATTGAGTTAATTTTAGAATGGAAAAGCCAATGTCAAAATGACCCAGACATGATGACGTTGAAAAGGCGCCAAATTTAAAGCAAAAAACGGGTTCAATTATTACTTAAGAATTAAATTATCAGCAGGAGTTATTAAAGGAAGCAAATGAATTGAGAAGAAAGATAAGTTAAATACATACACATGTATATACATACATACATATATATGAATACATACAATTATACATACATATATATATATATATATATATATATATATATATATATATATATATATATATATATACACAATAAACACATTCACATATACACACACATATATATATATACAAACATATAAATAAATAGATGAGTAAATAAATAAATAAAGAGTTAAAAAAAAATTCATTGTAAAGGATGACCAGTATCTGCAAATTCCGGAATAAGGCAAGTAAGTATGTAAGTAAACGCACGTAGTAAAATATACGTAAACATACATGCAGAATATAAATCCGTAGGTAGATGGATATATTTGATTGATAGGAATATTTAAATACTAAAACGGAGATTGCAGATGTAAAAACGGCCAAACAAAGAAGAAATAAAGAATTACAATGAAAATTACAAAGTTATAAAATGCTAAGAAAGTATGTAGAAAAAACGATAATGTTAAAATATATATATATATCTGAAAAGTTAATTTAATAGCTATGTAATTTCAAATTGACCATATTTAAATTTGGATTTATGTTTGCAGTAGGAGATCAGTTGGTTTTTAGAGTTTATTATATTACTACTTTGAGGGGAGGTAATTATAGTTATAGCTTCGGTTGTGCAGAGGCGACATGACTTAGAACCTGGAGTATAAGACTTAACCTTTTTTTAGGATAGTCCATTTAATTGAGAAGGGGGTAGTGTTAGAATTAAGTTTTTTAATTAAAATGGTTAGAGAAGTTCCTCGGTTATTATTAGAATTTTGGTTGTTAAAAGAAATGTTGTTTGATATTCTTTTCTTAATTAATTCTTGAAGTAGCGCCGATATATGTATGTACTTTATTAACAGCTCGAGGTCTAAAATTAATATTAATTTGCTAATTTGTACTGGGGAAATAGTTTGAATTTTGTTCATAGTGATGAACAAAGGGAGGGACAATGATTGTAGGAGGACTGTTTTGGAGGGGAATATGGGTGTTGTTAGTGTTAGGATGGCTGCTAGGAGAAATATCATTATCATTATTGCTGGTTATATGATTATAGATGGAGGGGCTGCTCGTGTGATTAGTAACTATATCAGATGGAGGATGGGAAGGGGGATAACTAGAAGACAAAATATTAGTGTCTGTTATGGGAGGATTGTGTGGGAGCTCTGTAATTGTGCATGAATATATAACATCTTTATGGATGCAATCATTATTGAGTGGGCAAAGGTGTTTGTTATTACAATTACAGTTAGTTTTAGGTTTAATTGGGAAAGGGATTTTTTGGGCTGATTTAATTTTTTTGTTATTAGATATTAGATATAAGATTGTTAGAGTGGCTGTTTGGAGAAATATTTTATTCTCATTATTATTGTTATTATTATTATTGCCAGTTGTATGATTGTAAATAGAGGGGCTGCTTGAATGGTTTATTGGGTTAGTAACTATATCAGATAGAGGGTTGGAAGAGGAATAATTTGATGACAAAATATTAGTGTCTGTTATGGGAGGATTGCGTGGGAGCTCTTTAATTGTGGATGAATATATAACATCTTTATGGATGCAATCATTATTGAGTGAGCAAAAATGATTGTTATTACAATTGCAGTTAGTTTTAGGTTTAATAGGGAAAGGGATTTTTTGGGCTGATTTAATTTTTTTTTTGAAAGAGTTTTGTACAATGTTGAAGAATTCCTTAGGTATATTGGTTTTGACATTTACGCTAAATGGAGGATTAAACCAACTATTTTTCTTTCTCCTGATGGTGGGTTAGAGGTATTACGATTAGTATGTTGGTTTTGATTATATATGTAGAGTGGTTGGATTATATATGTAGAGTGGTTCATTGCTATTGATAGCGGCATATCTTTTTATTTGAACTAGTTTCTTGCAAGTCATATTGTGTGTGATTACAAATTTAAGGCGGCCAGCAGGAGAAGCATAATGGTTGTATTTAATCTTTTTATTGTATCCTGAATTCCTTAAGGCATTATTGAAGAAAGTAGTATTTTGATTAAAGGTGTTTTTTATCGGCAAAAAGAGTAGAAATTCTAGAGACGGATGGTACTATAGATTTTATAATTGAGTTGGGGTGTTTAGAAGATTTATGGATGTATAAAAGCATAAGGTTGGGTTTATGACAGTGGCTATAAGTCTTGGTGTTAAGATTAAGTGTAATGTCTAGAAAATTTGAAGTTTTTTTGTTCGGTTCGATAATTATAGAAAGGTCAAAGTTGTTAAAAAAGTTATGTAATTTTTAAATTGTTTTGTTGTACTCTCTTGGCCTGGCTGTTGTAGTGAAAAGGGCTTCATCTCTATAAAGACCCCCTTGGATATGTTTAAAATGGTATTTAAGTTCTTTCAGTAAGAAGAGCCCCACTAAATCGGTAACTTCTGCAGAGTCAGAGACCCATTAAGATGTCAAAATTATTAGGGGTGTCTTTTCTAGTCCAAAACTTATTATTTAATTGTATAAGGGACTTTCTGGCTAGTAGAATTAATTTAATTTCTAAATGAGTTAAGTCAGAATTTCTTTTAGCAAAGATTGGAGCCTTATTTAAAAGGATCGGAGAAATTGATTGATAATAATTTTGAATGTCAAAGGTTATGAAGTTAAGGAGGTGTTTATTTTTAAGGGAGACAAACCAATTAATTACGGAATCTGAATTTAGCCAAAGAGGGAAACTAACTTTTTCTTTAATAGAGAGGATGATTCTATCTAAGGTATTTTTGCTTACAGCACCTAAGTCACAGCTAGATGGGTAGATCAATCTGATGGAGGGGTTGTCATAAAAATTAGGCTTATGGTCCTTGAGGATGAATCTAGGGGTACCTGGAGAAATTATTTCAGTGAAGTTATGAATGTTCATAGAAGTCAGTAAATGTTTAACCTCAGAATTAATAGAATCTAAAGTCTTACAAGGGACTATTTTATAAGATTTATTAGGTTCTTTATACAAAAGTCTTTTATATGTAGGATAGTCAAGTTTATAGTAATTTTTAGTCTTATCAACAGGGACGAATATATGTTTATTCTTTTTAATTTTCTCAGCAAAATTATTTATTTTTCGAGTAACCGGGTTCTAATGGTGTTTTTGTTTCTTAAATCTAATTTTTTTGACTAAATTTAACATGGAATTCTCGAACTCCTCAAGGTAAGGGTTGTATTTGGGGTGGGCAGTGGTTTTTAATCAGTAAAATTTGGCAGCAAATCTTTCTGTTTTCTTTTGTTCTCTTTCAGATTTGATAGGTAGTTCATGTGTTAAGATTTCTGGGTGAGATTAGTCTTCAAACAAAATAGGCGCTTTAAGTTTATTGTTAATGCTTAAGACATGGTGATAAGCTTTCCACCTTATATTTTTTAGGAAAATGTTCAAAGCTAGAACAAATGCGTAGATATATTCTTATTGGGAAGGAATAGGAATATTTTTGGCAGACAGAGGAATGTGTTCTTTTTCAAACATATCTGGAGAGAATAAAAAAGCTCAACTAGGCGGGAGCTTCTAATGAAATAAGAATTACAATTAAGTTTACCAAAATAATCCAAGATGGCAAAACTAAAGTATATTATAAATATTGAAGAGTTAATATTTATAAAGTAATCTCAACCAGATGTAAAGGTTTGATAAAACCAAATAGGAGATAGAGCTTATAATAAGAGCAAGTAGGTAATAAAACATGTTAAAAAATGATTTGAAAAAATATACACAACATGATGTACCAACAAATTGATGGGCAGCCCCTTAGGTCCTATCTTTGATGATATTTTCGTTGGATTTTACGAATTTAATTATATATATATATATATATATATATAAACTAACATATACATAATTTAATTTGTGACACCCAACAAAAATATCAGCAAAGATAGGATCTAAAGGGCTGCCCATTAATTTGTTTGTACATCACGTGTATATTTTTTCAAACACATTTAACCTAGATTTAAAATAGGTCAGGACACTAGATACCTACGCTCCTCACCAAAACAGCACACACAAAGAAATGGGGGAACTGGATGTCAACTGGGCCTTTATCCTGTAAGTGCCTGTTCATTGGCTGATTAGGAAGGATGTGGCGAAAACTAGCAAGCTGATTCGCTAGCTAAAAACACAATAGAAGATGCGTATATAAAAATGCAAGACAACCACAAAATCCTCGCATAAGCCTGATGAATCCTAGCATGGATGAAATGCGGAGTATTCTGTATAGCTTAATTGCCATATATATTTTTTAACTTACTACACACACACACACATATATATATATATATATATATATATATATATATATATATATGAAGGATCATAGAACGCTATCACAATGCAAGAAGTGGATATAGTGTTACATAGTAGAAACCTACGTCAGTAAGTAGTGGTTGATTTAGCTAGTGTGAATTTTGATAAGGGTCACATTAGTACATATGAGGATAACCTAATAGTAAATGGAATTATATCCAGAGACAGCTGACGTGAGGAAGTCGGGATCAACAGGTCAAACTCACAAGACAAAACCTAGCCAAATGATGATGATTAGGCATGAGTCATGTTTTCAAGTGAACAGGCATGCAAATGATGTAAACATAATCTGAGCTGAATGTTACTGATGTCTGTCTGCCCATCAGCCATGTTGTTAGATAGAAGTTAAGCATTAATTATTAGTTTCTCTCTCTCCAGAAGTAAATTCTCTCCAATAAAATCTTGAAGAACTCTGTGTGCATACGTATAAAAAGACATTATTTGGTTTCTTGATCACTCATCAGTGAGAACATAACAATATGTCGGTGTTGAGAAGGAGGTTAAAAAAAAAGAAAAGATTTTTATTTACACTTCTGAATTTTTTAGATGAACATTGGTTATGAGTATTGTTTGGATCCTTCGGACTACTGTTCTCATCTCGAGTGTTGTTTTCATAGCATTACAGGCGATGTAACCGCCCCTCCATCCCCACACACACACACTA
The DNA here is from genome assembly GCF_053919585.1 of Euprymna scolopes. NCBI lineage: Eukaryota > Metazoa > Mollusca > Cephalopoda > Sepiida > Sepiolidae > Euprymna > Euprymna scolopes. Next base: position 37,379,502 of record NC_136510.1, read on the forward strand.
TCTCTTTTTTCTTCCTCTCCCTCTTCTTTTCTTCCCTCCTCCTTCTTCTTCTTTTTCCTTTTCTTTTTCACTTATAATACTACTTTTATTATTATTATTATTATTATTATTATTATTATTATAAACATTACTATTATGACAGGGTGGAACGATAAAGTTGTCACTCTAAAAAAAACAGCACTACAGCTTTATTTTTTAAAACTTTTATTGAAAAATCAATTCAGGCAACTTGATTATGTAGTAGAGCTGATATGTATTCAATGTAGCAACCTTCAGCCTCAATCACCACTTGGATACGGGTCAGGAACTGAGAGCATGCCTTTTCCACAAGCACCGATGGGAACTCGGCGAATACTCAGTGGATGGCAACGATCAGGCTGGCTTTGATGTTGTGGGAGGTCATGTTGGTGATGTTCTCGACGTATAACCAAAGTAGTCCAGCAGGTTCAGGTCAGGAAGGAGCGAGACCAATAAGAGAAGGGTACAGTCGTAACACTCCTTCTGAAGTCAAGCCTGGGTCTCTTTGGACTAGTGGGTCGGTGCTGAGTCTTGCTGCCACACCCAGGGTTTGCCAGCGACCACTTGATTGTGCAAGGGGATCGCACATTTTTCAGCACATCCAGGTACACTTTGGTGTTAACTTTCAAGCCGACTTCAAAGATGTGAGGTGACCCTCACTTGAAACCACATCAAAGACCATAATCATGGCCTGAAACTGTTTTCATGACCCTGGGCATGTACCTGTTGTTCATGGCTATCCAGTGATGCATTTTGAGGGCGCTGGCAATGGTCCTGTTGTCATAAATTGGATCGGTAGAGAGCATGAGTTGTACAGCGATCTATGTAGATATGTAGATCTCGCTTGTTGAACATTGCGTCACTTTTAGACACGATAGAAGGCTCCCATCACTCTTGAGATTTGTACACAATTGGCCAACTAGTAGATGCTCTGCAATAAAAAAAAGAAAACCGGATTTGGAATCATGTCGGGTTTTTTTTTTCTAGAGCGACAATTTTATCATTCCACCCTATATTATTGTACTCACTGGGAGTTTTTACACAGGCAATCATCAAATATTTCTCTCTGTTAACAACCTATGATATTCCCTGGAGTCTATGTGACAACAAGTCTCTCCACCTCTTTGATAACATTTGCTAATGAATTTGTGTGATCGCAATAGCCATTTACAATTAAATTTTCACTGACATAGACCATTGGCCTTCACTGAAATTTGAGTAGCAATAAATCTTGCCAGTCCTCTTCACACTCACCCAATGGAGGTCTTGTTAGTGCTTTCTATCTTCAGTATTTTCATTCTCCTTGATCTTCCATAACTTATTATTATTTATTTATTTGTGCTTATTTTTTTAACTAAATTTTATCTACTTTTTTATTTTACTTTCAGAAGTTGAAGAATTCATTTGAAGGCGAACCCATCTTGCCCATCACTCACCGTAAGAGCAATTTATGTTTTTCTTTGAATAAATGTTACTAAATAAAATTTTTAAATTTGCAATCGATATTAAAATTAAAACAAAAATACAAACTTTAGAAATCTGGTGTGTCAGAATGATGATGAGAATGTTGTAGCCCAAGAGAAAATCTTGCGTAGAGTATAAAAAAAAGTCTTTAACTCAATAGGTCTGCAAAACTCCAGCCCCTGTCCCATTGCTACAGTGTTGTAGGCTTGAGTTTATTTTATGATGTGCACTTGAACCCTATCAGCATAAATATCCCCAAAACCTGACTAGCAACAAAATCACACGCACTCACATTCACAGTAGCTTTTTGTTCCTTGAACCGCTTGCCTTTGTAATTCCCATCCTGCTCCTTGTTTCCCGAATGTATCAGCCTGCAGTAATTAAAATGTAAAGAGCATAGCAATTTGGCTGCCTAACTTCCCACCTAGGATGTTCCTTAGAAATATGGTCCCAAATAACAGTAACTCTTTATTTCAATAACACCTTATTTGAGATAAATGAAAGTAAATAACATTCTTGTTTAAATCAACAAATTTACTAAAACCTCAAATACAATTAGCACATTTAGCAAAGCTATTTATACCTGAAGAACATGAGACAAAATCCTAAAAAACATTAGACATAACTACATATACCTAAAGAACATTAGACCAAGCATTATATTCCTACACAATATTAGACAAAACCCCATATACATGCAGAACATTAGAGCCAAACCCATAATTGAAGAACATTAGAAAAACCTCATGTACGTTGAGTATTAGACAAACCTTATATACTTCAAGAAGATTAGACAAAGCTCCATTAACCTGTAGAAAATTAAACAAAGTCCCATATACCTATAGAACATTTGACAAAGCCTCATATATCTGAGAAAACAGACATAGCTACCTGAAGAAAATTAGATCAAGTGTCATAAACATTAGCCAAATCTCTTATACATGAATAATATTAGAAAGTCCTGATATATCTGAAGAACATTAGACAAAGTCTCATATTACTGAAGAACCTTAAACAAATCACCATATACATGATAAACAAAGTATATACCTGGAGAACATTAAACTTGACCTCATATACCTGGAGAACATTAGACTTGACCTCATATACCTGGAGAACATTAGACTTGACCTCATATACCCGGAGAACATAAAACTTGGCCTCATATATGGTAAGAACATTTTACTTGGCCTCATATACCTGGAGAATGTTAAACTTAGTATCATATACCTGAAGAAGATTAAAGAAAGCTTCATATACCATAAGAACGTTAAACAAAGCTCTATATATATAACTCAGGCACATTAAACAAAACATTGATTGCAATAAATTCAATTTCTGCTGAAGGAGAGATTTGAAAAAAAAAAAAGACAAGTAAGACACAGTATCAGTTTTTAATGTGATGAAATCCAGTTACCTTAAAAGGGCAACTCTGGATTGGGATAAAATATAAAAATTGTTTCTGTCTTGAAGGATTTTTACTTCATTGACCAAGGAGAGAATAAAAAAATGAATTGTAATATCAGAATACATTAATATCAAAATTACATTAGAGTATGAAAAATTAGACTCAATCATCAAAATGTGAGGAAAATTAAGGCCATTGATTATTTATGGTTTAAAATAACAAAATTGATCATCTTACCCTTGGCTAGAATTCTCAGTCAACAAAATACCACATTTACTTTAGGGGGTCCTCCGACTTAAGAAAAAATATCTCTGAATTTATTTGAAATTTTAAATGTTATATTTCATCTCGTATATGTAAATATACGAATTCATTAGTAGTGGGAACAGGATAACAAAAAAGAAGAAACCGGTTAGTAAGATTTTCCCAACTCCTTCTAAAGAATAGACTGGCCACTATTTTCAGATTTTTTTTTTAACCAAAAAGTAACAAGTCAATCTCCAAATGGGGGTGGAATCTAAGAGGGATAAAAAGGAATAGAAATGAGGCTATGGGAGTGGATGGTGTCCTTCCAAGCCAAAAGGTCAAGGAAAGGGAATAACAAATGTTAGTTCACTCCAAACTGCTTTTTAACCAGACAGCTTTGTGTGTTTGTTGGATCCAGTAACGGCAGTAAATGTTATATTTATGCCTCGGTTCATGATTGGATAAAATCTCAAATCAGCATTTTTTTAATTTTTCAGCCAATCAGCAAATTCCAGCATGTACTATAAAAACCCAAATGCACAGCGTTCTTCTCTCTCACTCACTCTTTGTTCTGATATTTGTTTCTTCAACCGACAATGCACATGGGTACATCCTTTAAACGCTATTTCCAGTCACAAGATCAGTTGTGGTTTTGAAAAGCCAGCACACTAGAATTACCACACTCTGGTTAACAAAAAAAAAAAAAAAATGCCTGAAGAGTCCTGTAGGTATTCACTGGTAGGTATAACTCAGGCAAAACTTGGCTAGTAGAAGAAGCATGATGCAGCTGTAAAATTCGAAAACAATGTTGACAAATAGAAAATAATTTCCAGCTCGTATTATAATCTTGTGGTAAATATAAATTACTATGTCTAACTATGCTGATAAACCAAATTGAAACCTTTAATTCTTTCATATTAAATAACAATAATTATGTTTTCCAGTTTTTGAGATGAGGATTGATAATTCTTATTATTTGGATTATTCGGACTGCTGTTCTCATCTTGAGTGTTATTTTCATAATGTTTCATCCAATGTAACCTCTGATCTTCTTCAAGTGTATCTGTCAAATTCATAAATGATCCTGTCAAACTCGTGAACCTGCATGGAATTTTGAACGGAACCTTTTATTTAATCCACCAACGCATCATGCTCTCATTCCATCAGTCATGACTGGTTAGGAGTCTTAGCTAATTTGCAATTGTAGTCTGAGTATTGCCTGCACTGAGGATTGAACCTTCAAACTCCAGGACCCGTGACGTAACAGATAAAGTACTTGGTAAATCCTGTTTTAAATGACAACCTTTGACCAACGAGCAAGAGACTTTCATGGATGACTAAAGATTGCTGGCACGTCAATACTGTTAACCAAACACTCTCATTCTCTTGGATTCAAACAAATTCACAGCTTATCTATATATACAATAGTATCCTTTTCGCTGAGAAATGTGTTCATTCTCTCCCTCTCAAATTTTTCATAGCATTGCTCATGTAATAAGTTGAGTATTTTTACATCACTGCATAAAAAAACACATACATAATCATTTACAATATACAAAGTATGTAGATACATTGATGTGCAAGATAATTAGCACATTGATCATTTACTTTATATTGACAATATCCTCATGAATACATATATTTCCTATCTTCTCTCGATATAATGTGACCAGATTGGGCACTGGACAACGCCAGGAGGACCTTGCTAGTGAATTGGGAGACACCGGTCTCCCAGGTGTTCCCTTTAACACAAATTCAGGAGATTTCGCATTGTTGAATCTAATGATGAAGATGATGATAATGGTAATGATGATGGAAAAAAAGGAATGTGTTCTTAACAGATAATTAAAATGATCCCTCCCACCTCCCATAAAATGGATAGGAAGGTTTCATAAAAATAATTCCCAAGCAGTGAAAGGTTGCCACTTATGTTAATTAACAAACCTCCAAAGAAGATAAGATAATTGCCTGTCAAGTGGCCAGTTTAGTGTTAACCCACCAGGAAAACCACTTGAAAGAGGAAGGAAAAAAAATGTTATTGCAAGACAGACTGGTGATCATAAAATCCGACTTATAAAAGTCACTAATCCAGGGGGCATAGATATTTATTGCTTTTACCGAAATAATAATTCAGTTTTGCCATGGCCACCAGCAAATTCAAACAAGAAGAGGAAAACCTTTTTCTTTCCCTTCGATAATTTTAATAATCATTTTTTTTTTTTTTTATTTCCTATTTTTTTTCTTCTGCGTCAGGGCATTCAGAGGTTGGTGGGAAATACTTGGACCCCCCCCCCCCACCTTTGAGAAGCGGAACATTACTGGACCCAGAAAAAGAATGGCTTCTGATTAGTTGACGACCATTTGGGAACGTATTGAGAGGGCAGAGTTACAGCTGACCGATTCTAATATAACGTTAAGCAGACACATCTGCCATGTGTCTTTGGTGACCCTCCCCCCCCCCCCCCCCCAATTGCAACCTGGTTCAGATGCGCCTCTGTTTTCTTTTCTAAGTTGAACGTTTTCCCAAGTGTAAACTGATGATAACAGACAAAAAACTTTGTTAGCGAGCACCAGCCCCTAAAATTTGTATAAGTGATTAACGCAGCTGTGTATATTCTATTTGTAATGTTGAAGGCAATAATTATTTTACGTTATGAAAAAAGTTAATCTTTGACTTCTTTCGCTTGTTTGGAAACCGCCGTTGCTTGGTAGTGCAGTCTATTTTCAGATCGGCCCTGTTGACAGTGGAAGCCGGACCAAGATTGGAGACAAATGAGCGAACCATGGCGACGGGAACAAATCCCACCACTAGACAGAAACGAAAGGTGATGCCACAGGGATTAGAGCCAGTTGCACCTTTCTTTCAAGCCTGTGCATCTGTGCCAGCTCTGTAAGGGTTACATAAAAGTCAGTGCTTGTTTCTGTTATAGATATTAACAAAACGGACATTAAAAAAAAGCCAGTTTACAATATGTCATCCTTTTCAGAACTCATGTGCAACTGTAATGTTGTGGGAGTCTGAATAACATGGGGGGGATGTAAATCATGTCTATATTCATATTATCGTCTAGTGTATGATTGTATGTGAGTGTAAACCAGGAAAGAATTTTTAAAAAGACTACAAAATGAGTACAATTAAAAGGATTAAAATTTAAATCAAAGCTGAAATAAGAAAAAATAATTGCAATGTGCAACTGTTTGCGATATTAAAACAGATTTCAGAAATTAAATAAATACAAAAAATGGCTTAGCTTGGGTCCGAAAAAAAAAAATTGAATAAAAAAAAAAAATGTACATGTGACTGTCTATCTAAAATTCATTGTGTGTGTATATTCATTTAGATACAGTCTGTGATGGGACAAATAATATACCTAAATACTTTTACAACACAAAAGACGAATATTGTTTGGGGTTTCGACATCTGGCTAATTGAAAAACACATCTGGTCCATCTTGGTTTTTTTTTGTGACAGAAAAGCTGCAATAAAATTCTCCCAAAGAACGATAGAGCCTCGGGTTTTATTTTTGGCAACTTCTTATTCCAGATGTTTCCCCATTGAAAAGTTGCACACTGGTCTACCGTTTCTTACATTTTATAGGTATTGGACACATCACTTCCCCGAGTGCTTTGAGCCATTGTTTGGCTCCTCAGTTCCGTCCATTTTCTTCAAGCTCTAAACACTAACTAATTTCCGTGTACCCCAAAAAGATTATCTCCCCCTCTAAATGATGATATTAGTATACGTCACTAAGATAATCACCTGATTTTTTTACACGCTTTTATTTCTAAGTAGTCAACTAAATTTTAAAGTAACCATTCCTGAATTAATGTAAATAAATATTTATTCTAATATATTTTTTATTATTCTATATATTTTAACTGACAAAAAACTTTTTTGGCTTGAATAATTGTCGACCAGCCACCTTTCAGTGTTGCCCAGTCAATATCTAACATAACCACGTGCTCCTCCTCCACCTGACAACCAACAAACACTCACCCCAGCAATGTTTTCATGGTCTCCTCTTTCATTTTCTCTTCTGGCCGTGTTGTAGTCTCTCACATTATCAGCTGCTGAGAGGTGTGCAATGGCTCACAAGCATAAAAAAAACAAAACATTTGAAACGTAAACTAGAGAGGAACCAAATACTCCAACTGTATATATTGATTGGCACCATCGCAGGAAATAACCCTCTAAGAACTAAATTCCATTACTATGTCTTCTGTTGGGGCCATGTTTGTCAACATCTAAGGCACAATAAACAAAACATTAATTGTAATAAATTCAATTTCTGCTGAAGGAGAGATTTGGCAAAACATGACTGAGGACAGGATAAGACACAATATCGGTTTTTAATATGGTGAAATCCAACTACTTTGAAAGGGGAACTGTCGATTGGGATAAAATATAAAAATTGTTTGTCTGGAAGGATTTCTACTTCATTGACCAAATACAGAATAAAAAACGAATTGTTATATCAAAATATTCCATAGCAAAATTACATTAGAATTTGAAAAATTAGACTCCGTCATCAAAAGTGTGAGGAAAATTGGGGCCATTGGTTAAGCACTAAATTCCACTAGAATGTCTTCTACCAGGACAATGTTTGTCAGTTGACATAAGCTTACTTTGATCTGCTCCAAACCACAACCTGTGTTCAACTGTCTCAAACTCCAAACTACCCTTAACTGTCTGTAAACTGTCATAATCTATTGCAAAAATCATTGTCACTCCTAAAACTTTCTGTAAACTAACTCTAAATATATTGACCTCTGTTTTCTAATCTTTTATCCTAGGTACCTGCCACACCTTGATTAACAATCCCATGTCAGCTTTCTTTTGTGTGCTTTGGTGGACAACTTTCTCGCCACTGTCTTTCTACTAATCTCACTTCCTGTAACCTTTATTTGCTGATCAACTTTTTTATATAGATTTTCCTAACATTTTTTTTTTAATTCCTAACACTTTTATCAGACTCATATGCCAAAAAATATAAACAATGCAAAAACAAAAAAAAAAATGCTCCACTATGTGTCATATGCTGAATATGATGCTTTCCAAGTTTTTTTTATTATTATTGTTGTTTGTCTGGGTATGGAATAAGTTAATCTACCTATTTTAGGAATAATAGACTTCGCCAGATAAAATAAATATAGTCATCTAAACTTTGCTGCAGTTTTAGCCCCAGAATCATGATGTATACCTTTATTAACACTTTTTTGTTAATTATACTACTGTGTTTGTCTTGATTATTCAAGGCCGTAAATGAAAGTGACAAATAAAAAAAAAACTGAATATATGTTGTATTAAAGTACTGATTATATAAAAAAAGGTTTACTGGGAGGGTCTAGGAAAATGCTTCCGATTGAAGTTCCAACCTTAGCAATGAGTCTGGCAATCCCCATGTTAAGAATGACTTTATTATAGTGATGGCAAGACTCCAATATTTTTCCTCAATTCCAAAACAATTACTGATTATGTTCTATATTTCTGATTCCGATACAATGCCCGATGCCGATTCTGATTCTTGTTAAGCTTTTAAATATTTAGCTATAAAACTTGTGTTTTTTTTAATTAGTCAATCCAGCAGTCTCTATATTTAGAATGGTTTTCTAAATGATAACATTATTATTTAGAAAGCCATTCTTAACATGGAGAGAGAGAGGTTGTTAACTATTCCATACTTTTGCCTAACAATTTAATGAACAAAAGAGAAAAGAGCTGCTATGTGGCCAAAATTAAAAAATTGGAACTTGGCAGGTTTACTTAATGTGCATGCTCTATCCGTATATTTTTACGTTTAACTGTATTGATTTGTCAAGTTTTGATACGTATGCATTGTTAGCTTAGATGGTAGTGAATACTGCTAGAGAGCTAAATGTTTTAGTTTCAATTCTATCTGATGGCACCAAAGTCATATATTTAAAAAAACAAAATTTTTTGAAATCACTACTATATATTGGGTACAATATAATAATTAATAGAAAATTGGATCTGTAATAATAAATATGAAATCTGCATAAATTAAAATATCATATTTAAGCATATTTTACAACCGGGCAATGCTGGGCAGTCTGCTAAAGTTTGTATCTCTCTCTCTCTCTCTCTCTCTATCTATCGATCTATCTATCAATATATATATATATATATATATATATATATATATATATATATCTCAGCCTTTACTGTGGCTAGATTTTCCAAGCCTTTAAAGCTAAGATTAAAATCTGTTTTTTTTTTTTTTGTTTTTGTTTTCGTTTTTTTTGTTTTTTTACATAGGCATCACCACTTATCAAGGCCAAGAGGCCATTTGAGGATAAGGGCTAAAGAGTGTACAGTAGAAATTGGTCAATATAGTCTGACAAGAGAGTCCAAGCTTTTATTCGCTCCAGCATTAGCACAATTATTATTACCTACTAGGAGTTCTCACACAGATGATTTACATTATTGCAACAGTCACTTACCAGTGGTTTCTTGCTGTAATGCAAATGACCTTGTATTATTACAACAGTCGCTTATCAGTAATTACTTACTGGCAACCGTCTCTGGGATTTGGGTGGCAATAAGCCTCCTTAATTTTACTTTATACTTAATTTTACTTTATATTGACAATATCCTCATGAATACATATATTTCCTATCTTCTCTAGATATTAGAGTCAATGCTTGTTTCTGTTATAGATATCAATATATTAACAAAACAGACATTATTTTCTGCAGTCTTCCTATGGACGTTTGGTTAGTGCTTTCTCTCCTTGGTCTTTCCATCCTCCTTACTCCTTCACAATCTTTTAAAACCTATGTAACAGTGTAAATAATTTTTTTTTTTGTAGACCACAAGTTTGTACAATATACAATCATGTGAAAAGTATTTCATTCAATCGAGAAAATTATTATATCTCCAAAAATCTTAAATTTATTTAAAATGGAGATTAGGGTTAGGGTTAGTATAAAAATAAATATAATGTGCTACATGCTTTCCTTCTTCACAATTTCTAAGTTTTAATAGCTAGAAATGCTGCTGCTGCTGCTATATTGGTTTCAAATATATGAGGCACAACTACGTTTTCATTTTTCTTTTTTACCATAAACAAGTCGCAGTTCAACTTTGATATAAGGGGCTATTATTTGGAACTAAATTTACAGGGAAACTATGTAGGGGGTTGAGCAGCAAGATGTCTGTTTACACTACACTTGGACTTCTGCATGTCAATACCATCAGGGAAGCAGGAGCCCAGGAGAGAATTCCAAAGTCTAGTAGTCTGAGGGAAGAAACTATTTGAGTACAAGGTTTTCTGGCATCTAGGAATCTCCACAGTGTAGGGGTGGGATTTTGCTGCTTTTCGGATTAGTCAAGGGTATTTATATCGAGAGGGTACAAGTACTTGTTAAATAAACCTATTTGATAATTGCAAATGGTGCGCTAACAACACCATTCCTGTAGCAAGTCAAGAGATCTAACCGTTGTTTATGAAAGATTTCCAGATAGTCAGCAGAAATCATTCTAGCTGCTAATACTTTATTCTCATTACTCAGAAAATAATTCCATTGTGAAAATGGAATTCTAACCCAATTAGAATTAATCAATAAGCTTATTTTCATTCTTATTATTTGATATGCATAGTACATAAAAACATCAACTTAATTTCACTTAATTTTCCTTGAAAGCAATCTGTATTCTCACCTGATGACCTGAATAAGATACCTCATAAGTGAAAACAACTGATAAACACAATTATATACAAGTCTGCATGATAAGCTATTTCTTCCAAACAATGATATTTTCTGTTTGTCGCACGCCTCATTGTAAGCTACTGTTCCAGTAGTAAATATCATATCAAAGTAAATTTTTCAGTTGATTTTAACTGTTGTAAGATAAAAAAAAAATTACTACCAGAACAGTAGCAGAAACTTGCCATGAAGCAAGCGGACAACGGAAGATATTGTGTTTTGAAAGAAACAGCTTACCTTGTAGGTTCGTATATAATGATGTTTTTTTGATTTTTTCACTTGTGAAGTAATCCATTTCAGTTTCGAGTTAATGTCGATTATCAGGAGAGAAAATGGGTTGTTTCAGTGCTTTCCTCTTCTTACTTTATTTTCTCATATATAATCGTGTTTATCGTTTTTTTTTTTTTTGTGGGGTATTTCATTTAATTTCTTAGTCTATTCAGACTTGTATATAATCATGTTTTTTTTTTGTTTTTTTTTCCGTGGGGTATTTCATATCATCCTCCAGATAATCTCAGGTAATCAGGAGAGAATACATACAGTTTCGGGGCCTTCCACTCTAAGGCCTGGTTGCATACTCCCCCCCCCCCTCACTGTGAAGCTGATTATCTGAATTGCATTTGAATGAACTGCTCAATACCATAAAAATTACAGTCAGTCAGCAGAAATCATTCTAGCTGATAATACTTTACTCTCATTGCTCAGAAAAAACTCCATTCTAAAAAGAGATTCTAACCCAATTAGAATTAATCAATAAGTTTATTATCATTTTTATTATTTAATATGCATAGCACATAAATGCATCAACTTAATTTCACTTAATTTTCCTTGCAAGAGAAAGGCCCCCAAAACGGTCTGTATTCTCGCCTGATGACCTGACATTATCTGAATAAGATATCCCGTAAGTGAAAGACAATTATATGCAAGTCTACAAGGTGTTTCTTCCAAACAACAATATCTTCTGCTTGTCGCATGCGTCATAGCAAGCTACTGTTCAGGTAGCAAATATCTTTCACGGAAAAATTTTTCCTTTGATTTTAACTGTTGTATATATCAGCTAAGTAAATTCACATCACCTCTAGTAAAAAGACCACAGTTGCATGATCGCTTGGCCTGTTATAAAGCCTGTTATAAAGATGCCATTGTAAAATATCTTTTCGGTCTTTTTTATTCTCAGTCAGATACTTGAATGTTAGTCTCATTTAAATACATTTTCTGGACTTGTGCAGAATTTGAACCAGACGTAACTAACTGCTCGGCTTTGCTCGGAGGAGCATGATCTCATGAGCTCAGGTTTAACTGTAATCTGACGCGAATCAGCCAATCAGTGCACGGCAAAGAAACAGATGGTCTTTGGGGAAAATATTGAAAGGAAAAAAAAATCAAATTGAGTAAACAACAAATCCTCAAAAAAAAAATACAACTTGTTTATTATTTTCACTTAAAAATAATTTATTACAAGAATAAAACAGAAATTGTTACGGTAGGTCAGTGGTTCTTTTTAATTAATATATTTTTTTCTGATGATTTTATTATATCTAAATGTTTTCCTTGAGTAGCGTTATTATGCTTTTGCCGATGCTCAGTGAAAACCAGCGGTTGACATCATGTCATGTAAAGCAGAATGAGCAGTTGGTTATGTCTGGTTCAAATTATGCACAAGTACCCAATTTCTAAAGTTCTGCAAATCTTTTAACATTTAAAAAAACTATTTTTTTTTTTTGCTGCTATCTAAACAGGTTATGGAACTGTGGATGCAGGAAACACACAAAAAAAAATACGTGAGTTCAGCTATAAAGTTGTCTTTCTAACTTTCTCGTAACAATAAAATGCGATGAAATTTACATATGAAACACAGCACCTTTGATGTCAGAAATTTAAAAACCTTTTTTAAACTCATTACGTTGTATTTCTGCTGCCTTTAAAAAAATAACAACACTAACATATGAAAATATAACACTATATCTTTATTCTTAATGACAGTTATGAATAGTTGGTTGTTAGGTAGAGGTACACATGGAATTCAACACCTGCCAGTATATAGGGTGGCCACAAAGTCTGGCTGCATTATCTAAAGGGTGCCTACAAAGTCTGGCTACATAATCTAGAGGGTGCCTACAAAGTCTGGCTACATAATCTACAGGGTGCCTACAAAGTCTGGCTACATTATCTAGAGGGTGCCTACAAAGTCTGGCTACATTATCTAGAGGGTGCCTACAAAGTTTGGCTACATTATCTAGAGGGTGCCTACAAAGTCTGGCTACATTATCAAGAGGGTGCCTACAAAGTCTGGCTACATTATCTAGAGGGTGCCTACAAAGTCTGGCTACATTATCTAAAGCGTGCCTACAAAGTCTGGCTACATAATCTACAGGGTGCCTACAAAGTCTGGCTACATAATCTACAGGGTGCCTACAAAGTCTGGCTACATAATCTACAGGGTGCCTACAAAGTCTGGCTACATAATCTACAGGGTGCCTACAAAGTCTGGCTACATTATCTAGAGGGTGCCTACAAAGTCTGGCTACATAATCTAGAGGGTGCCTACAAAGTCTGGCTGCATTATCTAGAGGGTGCCTACAAAGTCTGGCTGCATTATCTAGAGGGTGCCTACAAAGTCTGGCTGCATTATCTAAAGGGTGCCTACAAAGTCTGGCTACATTATCTAGAGGGTGCCTACAAAGTCTGGCTACATTATCTAGAGGGTGCCTACAAAGTCTGGCTACATTATCTAAAGGGTGCCTACAAAGTCTGGCTACAAAATCTACAGGGTGACCACAAAGTCTGTCTGCATAATTTGCAGGGTGCCTACAAAGTCTGTTTCCATAATTTTCACGGTACTCACAAAGTCTGGCTACATTATCTAGAGGGTGCCTACAAAGTCTGGCTGCATTATCTAGAGGGTGCCCACAAAGTCTGGCTACATAATCTACAGGGTGACCACAAAGTCTGGCTACATAATCTAGAGGGTGCCTACAAAGTCTGTCTACATTATCTAGAGGGTGCCTACAAAGTCTGGCTACATTATCTAGAGGGTGCCTACAAAGTCTGGCTGCATTATCTAAAGGGTGCCTACAAAGTCTGGCTACAAAATCTACAGGGTGACCACAAAGTCTGTCTGCATAATTTGCAGGGTGCCTACAAAGTCTGTTTCCATAATTTTCACGGTACTCACAAAGTCTGGTTACATAACCTAAAAGGTGTCTAAATACATAGGAATTGAGAATAAAAACAGGTCCACCCATGATGAAATGCCATCCCATACAATCCGCTCTTCATGTATGTTTAACTAAGAAACATTGTCTTTTTTGTGGTTCTGGAGGAAAATCTGATAGAAAGAAAAGAGGTGTTGATGTTTTCCATGGAAAAACTATTTAGTTTAAGGGTATAGCGTTAAAAGTTTGTGAGAAAGTTAAAAAAAAATATGATGGCTCGAAATACACTGTTAAAGGTAGAATAGGTTATGCAGTTGAACTTGTTTCACAAGAAACACATAATCACAAACATGTTTCACAAGAAGCACATTATCACAAACATGTTTCACAAGAAACACATAATCACAAACATGTTTCACAAGAAGCACATAATCACAAACATGTTTCACAAGAAGCACATTATCACAAACATGTTTCGCAAGAAGCACATTATCACAAACATGTTTCACAAGAAACACATTATCACAAACATGTTTCGCAAGAAGCACATTATCACAAACATGTTTCACAAGAGGCACATTATCACAAACATGTTTTGCAAGAAGCACATTATCACAAACATGTTTCACAAGAAGCACATTATCACAAACATGTTTTTAAACTTTGATTCCAATAAAAACATTCCTAAGGCATTCTCTTCTGCTGATTCTTCTAAGAAACAAAACCTTCGTAGACCAGAGGATGCAGAGAGAAAGCGGGCATTTCTGGAAGTTGCTAATTATTTGCAGCAAAATGAGGAGTTGTTCAAAAAATGGAGGAAATTCTCAAGGACACTGGCTTTAAACCATACAGTCTCTCAAACATGAAATGATAAAATGATCAATATTTATTGATTTTAAACTGCCAGTAAAACTAAAATTTATATATAACAATAAAGAATTCAGGTAAAAATGGCAGCAGAAAAAATTGGCTGATAAAAATTTAAAGATGGTAATAAAGAATTCAAGTAAAAATGGCACAAAGTGGATAAATAGGGGAAAATACACAAGTGAAAGATATAGATGAAACTTTTGCAATGAGTTTATCAAATCCTTGGATTTAAAATACGTAAAGGAAAAACATTCAGAAGTTTGTCAAATTAAAAAGAAAATTATATTAACATTTTAAAGCAGATAAGACTATCCTCTAACCCCCACTTCTTCAATTTAAGCAATTTTCATATCAAAATCAGTAATTGTATCGGAATTGTGGAATTTAGAACAAAACTGGTAATTGTGTTCGAATGGGGGGGGGATATTGCAATTGTTCCATCACTACTTATGATCTAAAAAAAAAATTAAATCTAGATAGTATAGGGAGATGTGTGTAGAACAGGAGACTTTGTTGGTTTGGTCACATTGGAAGTACAGATGTAACAGAGCCGCTGACACTGGTTTAGCAGCAGCAGCTATATACAGATGACTCAACCGACTGTACGATGTTACAGCAGAGACAAAAAATCACACGTGTTCAGAGAAGAATGGGAGATATTTGAGATGTGTTTAAGACACAAGAGAGTGGAAATAGACATTTTACACACGTGGCCCACAAACGACAGGGAATGACATGTCCTAAACATTGCTGGATTAAGATAGAGTACCACTTGTTCAACATGATAGACTCTTATTAAGCACATTGAAGTATGAGAAGACTTTTGAACAAGAGACAAAGTGTTATTCTGGAAGTACCTGTAAATAAATGTCTGTTTCAATTGAAAAAAAAATAAAGTGAGTTGAATTCTTTCCTTGTCTTTGTTTCTTTGTGACTGTCTGCATACAACGTGTGGGTCTCATGTGTTGACATGTAATGACGACGTTACATAGATAAGTGTGCTTGGATTAATAGTTGAGGTAGCAGGGGAAGGTGATAAAAACACGAGAGAAAGTGATAAGGATGAGCATGAAAAAA
This sequence comes from Euprymna scolopes, assembly GCF_053919585.1. Lineage (NCBI taxonomy): Eukaryota > Metazoa > Mollusca > Cephalopoda > Sepiida > Sepiolidae > Euprymna > Euprymna scolopes. The sequence goes on from NC_136510.1 coordinate 37,395,468, forward strand.
CGAGGGATAAAAAAAGAATTTCCATGGAAAACTTAGATTCAAAGTCAATTTTATAACAGTATGTATAACATATGTTAACCTGATGATGATGACCAACTCACTAGGAGTTCTCACAGTGGTCATCATCTGCGATTGCTCTTTGACAATAACTAGTAGTCTTCCCTGGAGTCTGGGTGACAGCAAGCCTCCCCAGATTTTCAGTATTCTCCATCTCTTTTGGGAACCATTGCAACAACAACCATTGGTCATCTCTTAGATTAGGGTGTCAATAAGCCTTTTCAAGGTCCCAGTAGTATGTGCATCCTTTCAGTGGAGGTCTGGTTAGTGCTCTTCCTCCTCAGTCATTCTAGCCTCTTTGACTCTTCATAATCATTTATGTGGTATCAGCAGAAGCTGGTGTCATCATATTCTATGTGTGGAAGGGGGAGTGTGTGGAGGAGGCAGTTTATGGCATTTCTTGCAGTTTCGTTTCCATTGGTTTGTTCTTCCTGTGTTTTTGTTTTATTTCTATGCCCCCCCCCCTTCACCAAACTTTCACGAAAAATGCTTGTCTAGCTAAAACCACTATCAATAATTTCCCACACTCTTTATCTGTGCTTAAACGTAAATGTAGATTCCATGATCAAAGCTTCTTTCTTAGAACTGCATGCCTGTGGAGCTCTCTTCCAATTGCCTGCTTTCCAGCTGACTACAATTTGGTTGTTTTCAAGTCCAATGTAAACAAAATCTTGATGAGCCGTTCCCTTAAGTAATCAAATTTTCCATATTTCCACTACTAACGATTACTATGATATTATCCCATTAACTACTGTACACTCAATAACCTTTATCCTCGAGTGGCCTCCAGACCTTGATAAGCGGTGATTACTGTGTAGTAAAAAAAAAAAAAATTTCAACTTCCCTATGAATCATTCATAGTTTATGTGGGTTGGTACTCACACTTGGAGGTTTTCCTAAAGATTTCAGTTCTTCATAATTATTAGTGTAACACAGTGTATGTGAGCATGTAGGAAGATGTCGGCGACAGCGGAGGATGGCTGGCTTCCAGGGAGATTAGCAGCAGCAGCAGAAAACGCATGTATGCAAATTAAGAAGTGTGCGTGAGAAAAGTGAAGGAAAAAAAAGGAGAAAAAATGCAACGCGTGCTCACAAGAGAAACCGTCCATGTCATACAGAATGGACGTGTAAATGTGAAGAAAAGAAATGGCTAGCTGCGACCGGCGTGCGGTCGGTGGAAGGAGAACCACCGACCAGGTAAAATGAACATTTGGCAGCAAGATTTTTCCTGATTTTTCCGTTTTCCTGCTTTCCGGCTGACTACAATATGGTTGTCTTCAAGTCTAACGTAAATAAGTTCTTGATGAGCCGTTTCATATAAGTTATCAACTTTACCAAATTTTCATTACTAATGATTACTATAATGTCCAATTTCTACTGTACACTCTTTAACCCTTATCCTTGAGTGGCCTCTTGGCCTTGATAATGTGGTGATGCCTATGTAAAAAAAAAAAAAAAAAAAAAAGATACTTTTTTAAGCGGTGCCGAAAATAAAAGTAATAAATGCTCTTGTTAAAGAGAGAAAAATGCTGACCCGGATTTTTAATTTATTTCTCTCCCTGATTTTTTTGTTTGTCCATTTGCAGCGTGACAGTTACCTTACATTAGTTTTAACTTGTACTCACTAGTAGTTCTCACACATCATCATCAGAGATTATTCACTGACAATAACAGGTGGTGTTCCCTGGAGTCTGAGCGACAAGAAATCTCGCCAGGTTTCCAGTACTCTCCACCTCTTTCGATAACCTTTGAAAATTACTTTGCGTTCTCGCAACACCTGCTTACCTTTGATTTCTTTCTGCCACTTCTTGTTCTTCACTCGAATTTGGGTGGCAATAAGTCTCCAAGGTCCCAGTACTCTTTGTACTTATTCAATGGAGGTCTGGTTAGTGGTCTCCCTTCTTAGTCCTTCCATTCTCTTTATCCATTCATGACTATTTTATATGGTATCAGCCAAGGCTGATGCATTTTCTTTTTTTTAGTTGAGAGGGTACAGGTTATAAGATGTCTTGTTATTTCAGCTCTGTCAGGTTCATGTGGTGTCTCCTCCATCTTTTTCTTTTACTTCTGTTGCTGTTTCCATGTGGCTGGTTATTATTTGTAGATTATGTGGGTTGGTTTCCGCATTCAAGAATTTTTCTTAAGATTTCAGCTGTTTTTATCATTACCATCTGCTGTATAGTCTCAGTCTTCCCCTTGATTCCAATTTCTTCTAGTCTTTTTTTCCAGGTTGTTCAAGATTATTCCTAGTTCTCCTAGGATTATTGGTATTATCTTGACTTTTTCATGTACCATCTTCCTTTCGATATTCGTACAAGTTCCATGTATTTGCGTCACTTTTTCTGTCTCTTTGATTGTTGCCTTGTGGCCTGCTTGGACAGTAAAATCTGCAATTTAGCAGTTTCTTTCCTTCTTATTATGACATCCGGTTTCCTTGCTTGGATGAGTTTATCTGTTTGTACCTTCATGTCCCAGAGGACTTTGTGGATTCATTTTTCAATAATATCTTCGGTTTTGTATGTTCAAAATGCAGTCGTTTGCATAGTTCTCGATGTACTGCATTCCCCATGCAGTTGTGTCTCTTCTTGTATTCTTTTGGGGTTAGTTTGTTGCATTTCTTATGTGATTTACTGTTTTGTCTCTTTATCCACAGAGTCTACATCTACTGTTTTCCTGAGTTTTTATCTATTTTAGTTTTAATGTTTTGATATTAACATTGTCTTGCACTGCTGTTAGTAGCGATTCTATTTTCCTCTTCAAGTGTACTTTTCTTAATCATATCCAGGTGTTTTTGTGATTCTCTTTTCTTGTTCTTAAATCGTCTATGTAGTTGTTTCTTTTCCTACTTTTATTTTCTTGTTGTTGTTGCTGTTGTTGTTGTTGTTGTTGTTCTTCTTCTTCTTCTTCTTCTTCTTCTTCTTCTTATTATTATTATTATTATTATTATTACTACTGTTATTTGTACTCACTAGGAGTTCTCACACAGGTCATTATCAGAGAATACTCACTGACAACAACCGGTGGTGTTCCCTGGAGTCTGTGTGACAACGAGTCTCCCCAGATTTCTAGTACTCTTCACCTCTTTCATTAGCCTTTGCAAATGAATTTGTATTATCGCAAGAGCCACTTCCCATTGACTTCTCACTGGAAATGACCATTGGCTTTCACTAGAATTTGGGCAGTAACAAACTTCATTAAGGTCTCAGTCCTTTTTGCAGCATCCATTAGGGACCGATTAGTGATTTCTTGACTATGTCTTTCCATCCTCCTTGACCCTTCTATCAGTCTAGTAGATATCTCACTACTGATGCAATTCTCTACCTATATAAGAGCCAGGTAGGTCCAAGGATGGAGTACTGTTGCCACATTTGAGCAGAAGCTGCTAGAAATATCTTATCCTGCCTTGACAGAGTCCAAAATAGACTTCATAGCCTAGTGGAGGATGCTCTTTTCTCTTCCCTGCAACCTCTTTCTCACAGAAGAGTTGTTGCGAGCCTGTCTCTACTTTATCATTATTTTCATGGCAAGTGCTCGTCTGAGCTCCAATCTATGGTTCCCCCCCCCCCGGCAAACTTTTACGAGAAATACTCATCTAGCTGAAAACATTATCAATAATTTCCCCTACTCTTTATCTGTAAATCAACCTAAACGTAGATTCTATGAACAAAGCTTTTTTCTTAGAACTGCACACCTGTGGAACTCTCTTCCATTTGCCTGCTTTCCGGCTGACTATAATATGGTCGTCTTCAAGTCCAACGTAAACAAGTTCTTGATGAGCTGTTCCACTTAAGTAATCCAACTTACCAAATTTCCACTTACCACCACTTGTCAAGGCCCAAACGCCACTCAAGGATAAGGGTTAATGAGTGTATAGTGGTCACCAGGACAGCGTAATAATTGTAAGTGGTGGAAATTTGGTAGAATGTGATTATTTAAGTGGACGATTCAACAAGAATTGCTTTACATTGGACTTGAAGACGACCATAGTCAACCAGAAAGCAGTCCAGCAGAACAGAATTTCATGGGTAGGAAGTTTTAGGAAAAACATTTTCTACCTGGAATCTGAGTTGTGAAAAGTGTGTGAAATTATTGATAGTGTTTGTAGCAAGACAAGTGTTTTTTGTGAAAGTTTGACAAGGGAGAAACCATAGATTGAAACTCAGACGAGTACTTGCCATAAAAATAATGATAGAGCAGAGACAGGTTCCATATGGCCAGTTAGCATTTCTAGCTCATGTGGATTCCACACTCAAGGGTTTTCCTTATGATTTCAGTTGTTTTCAGCATTACCAACCGTTGTATAGTCTCAGCCTTCCCCTTGATTCCGATTTCTCCGACTCTTTTATCCATGTTCTTTGTAACCGTTCCAAGTACTCTGATAATTATTGGTATTATATTGATTTTCTTCATGTTCCATATTTCTTTCAGTTCTCTGAGAAGTTCTATTATTTCATTTTTCTGTCTCTTTAATCTTCACCTAGTGGCTGCTGGGATGGCAAAATCTACAATTTAGCAGTTTCTTTTCTTATTGTTAATCATTATGATGTCCGGTCTTGATGTCTTGTTTGGATTAGTTTATCTGTTTATACCACCATGTCCCAAAGGATTTTGTGGTTTTTATTTCTCAGTACTGTCTCCGAATTTTGTTTGTACCATTCTTCTGCATAGTGCAGTTGTTTGCAGAGCTTCTAGTGCACTGTCTACCCCACACAGTTTTGCCTATCCTTATATTCCTTTTGAGCTAGATTGCTGCATTTACTTATTATGTAGTTTATCATTTCGTCTCTTTGTTCACAAAGTCTATTATATTGTGAAGCTATGGTATGGCAAAAGTTTACCATAAACTTTTCAGGGACAAGTATTTGATTAAGGACAATGGGAAGTGTAAGCAATTACATTCCATTGGCTTTGGAGGTAACGTGTATGAATAGAATTAAAACCAATGGCTTAGTTCACAATACATCATAGTTTACATTGCACTGTAGAGAACCTACTGTTGAATTTATAAAATTATTTTATGTAATGGCTTGAATTAAAGTTTAAAATGCAAAATTCAAGTATCATAGTTCAACTGTGCACTAAACAGAAAGATTCATTTTGAATTCGCCCCTGTCTTATCAAAGAACCTACTGTTGATTTTTATATGTCTGACCCTTCTGCTTGTGCAGTGATAAAACTTATCAAATGCTATTATGATGTTAGTCTGTATAAGGGTGTTAACTTTTGTCGAAATTGGACTGTCCTTTCTTTAATCAGTTTTTTCGATTATCGATTTTTCGATACTTATCGGAGGCATTCTGATACAAAACCTATCTAAGAACCCTCTCAGACACATGAAGTACATTTGTTTGAAAAATTTTTTTTAAAAGATTGGCCCAACCGTTTTGGAGTCCATGGGGAATGAACTCATGCACACACAGACAAAATGTTTTTTTTATATATAAGTAGATATATTCTCATGGTGTCTAACTTAACTTTTTTATTACTCCAGTCAGAAAACTAGTTGCATATAGTCGTCATTCATTCTGATTCAGGCTAGAGTCTAATTCAAATTTTTGTTGTTGTTGTTTGCACAGGATTTGAATGTTATTTTATTTATTTTATTTTATTTGGTTAACAGGAAATAGATGGAGAAAGCTACTGGTGCGAAAGCGTATTTTAAACAGTGTGAAGTGGGTTCAAGAGCTGTTAGCAACCTTTCTGCAAGAAAAGTTTAGGACACGCTACACTAATTTACTTAACGGTACCTCACATTCTGATTTCTTCTTCTTTTATATATATATATATATATATTTATTTTTACATTATCCGTTAATCCCCATCTTGACGGCTAGGAAGTAGTTACGCCGTTGAAATTATCCATAAAAGAAAATACTTTCACGGATTAAAATAATCTTTACTCATGGACTGCTTGTAAACAGATTTTTCTGCAAACATGGATTAGAAATATTTGGATTATTACAAACGTTTTGAATTATTATAATCTTTTTGGATTACTTTTCACATTATGGATTTTAATTTGATTCTGCATGTCAGCAGCATAATTCCGATTTTTTTCCTGCGGGAACATTATCTCCTATCATCTTTTCGTATTGATAATACTGGATCTCTCCATATATTTTCATCTGTTTTTTTTTTAATCTTTGACTTTCAATGTATCCTCTGATTTCTTAAATTTTTTTCCACATTCTATAAACTCTTTGCACAAAAAAGTTTTTTTTTGCATTTATGACTAGTTCGTAAGAGTAGTGGTTGATGGGCAAAAATCGGACGCTCACGGTATTAATGCTGGAGTTCCTCAAGGGTCCATCCTGGGCTCAACTCTCTTCCTGATCTACATCAATGATTTCCTAAAACACATCCTAAGATCATTCAGACATTTATGCTGACGACACTACCATCTATGGCAACACATCAAAGGCTGTAAATTCTCTCTCCTCTGATCTTGAGCAATAGGAAAAGAGGTGGCTGGTTACTTTTAATCCATCTAAAACCAAGCTTCTGTCTTTACATCATCAACACTCTGATCCCCATTTGGCATGAATTATAATGAATGGCTCTCATCCTGGGGAGGCTCCATGTTTTGACAAGCTTCTGGGCTGGATCTTTATTCCTGATCTGAAATGGAACGCTTACATCAAATCTGTTGCCAAGGTCGCTGGAAAAATCGTGGAATCCTTCTACCGTTCCAATAAATATCTTACTGCTGATGCAATTCTTTATCTATATAAAAGCCAAGTACATCCAAGTTTGGAGTACTGTTGCCACATCTGGGCACAAGCTGTTAGAAGCAGCTTATCCTGCATTGACAGAGTTCACAATAGACATCGTAGCTTAGTAGGGGATGCCCTTTTCTCTTCCCTGCAACCTCTTTCCCACAGAAGAGACATTGTGAGCCTGTCTTTACTTTATCATTATTTCCATAGCAAGTGCTCGTCTGAGCTCCAATCTATGGTCCCCCCCTTGCCAAACCACTGTCAATAAATTCTCCCACTCTTCATCTGTGCCTAAACCAACCACGTAGATTCCATGAACAAGGCTTCTTTCTTAGAAGTGCACGCCTGTGGAACTCTCTTCCATTTACCTATTTTCCAACTGACTACAATTTGGTTGTCTTCAAATCCAATGTAAACAAATTCTTAATGAGCCGATCCCCTTGAGTAACCTATTTACCAAATTTCCACTGCTAACGATTACGACGATCATGTCCCATTGACTACTGTACACTCAATAATCCTTATCCTCAAGTGGCCTCCGGGCCTTGATAAGTGGTGACCCCTATGTAAAAAAAAAAATTTCATGTAATACTGTTTCAATTCATAGTTTCGCTATAATATACATTTGCTAATATCTTTATCTCTGATAAGAAGAACGCAGTTGTTTGAAACTCCACAGATTAAGGAAATTTCAATATACCTTTTTTGCGTATCCTGTAGAACAATAAATTAATGTAAAATTTTATGGTCTTTAATTTTTTTCATACATATATATATATAGCAGAGTGACCCGACATTATCCGAGATTGAATGATGATCTACGAATGTTTCACAATCCTATATACTTGTTACCATCGAAATCAATGAAATCGGCCATTCAATCAAATCGACTGATTGTTTGCTCGGATAGAGAGAGGTGGTATACTAAGAGCAACCAACCCTTACAAAAAAAAAAAAATAAATGAATTGTTTGAATGAAAATAGCGAGTACCCATGTGAGTGCAAAAAAATAAAAAATTAGCCACAGTAGCCACGCTCAAGCCTGTAACGTGAAAGAGAAAAAGGAGGTGAAAAAAAGCAAACATGCTAGCTGTCTCGCCCACGGCGACTTTATGGCATCACATGTCTTCAAAATAGCGGATTTTAAATTTACATTGAGATCACTAGGCATATGATAACTTGTAAAAATGTTGACGTAAAAAGTGACCCCTCCTTGGAAAAAAAAAGGTCTAGTTAACCAGCACAGAATTATTTTTTGGGGACAGTTTTTGGATATATTTCTCATCTGAGAGATCGATCTTTCTCACAATACAAAATTTGTCAGTGTTTGTTGCATGTATTGAAAGTTTTTGGCAGACACACACACTAACATACATTTTGCCTTTATATAATAGATTAACAAGGTTACCCAGCATTGTACAGGTGTAGAGAGGTGGTGTAGTAAGAATATTGAGCAAGGGCCAGGCATAAAAAAAGATCATGGCTACCCAATGGAAAAATAAAAGAAGGGATAAAATGAAAAGAAAATCACATAAATCCTTGGGGGAAAAAAAAGGCCTAGTTAACCAGTACAGAATTAATTTTAAAGAAGAATCTAGCCAAAAAAAAAAAAATGGCATAAATAACCCTGTTTAAATGTTAAAACCTTTTTAAAAAATCGGAAAATCAAAAAGAAAAAAAAGTATGTTACACGGGTGCGAAAGTGAAATCTGAAGATTATGACACTTCCTCGATAACCACTGCTCCAGGATGAAGTCAGTGAAATAACATTTTTTTTTTCTATTTAAACCAATTCAAGAAAGAACACGATACATGCATGCGTGGTTGTCTAAATCAGTATGAAGGAACAATTTTTTGCTTCACTCCTTCGTCGCAAAGGTCTAATTATTACAAAATGAATTACCTTTTTTTTTCTAATTCTCACATATTATTTAGCCGAGACATCACTCTTTCAGATGGTACTGGTTTTGACCCGGTCTGATGTCACTGAGAAAAGGTTTTGCGAGATATACAAACACACACACAGACATTTTGCCTTTTATATATTAGATTAATGGGGATACCCAGCGTTGCCTGAGTGTGGAGCGGTGGTGTAGTAAGGATATTGAGCAAGGGCGAGGTGTAAAGAAAAAGAGCATGAAAAATAAAAGAAGAGATATAAATAGGAAAATAAAGAAGCTAACGAAAAAATCACATAAATAATCCTGTTTATATGTTAAAACTTTCAACAAAAAAAATCAATCTATTACCTGAGCGCGAACCTGAAACCCAGAGCTTACGAAGCAGCCCTGATATCCACTGCTCCACAACGACGTCATCAAAATAATATTGTTTTTTTTTCTATTTAAACCAATTCCAGAAAGAAAGCTAGACACGCATGCGTGTTTGCTAAAGTTGGTTAAAAAGGAACAGTTTTTTTGCGACCCTTCCTTCTTTTAAACAATCATATCAATACAAAATAATTGACCAATTTTACTAATTTTCACATATTATTCGACCGAGACATCACTCTTTCAGATGGTACCAGTTTTGGGGCAGTCTGATAATGCTAAGAAAAGTATTTGGCAGACATACAAAAACACACACACGCAAACATTTTGTCTTTTATAGAGGTGGGGGAGGGAGGTTAAAAATACACATTTTGTATTGAAAAATACATATTTTAAATAGGCCTTCTACTCTAATAGTTTCTTCCCTAGGACTGCTAGACTTTGGAATTCCCTTCTGAGTTCCTGCTTTCCTGACTGTACTGACATGCAGAAGTTCAAGTGTAATGTAAACAGACATCTTGCTGCCAAACTCCCTACATAGTACTCTGCAAATTATGTCCTAGATAGTATCCCCCTATGTCAAAGTGCCACTGTGCCTTATTTGGGATGAAAATGCAATAAAAAGAAAAGATAATAATAATCCACTCATGCTGTAATTTAGTGACTGTCACAATATTATTATAATATATAATCATTTCATTATGCTCAGAAATTTTTGAGATGAGGATTGATAATTTGCATTATTTGTAATATTCAGATTACTTTTCTCATCTTAGGTGTTGTTCTCACAACTTTTGATCTTCTTCAGGTACGTGTTGATGAATCAGGGAAGCAATATGGATTTCTGATTGCGATTATTTGTCGAATTCGTAAATCCTTTATTTAAGATAAAATAAATTGTTTGTTTAAATTGTTAGGTATTCTGAATTTTCGAAAATGCATGAATTAAACATTCATAATTGTTAATTATTTGTTTAAATACTTATTTTTTTGTGATAGGTGTACTGTGAAAATTTATTCTCACAGCTTCCAACTTTCTTCAGGTATTCTAATATTCTTCCCGATTCTGATACCATTAAAGGACTCAATAGTGTGTCATCGAAATTTAAAGAGCCCAACATTGTGACGCCATGTAAAATAGTTGAGAACCACTGATTTAATCTATGGGCTTACATTGGCCGAAATGTTGTGAGAATAACATGCAAGATTAGAACAGTAGTCCTAATTGTTATCTTTACATATAAATTTGTATTCCTGCCTGTTTGTTTGTTTGTTTGTTCACAATTTGATTAGCATATAAAAAACGTCTATTACTTTAATGCTTCATTTATTCCTGGATATTGTATGATTCTTGCAAAATATACAATTAAGAGGTGACCACATTTGCATATTACATTAAGGAAAATCGATTTTATTTAATAGCGGTGTGTTAGTTATTGTTTATAGTGAGAAAATTGTTTTAATGGATCTATGTAAGTTTGTTATTTAAACTTGATTTATATTGATAACATATTTAATTTAATTTATTTTTACCAACATCGATTTTTTTTATGAACCGATTTGATTTATTTCCTCTGGTCGCCATTTTGTTCTTTTGGTTTTTGTTTTCTTTTTCGGCGGATATTAAAACTAAAAACTTTCAAGCATTATTTTTGGAATTAGTTTAAATAAAATAATTTCTGTGATTTTGGCAGTTAACTTTGTGGCCCAGTGGATTTTTATTATAAAATAAACAAACAATCCAGTGTAACTACGATTTTTTTATTTAAGAAAAAAAACTTTCATTTACTCTTTTTTACCATTTTTTTTCTTCACATTTTTGGCATCGAAACTGCTAATTTTTTTCTTTTAATAACACAGTAAGTCATAACTCCTCATTTTTATAACATAAAAACGTGTATTTCGGTTAACCCAAATTCCACTTTGGTATTTTATAAACTGAATTATTTACAGTTTGTTTTTGTTGAAACAGACCTTAAAGACAAATCTTTCTAGACTGAGGTAGCATAAAAGAAATTCGCTTAAACTGGAATATAGTCATAAAAAGGTGCTCAACATGACAAGAATAGTTTCTCTTCGTATCCCTTCTGCCGAAATATCTGGTGGAGAGTTTGACACATTTTTGTGCTTTCATTCGTTCTTTTATTTTGGAAATTTTTGATGGGTATCGATTGAGTTGACATATAATAATGAAAAACTGCTCAATATTTTAGTATAGCAGGTGTGACCAAACCGAACTTTATGTCGACCCTGTCAACGCTGGGTATTCATGCTAGTATTTTTTGATATAACAAATCGGATATGTTTCCAAAAAATTAGAAGGTTCTATTTATAGATAGGGCTGATAGGAACTGATCAATCAAATGGAATCACTCAAAAAACATACTGGCTATTTTACAATTCTCATTTTTCGTGTCCACACAAGAAAGTATTTTGCTCTTTGTCTGCAAAGTTTTACAGCCCAAGACTTGTACAGATTATTTACCCACTGAAAACTCTATTCTTCATCTCAAGACTTATACAGATTAGCTGTCTATCTGGTCGGCCTCCTTGCCTGAAGCAATGTGGCTCTCTTTCCAGATTTCCTTGTCCTCCATTAGCTGCCTCAGATCTCCAGATTCACTGGCGTCATGTGCAATTTGCTGGATGTGTTAAGATGGGGTGCAGGCGAACTGTGTCCAGACAAGCAGGAAGAACAATGGAAATTCCAGGCAATCAAAAGAACAATCGGTCCCAGGAAAGGTGACCTAAGCTACATCCAGGCAAACGAAAATAAACAATGGAAATCCCGGGATTTGGAGTGACCTGTATCCATGATGTCAATCAGTCATGGGTCAGACCAAAAACCAGCAAAATGCAATAAACAAGCTGGCGAGAAAATAGGTTAACAGGTCGAAGTGATACCAATAAAAGAGGCGAGCGGAACAAAGAACAGCAGAGTCAGAGAGATGGAAAGAAGTGAGACAGAAATTGACACTTGCAACCCACCTCTGCCACTAACCCCCAACACCATCATTTTGTTGAAATGTGTATATTAAATATATAGTAAAATAAACAAAGTCTTTATTATAAACAAAGTGTCTCGTATTCATTCATAGATGAAATAACTGTCCATTTTTATAGCTAGATGATTACCAGCCAGACATATATGTAACAGATGTACATGGATCTCGGTTGTCCTATGCTCGCGCGCCCATGCCATGGAACCCACTCAAATACAATTCTCGCCAGCTCTTGATTGTTCCTCTGTCAGTGACCGGCAAGTTGTAGACGTCGGTAGATATAGCAAGTAGGTTGCATAAACTTTCTGTTTCGTGGGATGATCTTGCCAAGATATATTTAACACTGTTCGTAACATACAGGTGTACATGCCGTCTAGCTTTCTTTTCAATCTTTTGGTGAGTGTCCAGGTTGTTGCAAATTAACTACCTACCAGAAACTATTCTTTGTCCCAGAACTTATACAAATTAGGTATGTATCGAAACCTCTTCTAAAATTAAACGTGGGTTTCAAATTAAAACAATAATCCAAATGATTCTAAATAATACTAACTTTCTTTTATTTGTTTGTTTGTTTTTTTAACAATTTAATTTTTTTTTTAAAGGTAAAGTTGATATCATAGACTTCTACAAGAACAAGATGCCATCAGAACCCAATGGTAAGTCATTATCTTATTTCTTTTATTTTGTACTAATAAGTTACCACTTATCAAGGCTAAAAAACACTCAAAGATAGGCGTTAATGAGATGGATAGAATGACAGATGAATGATGACAACTCGTCTTACTATCACAATGGAAAAAAAGACTCTCCTTTTTCCTTACATATCTCTAACATTAGACAGAATTTCCATGGACATAGCTGTTTCTCAAAAACTTCTACCTGAGGAATACATTACTGCAAGACTACATTTTTTTTTTACAAGGAAGTCACCTCTTATCAAGGCCCAAAGGCCATTCAAGGATAACACTTCCTTGCAGATTACAACTTCGTTATTTTCAAATCTTATATCAAGAAATTTTTTTTCCTAAGTCAATTTGTGAAACTCATATAAAGATTTCTGAGACCCAACTTCCAGTCATACATAGCATGACATAGATAAGCATGTCACTACCGACATGCCTATGTTAAACTGTAAACTTTAAAAAAATTTTTAATGTTGGGTCAAAATTTCTGTAGCTAAGTGCTTTTTACGTTTCTAACTCAATTAACACTGGCCTTTGGGTCAAGATCAAAGTGTAGTATCTATTCCGGCAGATACTGCAATCAAAGACCATATGTGGTGGCAACCCTACATATAAAACCATTGCCCTTGTAGGAATCAGTTATTGGTCAATGTAGAGGAAACCCTTCGTACCCATTGTCATTATCCAGCTCCCCTACTCCCCGGGGAGCTGGTCCCCATTTCCCCAATCTTTCCACATTAAAAAACGGCCTTGTGCCTAATTTGCTTAGTGGGGAAGCAAATAAATACAATCAATTTCTTGTTCTCTGTCAGTGGAGGAGAAATCCTTCACAACTGAGACAATTTTTACTTTTGTTCTTTTTCTCCACATTAAAAAAACGACCCTGGTGTCTAACTCTGTCCCATGGGGAGACATTGTAAATAAGAACACTGAGTGGAATTGGTCTCTTTTTTTTAATACACTGATATGTAGACTATATATATATATATATATTAGCAGGCTGCCCAGTGTTGTCTGATCGTAAATTACACATAAATATTATATTTTAATTAATACAGAAACTGAGACATCTGCATGTGAGTATTATGTTTTTTTTTCAAAACTGTTCACTTCTTGTAAGTAAAAAAAATACTCAAGCTGAGATCGAAACCAAAACCTAAAGACAGTGAGTCATATACAATAACCATTAGACCAGCATGACACAATCTTTAAAAGGTGTTTTCAAACTACTTTTTCTTAACATTAGAAATCTGTAATGTGAACTATTTATGCATGCACATTCGTGAAACAGCAAACAGATAAAAATCCAATGACTCCCACATAACGATTTTGCAATTTTAACCCCTTAGCGGCCCTTTTTTCTGCATGAAAACGGATTATAAAGTTTTTCACATGTCTGAATACTCTATATACCAAATTTCAAGTCTGTAGATCAAAAATTCATTGAGAGTATAGGTTGAGAAGTGTCCTCACACACACATTCTCACTTTTATAGATATATGTGTGTGTGTGTATTTTTCCTGTTTGTTTCTCCTGTAATCCAGAACAAAACAACAATTAGGGTTAGATACTAGATTATTTTTACGACCATCTCAAAACATAAATTGTAGGAAGACAAGTTCTTGCTTTGAATGTCTTACAAGTAAGAAACAGAGATTGCATCTCAGTTGAACACATACTATGGAAATAACGGTAGATTTCAGAAAGAGTAGCATCGTCTCTTTTATAGAAAGAAGGACATAGACATGGGAGCATGCCTCACTAAAATGTGATGTCAATTTGGTACTCTGTCAAGGTCAGAAAGAATACCATAAACGGCATCACTACTCCATATATAGAGGTACCATACTGTTATGCAACTATGGGATTACTACCGTGAAAGTTTTATATGGAGGAACCAGAACTTGAAGCTCAGTCGAGCATCGTTCATGGAAATAATGATAGAGCAGAAAGAGACTAGCAAGGTCTCATTCTGTGAGAAAGGGGCTGTAGGGGACGGAAGTAACATATTCAAAGCGACACCTCCCCTCATGTGGCAGCAGTACTCCATTTTAGGAAGTATTTGACTCTTATGTAAAGTAGAAGATTACATTAGGAGTAAGGTACTTTCTGGAGCAGTAGAATGAGCCAACCATTTTTTCCACCAACCTTAGCAATGGATTTAACGTCTTTCATTTCAGCCTCCCTGGCTGTACTAACTTGCAAAAATTTAAATATAATGCGAATAGACATCTTGATGCTCAACTCTCTACTTAGAGTGTCTCTGTAGGCATGGTCCCTCATTGTAATTTGTTGTGTCCTAGTGGCAATGAATGCTTATGTGTCACTACTTATGAAGGACAAAAGCCACTTGAGGATAAGGGTTAACAAAATTGGTGGTACTATGTTGAACTATATTATAGGGAGGCTGATAATGATCGATGGAAAGGGATAAAATTGTTTTCCGCAAGAGGACAGCTTGACAAGTATTTGTTGACATTGGATTTGAAGTTTACTATGTTTAGTCTGTGGAGAAGCAGTCCTGTGGCAACATAAGATGATTAATTTGTAATATGTTTGCATTTGAAATTTGAAAGAAAATTTGCTAATATCTGATCTAACGTCTGATTTTTTTTTTAAGGTGAATATATATCCATTATGTTGACGCACTGGTATGGAAATTATGAATTGTTAGAGAGAAAACATGATTACATACAATGGTAAGTGAAAAGAAATCCTCAAATTTAAAAGTAAAAAGAGTAGTTGAGGAATTTGTTACTTGCATTTATTTGTTAGTTTATTAATTTCTTTTCATTTGTGATTTTATATTTTATAACTAGAGGGAGGGAGATATGCTTTATTATGATATTTTAATTTTGCCAGATTTTGTATATATTATTAAAAAGTCGTGATTTCAAAAGTAAAAAAAAAAAACGTATTTAGGTGCCATCAGCTAGAATCGAAACCGAAACTATAGCATTCAAAGTTGGTGACGTTATCACTGTATCAACGTGACACACATATGAACTGATTAAAAATTAAAAATAACCTAAGATGAATGTACAAAATGTTTAACGAGTTTTTCAATTTTGACCCCCGTTTGAAAACGATTTTAGCCCATAAGAAAAGACCGTAAAAGAACGGTCCATAAAAAATGCAATCATTTGAGGCCACTCGTGTGACTTTTATTTTGAGAGGAGATAGTTTGAAAATATGGAGACAGACAGACAGACAGACAGACAGACATATAGCCGTTTATATATTAGATTTGGATTCTTCAGACTCTCGTTCTAATCTTGAGTGTGATTTTCACAACATTTCGGTCGCTGTAACCTCCGGCTTTACATCCACTGAAATGTGAAAATGACACTCAAAATGAGAACAGTCGTCAAAACAATCCAAATAATATGAATAAAAAAACATTATAGTCTTAATTTTTTATTTTTCTAATAATTGTTATGGGACTGGGACTGTAACCTACCCATTAATGGATTCTTCCAAATACTATATTTATTGAGAGCCAAGTACTCACGGGTATATGGGACTCTACCGATATCCGACTGACCTACCTTACATCACCACTTTTCTCTGTATCTTGTTTCTTTTTTAGATATATCTTGAAAACCTATACTATGTTCTGAGTTGTCTTTTGTGGTCCCAATCTAGGTCCACATCAATAATTGAATACTTTGCTGGTAAGATAGTGTTGACTGGTTAAAAAGGATTAATATACGACAGAAACAAACGTCGGAATTCAGATGGCTATAAATGAAAAAGAGAAAGAAAACAGAAACAGACCAAGGAAAAAGTTTTACATGCTCGTAGAAGCCATTAAAAAAAAATCTTAATAAATGGTTGTTCCACGGAAGAAACTAGATGTTTTTGAGGACTGGTTTCTTCTGTGGAAAGCAACCATTTATTAAGTTGCCTGATGAGGACTTCTGGTTTTAACCGACCATTTGTCCGAAACATTAGCATGCCTAGTGTCGTTATTTGTTTATATTAATAAAAATATATCTTACTCTTCTTTTATTGAGCAAAAAAATAAATAAATTGTTGATTTAGTGTTTCAATATTCACTATGACTATGACAAGAGAATATTCTTATCATTGTTTTGACTCTCAAGTATATATCTGACACAGATAGACATAGTTAATCAACCAAGAACCAAACCACTCTATCTAAAAACATAATGTATTAACTGATATATACTCAAGAGTTAAAATAATAAAAAGAATATTCTCTTGTCACAGCCCTATCACTCTTGAATACCTTTAACCTGGTGTGTGTGTATATATATATATATATATATATATATATATATATATATATATATATACTAGCTGTACCTGATCAGACGTTGCTGTGGATCAGTTTGTTAAAATGGAACCCATTCCTCAAGAAAAATTGCATTTTGTATTGTTTATTTACTTTTAATATTTTTTGCATTTTTTTTTTCAATAAAATGTGGATTTTTATCCCCAAGAAAAGATTAATTTTTTTTTTTTTCAGGAAAACTTGCACTTTTTTTTTTAAAAGTTGTCAGTAAACGTTTCTTTTTGAAAACAGAATTTTTATTATAAAAAGAAAAGATGAATGCTTTATAAGAACACTGTAAATAGTTAGGTGAAAGTAGAGAAAAGTTCGTTTTTTTTTTCAAGAGAATGTACAAATTATTTTTTAGTCAACAGATGTTAAGAAAATAAACAGAAAAAATACCTCACATCATTAATTATTTAAGCAAAAAAATAAATAAAATGTTGATTTAGTGTTTCAACATTCAACATTTGAACAACGCTCAGCTGAATCCGGTGATTGCCGGTCGAACCCTAACCATAATTGGAATCTGGGGGGGTCAAATTCTGCATGAGTACCATTGTTTTTAATTTTGTCTTTTGTTCAATTTTTTGAGTGGGCTATCAGCAATTGCAAAGTAACAAATTTAACCAAAATGCAAAAAATTCAACAATAATTTAAAAAAGTGCTCAGCTTCTAATACAAATCCTAGTCAATCAATCCCCTTATTGGAAACACTCAATGGAAGGATGGAACCAAATTATTGCCAGTATTTTTGGGAGAAATTCTATTTTTTATTTTTTAATATTTTAAGCAGAGTTGACACTCAGCTACAATGTTTTTATGGGTCGCTATGTTTCTAACATAATGTAAGTAGATCTAGATTTTTATAACTTACTATAAAACTTGAGGAGTATGCGCTGTTTTACAGTTGTTATAAAAATGGAATGGAAATTTAAATTTCGTTCCATTTCAATCGTTTTTTTTTTAATGGAGCCTCCCCCAAACAAATTTAATCAAAAGAATAACATTCAACAATTGTACTTTATATATATAACACACGAAATATTAAAAAAATAAAAATATTAACGAAAGGGATATAATTCCATTTTTAAACAAAAAAAGTCAGTTTGGTATATCTTTTTGTTATATTTTACATAAGTCCAACTTACCTTTCACATTGGAAATGTCAACATTTATAGGTTGTCTGATACGTTTACAATGAATAAACACTCCAATCTACCCATGTTAAGAACAGCTCTTGGAATAGACATCCCCCAACCTCCCCCATGTTAAGAACGGCTTTCGGAATAGACGCCCCTAACCTTGTCATCATACCCGAAAACCTATAAAAGTTGACATGTTGAATGTGATCGATGAGTTGGACGTGATGTAAAATGTACCGAATTTAAAAGGGAATGAAATTTAAATTTCCGTTCCATTTTTACAACAACTTTTTACCTAATTTAGTGTATTAAAGTTATTCTTTTAAGTAAAAATAATATTTATGTTTGGATATAATTCCTAAACTCATTTCACACTAAATAATTTAGGTAACTGAAATAGGAATCTAATTGAATCTTTAATTTCCTGAATAGTAAAAAGATGATCAACAATGGTCGATTTGCTGCTAATATCTATTTTTGATGAATATTTGAGAGGAAAGCGACCACATGTGATTAATTTGAATTAAATTTCAATCACATAGTTACATTATGGCCCTGTCAGTGGGGCATTAGAATACACTGACTGCCCCCTTGCAGAGGGTAAAAGTCCCTCAATTAGGGTCCTGGATATGACCTTAAACTATATCCAGTGGTGAGGCCCCAGCTTGTGGGCTTTGGGGAGTGTAGAGCCACCCTTTAATTACCATTGCTCCCAGGTCCACTGTGACCCGGAGTGGTAATACCTGTTAGGGTCCCAACTATGGGTTAAATAGAAACCGACGTGAAAACAACAAATATATTCTATTAAAAAAATTTTTCTTTAAAATCTTTGGATTTGGCATTAAATAATCCGAAAAGGGTTGATATGCCGTAAAACAAAAGCAACCAACCATGGTTACATTATCAATAATCATGTAATTGAATCCATTTAAAATTTACCCATATTGTAAACACATTCTGTTCACATTAAGCGAAACCACGGACTGCCGTGGTGAAACCAAAAGCTTCTTTTAGTGATGTCATGTGACGGCAGGCGGTCATAAGTATATGTCCTCAAATAAAACAATGGCCACATCATTACAAAGGAATCCACCTATTTATTAAAGAAAAATTAAGTATAATGTTATAGTTAAAAGGAGATATATAAAAACATGCATGGGTACAGTAAAAATATTATACCAAAATGTCGAAGCAATCGGCCCAGTGGTTATTTAAACTATTAATAACTAACGAACCAAGAAGTAGATTTATATATATATAGATATACACATTCCTCAAGAAAAATTGCGTTTTGTATTGTTTATTTACTTTTATTATTTTGTGCAATTTGTTTTTATCTATAAAAGTTGTTGTTTTTCGTCAAGAAAAGAGGAATTTTTTACCATAAATTGTTAGGTGAAAGTTTTTTTTTTTTTTTTTTTTAAAGAAAGCTAGTAGTAAATGTTTCTTTTTGAAAACAGAATTTTTATTATAAAAAGAAAAGATGAATGCTTTATATGAACACTGTAAATAGTTAGGTGAAAGTAGAGAAAAGTTTTTTCAAATGAATACACAAATTATTTTTTTTTCAACAGATCTTAAGAAAATAAACAGAAAAATACTCCCATCATTAATTATTTATGCAAAAAAATAAATAAAATGTTGATTTAGTGTTTCAACATTTGAACAATGCTCGGCTGAATCTGGTGATTGCTGGTCGAACTCTAACCATAATTGGAATCCCGGAGGGGGGGGGTCAAATTCTGTATGAGTACCATTGTTTTTAATTTTATCTTTTGTTCAATTTTTTGAGTGGGCTATCAGCGATTGTAAACCAACAAATTTAACCAAAATGCAAAAACTTCAACAATTAAATAATTTTAATAAGTGCTCAGCTTTTAATACAAATCCTAGTAAATCAATCGGACGCTATTTTTTACCATAAATTGTTAGGTAGAAGTTTTTTTTTTTTGTTTTTTTTTTCAGGAAAACTTGCACTTTTTTTTATTTTTTAGAAAGTTGGCGGTAAATGTTTCTTTTTGAAAACAGAATTTTTATTATAAAAAGAAAAGATGAATTCTTTATATGAACACTGTAAATAGTCAGGTGAAAGTAGAGAAAAGTTTGATTTTTTTTTTTTCAAGAAAATGTACAAATTATTTTTTAGTCAACAGATGTTAAGAAAATAAACAGAAAAAATACTCCCATCATTAATTATTTATGCAAAAAAATAAATAAAATGTTGATTTAGTGTTTCAACATTTTAACAACGCTCAGCTGAATCTGGTGATTGCTGGTCGAACCCTAACCATAATTGGATAATTATTATAGATATCCAAGCAAAACATATTCAAAAAGGGTTTACCGAGTTAAAAGAGAGGGAGAGAGGTGTGTGGGGGGGAGAATAGAGACAGACATTGACGGTCTTTTATGCTTGGCTATCACATTGTTTATTCATTAAAGTTTTGGGGCAAGCAACGTTTTTCGTAACTGCTCACTTGAAAAATTAAAAGGAACAGGATCCACAATATTTTTTTCTAGTAATAGTATCAGATTCTATACTTTAACTTGTTCACTAAGGTCACATGTATACCCCTCCACTATCAAACATTCCATCTTGGTACGAATGTTCCTCCCACCCACCACCATCACTTAAGGACTTTCATTATCTATATGGAGGGGGAGGCAATAAACAAATAAATAAGCATGATTGAAAACTGTGTTTCTGCTTTTTGCTTGGAAATAATGAACCGATCATTACTTTGTTTTTTTGCAGGTTGTTTCCCAGTCGAAATGTTGGTGTCAATCCCCATGCCCCCCTCCTCACGGATGAAACGGCTAAGGTTTGCCAAAAAACACTTTTATATCATTATAATTATTTTATATACTAGAATTTTTAGTCTTATATTTGCATTATTTACTTTTTTTCATGCCATCCTCTTACTCTACCTCTTTTTCTTCCTTATTTACATCATTTATTTATTTCTTATTTGTTTACATCATTTATTTATTTAAATGCTCCTCTTACTCCCTTTTTCTTCTTTATTTATGTTATTAATTTATTTAATCATCCTCTTACTCTCTATTTTTCCTTCTTTATTTACATTAAGTGTTTATGCCAACCTCTTTACTTCTTTTTTGTCTTTATTTACATCGTTTATTTATTTATATGATCCTCTTACGCTCCTTCTGTTTTCTTCTTTATTGATGTCATTTATTTATATGAGCCTCTTATGCTCCTTTTTTCTTCTTCATTTACGTCATTTATTTATTTATATGATCCTCTTATGCTCCTTTTTTCTTCTTTATTTACGTTTTTTATTTATTTATGTCATCCTCTTACTATCTTCTGATGCTGCTACCATAACTACTTTCTTTCATTTACATCAAAAGACATTAGTTCATAATAGAAAAAGTAGAATATGTGACTAATGGTGTTCATAATTTTTATTCAAATGACTATTTGATACATTTGATAATTATTTTATGTGATTTCTTGTATGTCATCACCATGTGCACCTCTGGTCACCTGAACTAGATATTTAATAGTATTTAAGGTAAATTTTCAGATTAGGTCCACCTCCACAATTTTCTTGTAAATGATGACTTTTATAGGTTTTCGACTATGCTGAATACGAAAATCGCATGGAAATTTCGCAGAAATAAGTAGTTATCGAGATATAAAAAGTTGCATTATGTATTGTATTCTTTGGCGGCCATTTTTTTGCGCACGCCATAAACAAATCTACTCATCTATGACTGACACAGTCGTGCGTAAGAAAGATGGCCGTTAAAGAATACAATGCATAATACAACTTTTTATATCTCGATAGCTAATTATTTCTGCAAAATTTAAATGCAATTTTCGTATTCAGCATAGTCGAAAACTTATAAAAGGTGTCATTTAAAAGAAAATTGTGGAGGTGGACCTAATCTAAAAAAAATACCGTATTTAATCAATCAGACTGATGATGATTATGGTGGTGGAGAAGGAGGAGGGAGAAAAGCATCATTCATGTTTTACTCTGTGTGAATCACTTGGACTGTGTGAAAGGTTAGTTCCCTTGCTTTGTGTTTTGATGACGTGTTCCTTTTTTATTTGCACGGTTTTCAGTTGCTTCCCTTTGTATATAAACAAGTGTTTATTTTGTTTGTTTTTTTTCTCTTCTCTCTCTGTGTAACATGAAAAACATGGTTACGTGCTAATTTTTTTTTTTTTTGTTGACATCAGTGACCTCCACAGTGTAAATCGTACTTAAAACAAACACGGTATGTTTCATCTGGTTCCTAATTCTTAACTATAATTAACCATCACATCAGTCATGCAATATGTGTCATGAATTTGTTTGTATAAGTAACTAGCAGAGAGACCCGATGTTGCCCGGGATTGAATGAGGATCAATGAATGTTCCACACTTCTCTAGTTGGGGATTCATTGTGATGCACTGAGAGGAAACTTCACATTTGTCACATAATCCATAGAGATATAAATCATTGCACATATAAAATTTCAGACAGATCAGACAAATGGAAGTGGGTTAGGTGCATTACTTATTGAACACACCTCATAAAAATTCCAGAGTTTGAAAAGAGACACTTGAATCAGGTTTGGGTTTACATCCGTGAAAACATTACAAAAATTTTGTAAATATGCCCTAACCAGCAAAGATGGTTTGCCCTTATTAGGACATCTAGTTTTGAAATGGCCAATTTCTCAAGTAGAATGTCTGGCTGAATGTTTGTGATCTGGTATGACTTTCCATTACATATCCACAGAATTATTACCCTATCATTTCTCAGGATTCAGGCAAGTGAGGGTACAGCATTTACTCATATACAGCATCACATTTCTTAACCAGTTATCATAAACCTTAACCATTGGAATGGCTCGAGATGTTAGGATTGGAAGAAGTTTTCTGAACTTTGGCAAACGTGTTTTGACTCTGATAGTCGATCTTAGTTTGCAGCTACATTTAACCTCAACATATCATCCCCAGCATATCTCCTCCAAAGTGTCCTTGCATATTTTAATTTCTGTGTAAAGATGACCCTCAATTCCTTCTTTCAGCATGCTCTAACCAGCAAAGATGGTTTGCCCTTGTTAGGACATCTAGTTTTGAAATGGCCAATTTTTCAAGTAGTGTCTGGCTGAATGTTCACGATCTGACTTTACATTGCGTATCCATATAATGGGATTCAGACAAGTGAGACTCTCGACATATAACATAATGCTTCTTATGTACATAATCATAGCCCTGTCATTTCTTGGGATTCAGACAAGTGAGACTTGGGTGGGAACCCTAACCCTAACTCTAATCCGACATATAACATAATGCTTCTTATGCAGCTATCAGCTAGTAATAATTAAGATAACTTTTTGAAAATAATTTTTTTTTTCTATTTTGTTTTGCTTTTTGTAACTTTTATGTGTAACAGAGCATGGACATGCATATGCAAATGCATGCAAAATGCAAAATGACGTCACTATAAGGAAAAAGAAAACGACTATAAAGAAGAACGTGTGCACAGACCGGAACACGTTCGACAGTATGTTCAAAACGACGTTCAGGATATTTAAGAGGACTGGGGTCAGAGATAAGGAGCATGGTCACGTTTTATTCAGGAAAGTACCCAGAAATAACTGTCGCTGTTACAAAACAAAAGGAGTCCAGTTATTACTTGTGCTATATTCCTTACGACGTACTCTGCTATGTGTTGGGTCCCTGGTGTCTGTATGTTACCACATGTGTAAATCTGTAAATAACGGTACACTAGTTTTGTTAAGTTTATTCTTTATTTACCTTTTTAATGATTTCTTTTATTTTCTCTACTTATAAATAAAAGGTACTTTGTCTGTGCTGTGCGTGAGTTTGTTCCCTATGGACTCTGAAATGGTTGGACTGATTATTTTTTAATTTTCGGACAAATGTACTTTAATGGTATCTCTTAATCTTAGTTAATTAAAAATCTTACTTGCCTTTCATATTACCTCATGGTAGGCTCTGTATAACATAACATTTTGGGATGATGAGTTATTTAAGCCTTAATTAATGCTTTGTCTGTAGTGGAAACTCAGTTTTTCTTTTCCTTTACAGGAAAGCACGCTCTTTTATTCTCTCTCTCTCTCTCTCTCTCTCTCTCTCTCTCTCTCTCTCTCTCTCTCTCTCTTCCCTTCTTTCTCTCATCTTTTTCAAACATATTTCTTCTTTTTCTTGTTCTCTTATAAGTTAAAGTATCAGCACTTGTGCATTACTGTTATGGAACAACATTTTTGGTTTCAGTTTGAAGAGTGCAAATCAAGGGGAGACAAAGCAATTTCAGAAAAGCAGGGGAAGCGGGGGGCAATAATGATTTTAGGCTCTTTTCCATTATTGTAGCGAAATTCAAAAATTGAAATATTGAATTTCAAGTAGAATCAATGGTATCTACTGAACTGTGATGTCACCGTAACAAAAATATCCAAAAATTACAAAAAAAAACGATAAGGTAGAAAAATAATTATTAATGAAAACAGTTTTTTGAAGACAATTAGCAAAAATTAAGTTTTGTTAAATTGGCCAAAAATTTTCACTTTTCAGAAAAGATTTACCTCCCTTTTGTTATGATGCAAACTCTCTGGTTTCTTTTTTTACAAAACTTAATTTTTGCTAATTGTCTTCTCCCTTATTGTTCTTCGTAATTTTTGTATATGTTTGTTACTGCGACATGACAATTCAGAAGATACCGTTGGTTTCACTTGAAATTCAATATTTCAATTTTCTGAATTTCGCTGCAATAATGAAGAAGAACCTGATTTTAATGATTATTTATATTTTATTGGTTATGAAAATTTCAGAATTTTGATTTTGTTACAAAAAATTTAAAATTTTGAAACTATTTGTAACTATTTATGAATTTTGAAAGTTATACACTTCAACAACTTTCATTTCTTTTGTGCAAAAAAAAATAATTTAAAAAAGTTCTACTTTATTAATTTTATTTTAATTCAATAA
This sequence comes from Euprymna scolopes, assembly GCF_053919585.1. Taxonomy (NCBI): domain Eukaryota; kingdom Metazoa; phylum Mollusca; class Cephalopoda; order Sepiida; family Sepiolidae; genus Euprymna; species Euprymna scolopes. Next base: position 37,420,609 of record NC_136510.1, read on the forward strand.
ATATTCAGACAATGTTTTATTTCCTGTTATTGTATCGTTGTTAACATTTGTTGAGATTTTCGATTCTCCCGGTTGTCTCCCCCTGAATGTATATTCTTCAAACTGAATCCAAAATAGTTCTACCATGACAGTAATGCATAAGTGTCAAAGTATCTTTCTCTATTCTATTCTTTTGCTCATTGTAGGTGCTCGACTGAGCTCCAATCCTTGGTTTCCTCCTGTAAAGCGCACACAGCAAGAACTCGTTTAGCTATAACTACAACAAGGGTCTTTCATTCTCTGTCTGTGTACCTAAAACCAAACAGAACTTCCATGAAAAGAGTTTCTTTCCTAGAAATTCCCATCTGTGTAACAAAATACAATGGAGCTGTTTCCCAACTGACTACAACATGTTCACCTTATATGTTTGTTCACTTCTAGTCTCATATCTTACACATGGGGTCTGTGAAAGCAGATTCAAAGTGGAAATATTCTCTTGGATAGATATTTTTATGAATTTAATATTTAGGTACTCGTAGTATTATCACTTGCTGGGGAGTGCAACTTTTGGAAGCAATTTTCTCGTCCAAGCAAGGCACTATAATTTCGTTGTATTTTTTCTATCGGAATTAAACCAAAAGTTGCATATCTGTTGCGGGAACCTGTAAAGACCGCAAAAGGAGTTAATACCGTTTGGAAGTTTGATGGTTCTTTGGCATCATTAATTCTCCCCAGAGAATTAATTATCTAGGCTGTGACCACCAACTGAAAATTTAACACCTTTATAAAAGGAGTAAACATATATATAAAAAATATATTATTTATTTATTTATTCTAGCTTTAAAATCTTATAAAACCCGAAAGTCAGTGGAGCTGTTCCTGCACGACCATCATATATGAAGTAAGAATTTCAACTATAATCTTGCTAACAGTGATAAAAACTAGATTGAGAAATAGAGAGAGATAGAGTAAAATGTTTGAAAGAAAAGGAAAGAGACACAGTACACATAAAAAAGAAAGAGACTGAGAGAAAAACTATAATTACTGGCAGTATTCTCAGTTCAATATATTCCAGGTGACAGTTGATATGACCTTTAACACAACAACCATCAACCTTGGCTGTTGATATTTTAAATTATTATTCTGATAGTACGACATTGTAAGAATTCTGTGTAGGAGTCAGCTGGTGCAGTATATTAGTGTAATTTCAATTTCACTTGCCTCCCCACGAGGGCATAGAGAAGTTGGGTACAATGCTTTCAAATTTGCAGAATTCTAGTTTTCTCAAAAGGGTGCTGTTACTTGTTCTATAAACTTTTATTGTTTTATTTTTTTTTCTTTGACTATCATTATGTTTTAATAATAATACAAAAATACATTTCTCAGTTTTTCAATGTTTTCATTTTAACCTCATTAAACAATTCCTTGAATGCTGTGTCTGTTCCTATTCAAATTTACATGCTAACCACGTGATGCACATCATTCAGATTTGTCTTCAATACAAAGGCCTTTATAAAAGTGTAAAATTTTCAGTTGATGGTCACAGTCTCTGGGGAGAATTAATGATGCAAAAGACCTATCAAACCTCCTTTATTGAAGAGGAATGTGACTGCCATCAACAAGATCAAGCGTTCAACTTTGTCTTCTAGAGCAATCGCTCATGGACTTAATGTAACAGAGCACAGACACGCGTATGCAAATGCATGCAAAATGATTTGACTGATAAGAAAAAAGACTATAAAAATGGGAAAAACCACGTTAGAGAAGAAGATCATGTTAGAGACATGGATGACATTCGGGATCAAGTTAGAGAGGTGGGTGACGTCACGGCTGTAACAAATCATGCCTGGTGGGAGAATGAGGAAATAAATGTCAAATACAAAAAATAAAGCAATTCATTTATTACTTGTCCTATGTTTCTTGCAGACGTACTCTGCTACATGTTGGATCTACATGTGTAAACTTGGGTAACATTACATTAACATCATCACTAAAATTAAAGAAAAAATGCAAAACACAAATTAAAAAGTCTTCTATAATTAAGTTGGATCTCACCGAAAGTCTCAGAGAAAATGAAATAAAAGTGATTTTCATTTTTTATTTCATAAAAACAAAAAAAAATTACAGCATGATTTTGTTTTCCAATGTTTTCATATTATTTTCTTGATATTTTTTGTTTGTTTTACAAATCTGTTTTTAATATGTATCTATATATATATATATATATATATATATATATATATATATATATATATACAATCTTTATAGATAATTCGAGAAACACCAGAATTGAAGAACAGAATGAAAGAAGCTTTTGAAATGATGCTGAACTTTTATGGTATGAGACTCGTTCATGATGAATTTAGCGTAGCAGAGAACTATGCGGAAAGATTTAGAGAACTCAACCAATGGTGAGTCATGATTGTTTTTGTTTTGTTTTGTTTTTTGTGGGTTTTTTGTTTTTTGCTTTTTTTTTTTTTACAAGGAAGTCACCATGTATCAATGTCCGAAGGCCACTCATGAACAAGGGTTAATAAGTAAAGTGTTACATTGCAGATACGAGGAGTAAAGGTCAAACCAGAAGCTTGTCAAAACATGGAGCCTCCCAAGACGAGAGCCATCCATTTCAATTGATACAAAATGTCTGTGGAAATCAAATCGTATCAAATTTATTTTGCATTAAATTATTATTTAAGTGCAACAAATAACGAGACAAATAACAAGACGAGAAGTTATTTACATCCACATAAAATCTGAATATTAGTCTAAGACTGCTTTAAACTTGGATATGGTTGTCATTTTTAAGACATCCTCTGGCAGGTTGTTCTACACAGTGCAAACATTGAGAATGCTGCATGTCTTCTATTGGGATGAAAGCAATAGTTGCATATCTGTTGCGGAAACCTGTGGAGACTGCAACATGCCAGTGAAGTGAAGAGCTCCTCAAAAAGTAGATTAAAATCAAATTAAATTTATTTGGCATTAAATAGTAAAGTGCAACAGGACAGATAAAAAGACAGGTATTGGATATTGTGTGTGTAACAAGAAATCATTTTTAACAAAAAAAACTAGACTTGCATTATCAAATGTACATAAAGTCACTTGCAGTAAAATTATGAAATTGACATTTTTTTTTTTTTTACATGGAGGTCACCATTTATCAAGGCCCGGGGGCCACTCAGAGATAAGGGTTATTGCGTGTACAGTAATCAATGAGATAGTATTGTAGTAATCATTAGTATTAGAGATTTGATAGAGTGTCTTACTTAAAGGGGCGGTTTGTCAGGAATTTGTTTATGTTGGACTTCCGTTTGCCTGTTTCCCACCTGACTACATCAGGTGGGAAACAGGCAAACGGAAGAGAGTTCCAGTCGTGCACTTCTGAGAAAGAAGCTTTGCTCATGGAATCTACGTTTGGATTTAGGCACAGATAAAGAGTGGGGAAAATTATTGACAGTAGTTTCAGCCAAACATGTGTTTCTTGTGAAAGATTGGCGAGGGGGGGACCAGAGATTGGAGCTCAGATGAGCACTTGCCATAGAAATAACGATAAAACAAAGACAGGCTCGCAACGTCTCTTCTGTGGGAGAGAGGCTGCAGGAAGAGAAAAAGGCACCCCCCACTAAACCACGAAGTCTATTTTGAACTCTGTCAAGGCAGGATAGGCTGTTTTTAGCAGCCCCTACCCAGATGTGACAGCAGTACTCCATCCTTGGACGTACTTGGCTTTTAACAGATAGAGAATTGCATCAGTAGTAAGATATCTTCTGGAGCGGTAGAAGGATCCCATCATTTTCTCAGCATCCTTGGCAACAGACCTGATGTACGTGTTCCATTTCAGATCAGGAGTAAAGGTCAAACCCAGAAGCTTGTCAAAACATGGAGCCTCCCCAAGACGAGAGCCATCCATTTCAATTGATGCCAGAAGGGGGTCGGAGCATTGATGATGTAAATATAGAAACTTGGTTGTGAATGCATTAAAAGTGACCAGCCACCTCTTCCCTCACTGTACCACACGCTCAAGATCAGAGGAGAGAGAATTAGAGAGAACTTTGTCATTTATGGCCTTTGATGTGTTGCCATAGATGGTCATGTCATCAGCATAGATGTCAACGAATGAGTGAAGTATGTGTTTTGGGAGATCATTGATGTAGATCAGGAAGAGAGTTGGGCCCAGGATGGACCCCTGAGGGACTCCAGCATTAATACTGTGGGCCTCTGATTTCTGACCATCAATCACTACTCTTATGAATCTAACAGAAAAAAATGATTTAATGATTGAGAAAACATTTCCAAATCTTGTGAAGTAGGCCCTTATGCCATACCTTATCGAAGGCCTTCGATATGTCAAGAGCAATTGCCCTGGAAAGGAAGCCTTTGTCAAGAGATTCACTAATCCTATGAGATATAACCATTAGCACATCTGGTGTAGATCTTGCGGAGCTGAAAAACATTTTATTAATACCTAGACTGTGTGTATCGAGAGACTGTTTTGACAAAACCTGGCACCTGTAAGAACAATAATAATTGTCAAATGTAACAAAATAGTCATTTTAATAAAAATCATGAACATGACATTTTTTAATACCTAGGCAGTATGTATCAAGAGACTTTTTTGACAAAAGCTTGTCAGTACAATAATAATTATCAAATGTACCAAAAGGTCTTTTGAATAAAAATCATGAACCTGACATCTTATTAATGCCTAAGCCGTGTTTATCGCGAGACTATTTGAACAAAACTTGTACCTGTAAAACCAACAATAATTATCAAATGTATAAAAAGGTCATTTGAGCATATAAATCATTGCACATGCAAAATTTCAACTAGATTAGATAGCTGGACGTGGATTAGAGGCATTAGTTATTGAACGCCCCTTCTAACAAAGGTGTTATATGCAGGTATATATACTGACATGTTATATACCCGTCAATGTGTGTGTCTACGCATGTATGTATAAATGTATGAACATCATAGCTATTGAAAGAATGGTATATCAATGTGTTATATTATCATGTATGTAGAAACTATGCACTTAGTGGTTTGAGAATTTTGGTTTTTTAACCTCTTCAGCCATCTGACAGTGGTGAGAGGTTCAGCTCTTTTCGCGTGTGCATTTAATCTGTTATGAGCCATTTGCCATGATCACTATCTATCACCATCCTTGCCTCTATAGCAGTCTAATCAAGGGACAGTTAAGTTGTTAGATAGTGGTTGTTTGTGTAAAGAATCTTCCTCTGTACTCTCTCACAGAGCTCATTTTAACCAGATCCCAAATTTACCACCAAAGGGACGGTTTGGGCTTTTTCAGGTCTCCATCTGCTTTTCCTTTCAGACATTAAGAGCTAGAAAGTTGCAATTTATTAACTTGAGCAAGTTAACTATTTTTCCGAAAGATTCTCCTTAGAGAAAGGATACATTTTTGAAAGGGGAATTCTTCTGTGAGAGATACAGAAGTTAAAGTTATTGACCGGCCTGATAAGAGAGAAGAACGAACAAATTTTTGGCTGTCTCTAGTATTTGAAGAGATCTCCTCTTTATTCATCAAATTTATCAACAAGCCGAAAAAGAGTCCGAGAAGATAATTTAAACCCAAAGCGGTTTGAATGGACTTCGTTTTTTGAGTAAAAAAACTATTTGTAAAAACAATTTTCTATATTATCGTTTGTGCAAGAAAGACAATAATTTGTACCTTTTTGAAGGTACTACTTTTTTTAAGGTACTATTTTTTTTAAGGTACTATTTTTTAAGGTACTATTTTTTAAAGAAAGAAAAGGCTCGACAACAAGAAGTAAAGACTTTAAAAAAAAAGAACTTTAAAAGATACTTTTATAAAGGACTTTTGTTTTTAATTTTTATTGTATGTTTTTTCATTTCAACCTTATTTCAAATCAGCAGAAATTGTTTATTTTGTTTTTTTGTCATTGTTTTTCCTCAAATTGTTGTTAGGGGATAACTAATTCTTGAATTGTCTCTCAACTAAAGATCCCTGCTTATATTTTTATTATTTTCGTAATTTTTACCGAAAGTTTATTTTTAGTCCTTTAGAAACAAAAGCAAGTGCCTTTTATCCCTTCAATAAAATTTGGACTAAATTAATTTACTTCCTTTTTTTTTTTTTTTTTTTTACATGGTAGTCACCACTTGTCAAGGCCCAGAAGCTACTCGGGGATAAGGGTTATTGCGTGTACAGTAGTCAATGGAATAATAATGTAGTAGTAATCGTTAGTAATGGAGATTTGATAAAGTGTCTTACTTAAGGGGTTGGTTTATCAGGAATTTGTTTATGTTGGACTTAAAGACATCCAAGTTGTAGTCAGGTGGGAAACAGGCAAACAGAAGAGCGTTCCACAGGTGTGCACTTGTAAGAAAGAGGATTTGTTCATGGAATCTACATTTGGATTTAGGCACAGATAAAGAATAGAGAAAATTATTAACAGTGATTTCAGCTAGATGGGTGTTTATCGTGAAAGATTGGCAAGGGGGACCAGAGATTGGAGCTCAGACAAGCACTTGCCATGGAAATAACGATAAAACAAAGACAGGCTCGCAACATCTCTTCTGTGGGAGAGAGGCTGCAGGGAAGAGAAAAGGGCATTCCCCACTAAACCATGAAGTCTATTTTGTACTCTGTCAAAGCAGGATAGGCTGTTTTTTGCAGTTCCTGGCCAGATGTGGCAGCAGTACTCCATCCTTGGACATACTTGGCTTCCTGAGTCTAGTTTTTATTTGCTTCTTTTTTATTTGATTCCATTTTTATTGCTCCTTTGTGATTTCCCTTTTTTACTTCCATTTATTGTTTCCTAGAAGACAGATTTTGATGAAAGAAATTTAATCCTGTCAGTGGTGCTGCTAATAATTTGACCATATTCAACAAATGTTTTACTTTTTTCTAACCCTTTCTTTCCTGTCTTTTTTTTTTTTCTTTTTTAATTTTTTCCAGGGGAAACCATAATTTCCTCCGTATTTCAAGAATACTGTTGGCCCTCAAAGAATGTGGGCATAACTCATTGATGCGACCATGGCTGGAATTCTTGTCTCATCACATTTATGAATCGAAATATTTGAGTGAGGCTAGTTCAAGCTTTGAGAAGCATTGGATAAATACACTTGATGCGGAAGACAGAATTAAACTGGAACAATATTTGAAAACTCTCCAACAGTATTCACATGAGTAAATACAGGCAACATTTTTATTATTAATTTTATTTTGTCGCTATATTTTACACAATCGACACAATCACAAGTCAAATTGATAATTGATTAGAATCCTAAAATCTGGATGAACAACACGAATTCTGTACCACTTAAAAGATACATACAACGATTTCTTAGATTTTCATATTTAATCCTGTTCAATATTTATGTGCATGTTTTTTTTTTTTAGTCTGGAATCTATTCTCATTCAACACTGTTAACAAAATTTAATTAGGAAATCTTGCTCTACTTTATATGTTAATGCTGTGTTGTTGAATGTATATATAATTTTCTAGCTTGCACTTTTCAAATGCTTGCTAAAATTATATAAACACCTGACAATTCTTTTATTGTTATTCTAAAAATCAACACAGAGACGAATTTTTCAACATAAGTTTTATTTACAATTCATCTTTTTACCCATCAACAAAGAGAGACGTTAGTTGTAGGGGTTGGTTGGTGTATGGCATGATGACAGAGAGATATCAATCATGCTTGATGCTGTCAGTCTGCTCTTGTCTCTCCCCTCCGTTGTTTATGTTATCTCTTATATAGACATCAATCAACATTCCTGGGAATGTACATATTAAGATATTACATTCTTCTTTTCTATTTTACGTTGCGCAATTCATAACTCTTGACCTTGGAATGTAAACAGTTCTTTGTTTTTGTGATAATTACAATTCCAATCATTTTTATGGGACACAAGAATGTAGATCAAAATCCATCTGGAATGTGCATGTGTGCAACCTCTGATTTCCTAGGTGTTGCCACGTCTTCATGTCCAACATTAAGACTAAAAGAATACTCGTCTTAAAATGAATTCTCCAAACAGAGACAGTTTTGCACCACTTTTATGCAGAGTACAATCCAGATATAATATTACTAAACCTTGTGTCTAAAATCCTTATTCTAATTTGGATCAAAATCTATGACATGATTTTGATTCTAGAAACTGTCTAAAATTTAAGGCTTATTTGGTTTTAACAAGAAATTGAAATTCAAGGAGTCTTGCTTAATTGGTGCCTTATTTGGATAAAATTTAATGCAAATCAGAAATATAAAAAAATATTAAAATACACTAAAAGGATTGAAATTTGGGGAATAATTATTGTGTAATATGTCTTGTTAAAATTCCACAAAAATTGGAGATATCTAGATTTTCTCAAAGGCCATATGTGTCATTTAATTCCTGGCAAAAATACATTGATAATAGTGACTATGTAGAATAATAAATGATAGTGACTAATAATAATAAGATAATAATGTAGATTAATAAATGATGTGGCAGAACATAATCTAAGAGATTGGTTCATTTTTTTTTTCATCTCATAATTTAGGACGCTCTTAAATTCTTAAATGTTGTCGGTAAGTTTACACGAGCGGTTTACAAAAACATACTTTTATGTTTTTTGTTCTTTTGTTTTTGGAGGGGGTATTCAATTATAGGACTTGTATAGTTTTTAACTGCTTCTGCAGTTTAATTAACCGTTTTTGCGTAAGTAGCACACCGACATTAACCAAGCAGAAGCACCACCTCACCTCTCCACCTATTAAAAACTATGCAAATTCTATAATCAACCTCCCTTCATATATATATATATATATATATATATATATATATATATATATATATATATATATATATACACCATATTTGATTGTTTCTCCAGGGAAATTGATTTTGTTCCAATGTAAAAGTGACATATCATGAAACATATTTTAAGATCAAAGACAAAACGTACTATATATGTTAGAGAAGCTTTGGAATCGGTGTATCACCTTATTGTTCTTAATAAAAGCTGAAATGAATCAAGCACAATAAATATGTCAACCTTTGCAAATTCCAATTTCAGTTGAATCTTTAACTTTGATCCAGACTTGTTTTAATGATTGGTTAATTAGTTTGAGAGTCAGTCCTGTGCATATAAATATATAAACATGCCTAACTTTATAAAGATAGAAATACATTTTTTTTTTTTTAATTATTTAAAAAAAGAATGTATATTATTAAAAGCTGAAATGACATATGCAGGATAAATATGTTGACCTTTACAAATTCCATTTTTAGTTGAGTCTTTAACTTTGATCCAGACTTCTTTAAATGATCGCTTTATTAGTTTACGAGTTAATCCTGTCATATAAATATGTAAACGTTCCTAACTTTATGATGATAGAGATACCAATTTTTTTATTATTTAAAAAAAAAAAAAATTGGTTTCCTTGTTGTCATGCGCACAAAAAATATGTCGACCTTTGCAAATTCTTATCTTAGTTGAATCCTTAACTTTGATCCAGACTTGTTTTAAAACAAAAAGAATGATTTTGTTAATATTTTTAAGCAATATGATTCATTAATTCCAGTTGATTATTGACAGGAAAAGGGTTATGTGGGTTGCCATCTTTAAAACTAATCTTTTTGATTTTCTATTTTTTTTATCTTTGCTTTGATCATATTTGGGATGCAGATTAGCATAGTTTTTTTTAGGTGTTTTTTTTTTTTTTAGATAATGATCCTTGATAACTGTGACTGCCATTCTCCTTTATTTTGTCCCTTAGTTCCCATATTCCATAAGCAATATTTTCGACAAAGGATCAAGAATTGCTGGGTTTTTTTTTATCAGAATCTATCCATCTAATGCTTATTGTTGGTTAGTTTTTTTGACCTTGAAGTAGTATTTGCTTCTCTTTTTTCCTTACATCAAGTGGCTTCATACTTCGTCTGGAGCGATTTCCTTAAATACAAACATTTACTATATTTTTACTTACCTCTTGGCACATCTTGTCTGTTTTAAGTATCGCAAGGCAAGTGATAGAAAAACCTCCATCTGGTGCTTTGTTGAATTCTGTTCTGGGATCACTTTTGACCTTGAAAATGTCACTCAAACTTTTCTATTCAGACAACAAACAGTCCTCTTGGCCTTCGGGACAAGATCAAAGTGTAGTATCTGTTCTTCAGATGCTACACTTCAAATTTTTGTTCTCTGTCAGTGGAGGAGGAGAAATCCTTCACGACTGAGACAATTCTTAATTTTGTTCCTTTTCTCCACGTTAAAAAACGACCCTGACGTCTAACTCTGTCCAGTGGGGAGGCATTGTAAATAGGAACAAACAGTCCTCATGATGCAACTAACAGAGGCAATAACTCGACCCAACTAGATTAAAATCATTAGTCATTTAACTTGATTTAGTTAACATTCTTTTTACTTTATTGTTAAAAATGGCTGTCCAACTCATTTTTTTTCTTGACTTACAAAACTTTTAAGTCTCAATAAAATCCATCACGTGTTATTGTTTTGTTTATTCTTAGCATAATAATCCTACTTTTATTCCTTCCCAACTGCATTGTACTGGCCTTTCTAACACCTCTCTATTATATATTTAACAATTAACATATGGCAATATTGAATTATATGACCTAGACACTGTTACTCTGAATTCACATCAGCAAGCCTTTGTCAAAAGATAGCCTCTCGTCTACCTAACGGTCATAATTAAAAACAAAAAAGTTACATGATATCTTTTTCAGGTGAAATTTATTTACAATTTATTACAATTTGCTGGAATAGTTTTTTAAATAAAAATGAAATATCAAGTAAAAATAAAATTTAATATAAGAAGGATTTAATAATGTTAAGTTTTTATCCAGTAAAACCATATGATTTGATTTTCAGTAAACTTTGTGACCATTTCATACAAGATAAACAGTTTACTGATGATAGCCCATAGCCACGAATGCGAAATAGTAGCATTTAAGTAAGATAATTCAATATTGCTATATGCATGCGCGTGTGTGAGTGTGTTTTTAACTAACTTTTGTAAAATTTATGAAAAATAAATAATATTTTGTGATATGATAAATAAAGTTGTCTGTATTTATTTCATTTTATCTGTTTTTCTTTTTCTTTGCTGAATTTTCATGCATTCCTTCTAGGGCACTGACCTCAAGTCGTATGCAAATTATGAATTGATATATTGCCTTACACTCATTATCTCAGGTGGTCCGACTATATACAGCATACAACCTCTTACAGCAACTCACCATTATATTTGGCTTAACGTCCGTGAGCTGGACATCTTTTAGAAATTAGATCTAAGCTTATCATTAATACTCCTATTAGACATCCAGCGTATCATTAATACTCCTATTACACATCCAGCGTATCATTAATACTCCTATTACACATCCAGCGTATCATTAATACTCCTATTACACATCCAGCGTATCATTCTCATACCATTTCTTCACATGCAACGCATGTAGCAGTCACAAATGATCTATTTTCTCTTGTGAATCAATCACCCCACTCTCTGCTGAGTGATTCAGCCACATAATAACAAATCATCTGGTAGGGCGCATTGATTCATCTGTCCCCTAAGGAACTTCTTCAGCCCCTTTTGAGAACTACGGTGAGCAAAAAGAGAAAACCTGACCAGTAGAAAAGCCAAGCATCTTTTTTCTTCCCTATTCCTGTCCACTTGACATTCCAGTATCGACAATTTTCATCGATAATAACTGCTGCCAACCTGGGATTGCACAAAGTACAGCTTTCTGACTGACAGATGCAAAAGAACCTTTTATTCCTTTTTCCAGTTCAACTTTCAATTTTCTGCTTTCCAAATAAATGCTTCTGTTGTTTTGTTTTAAAAAAAGGTTTGTTATTCATTCCGTGCTCTGTGTTCGTAAAACCAACACCAAGTCAAGTATCTCGATTCCTTTGTGTTCTTAAACCAAAGGAAATGGTTGATTGTTGAGTTGCGCCCCCGTTGTATCAAAGTACCTGCAGAATGTCTTCTTGGTTCCTCCTCTTCTCTTCTCTCTCCAATAATCGAGCACAGCATATAATAACAAAACTCTAAAGCACGTCTGACAGCACTGACTTCTGCCAACAGTCTCGCCCTCCTCTTAACAACACAGGCTTTTTATATCGCAAAATCGTTCACCTCTATTTGCATATTCTTCTAACTCACGTGATCACTACTCTATAAATAAGAGTCTTGACCGTTTTCTTTTCTTTCTTTTTATTTATTTTCGGTGACCGACCCGCACGTGGTCTATCCAGGTAAGTCACGCATTTCTCCACAGTTCGAAAACTACTAATTAATTTATTAGGGATACAGAGCAACAGACTATCCCCTAAACGCATCTCCTCAACCAGTCTTGGTCAGCTTTCACTTTTAATTTGTATTTTTAAAAAATAGGAACAAATTATAAGTAATGCTCTAATATCCACAAGGAACTCGTTTTTTTTTTTTGTTTGTTTTTTCAGAAAACACTGGACCAATGTTGAAATAAAATAACTATTACTTTGTAATAAAACAATGATCTTGCAATGAAGCAACAACATTGTTTTGTATTTCTGCTGTATTTCAAATAACGATATATAAAAATACTAGCCTGAGTGCACAGCGTTGCTCGGGTGTTTGGAGGTGTGTGTTGAGCAAAAAGAAAATAAAATAAAAGTGGTAGTAGACAGGCAGACTTGAACCCGTGCCTAGAAGGCAGAAAAGAAAGTGAAAGAAAATCTGAAGTCTTAGCCGATGTCTCCATGATGCGACTGGAAGTCAAAATTGCTGAAATTAACCAAAGTCTATCAATGATGACAATGACTTGCTAAAATGTCGGCGAAAAAAAAAAAAATCGCCCCCCCCCTCCCATTGTACAAAACAGTCGAGTTTAGGGTGAAGGAATTAATGTTTTGGGCCAATTTTTCAATATTTGTCGTCTGGAGGGGCGACCTTCAAAACAATGCCGATCTCATGAAAATCCGTCGCCTCTATCAAAAGTTTTTGCAAGACATACAAACATACATATGTACATACATTTAAACAGACAGGTGAGATTTATATTATAGATAACAATGCCCTTATTCTCAGTGGCAGATATAGATAGTTGATATTAGAAGGAAGATGTGAATTCGACGAGTTGATTCTTTTCGACCCAGTCATCAACCAGCACTGATATTCTTTTCGATTTTTATAATATAAGCGTTTGTGACCATCTGAAATGCTCCTTTTGGGATGGTATTGTGACTGTAACCATACCCCAAGGGCATTTTATTCACCCATCATGATTCACTGGATTGATTTGACTTTGATTACACCTGTGTAACCTTTTGCCGAAAATGATCTTTCAAGCATCATACTTCTAAATTTTCTTTCTGAAAATTTCAAGTTTGTTACTTCTTTCATGCAAGTGACTCTCAGGTTTATAATTGTTATTCAAATGAACTTTTGGTACATTTGATAATTATTATTGTTCTTACAGGTGCAAGTCAATCTTGTATTAAGATGTCATGTGAATAATTTTTATTAAAATGACCTAATAATAATACATTTGTCTTGTTTTGTCCTGGCATTCACCCTGGGTTGGTTAAGCTGGTGTCTTCTAATGAATTCACTACATTTCACATGAAAGCTGATGAAGCCCAACGATCTATCTCCAATGCTGACACTATCGACAGCCAGTCATGGTTCCACCAGTGAACACCATAGATTGTTAGATTCAAAATCAGTTTGGTTTGATACATTTGATAATGCAGGTGCAGGCTTTTTTGTCAAAATTGATTTCTTGGCACACACGGCTCAAATATCCAGCATTCCTCACTATTCCATTTTCCGAAATGTCCACCCGCAAACATTTTTACTGCATCATTCTATTCCTGCTCTCCAACACATCGCAATCCATGCAGATGCACAAATGAAGAACAAAACTCTCCCTCGATACTAGCGCACAAATACATGTATTTGGTGACTTCCATGTCCACCACAGTAACTGGCAGATGCACAAATGAAGAACAAAAGACAGTATCCTATACCTTCCGGGATTCTGCTTTCCCAACTGCACTGATATCCAGAAGTTCAAGTGTAATGTTAACAAACATCTTTCTACTCATCTCCCTTCATAATGACCCTGCTAATTAAGTCCCTGATAGTAGCCCCTTGCTTCAAAGTGGCACTGTGCCTTGTTTGGGGTGAAAATTGAAAAAAAAAAAACAAAAAAAGGCATCAACTATTGGATTCCTTATGATATGAAGAATAACAACAAAAAAAAGTAAAATAATTTTTTTTTAATTTCTTTCTAAATCAAGATGGTTCCTCTTTGTTGTCCTCAGCATCATGTTCTTAGTCAACAGTTTTTTTTTTTGTTTTTTTTTTAAATAGAAAACAACAGGATAAAAAAAAAAAACATGGACGCATTCTTTGGTGTTCATTTCAGCAAGTTTGTTCTTTCCCAGGCTGTATCATATACAGGTAGACATCCTGATGCATGACCGTTCAATCAATAGCAGTAACCGTGCTTCAATGTTTAAACTGACATCCGGTAAATAATATTTGACCAATACCAAGCATGTTTCTGTTCACGTCTAGGTAGGTTGGTTGGTAGGTTGGTTGTTTTTGTTTTACGGCATATCAACCCTTTTCAGGTTATTTAATGCCGAATTCGGTGATTTTGAAAATTTTTTAATAGAATATATTTGTTTTTTGCAAGTCAGTTTCTATTTAACCCATAGTTGGGATCCTAACAGGTACTACCACTCCGGGTCAGAGTGGACCTGGGAGCAATGGCAACTAAAGGGTGGCTCCGCACTCCCCAGAGCCCGCAAGCTGGGGCCTCACCATCGGATATAGTTTAAGGTCATATCCAGGACCGCCATTGAGGGACTTTTACCCTCTGCAGGGGGGGCAGTCGGCATATTCTAATGCCCCACCGACAGGGCCTGTTCACATCTAGCGCACATCATTCACTGTCTGAACAAAAGGAGAAGACAACCATCAGCCTTTATTTTTTTATGAACAAAGATGATGGGTATCGCAGATGGACAGTAGGACTAATTGTATCAACTACAATTCCCAACCCTTAATCATTACTCTTAAAATGGACTTGTGAGTCACAATTCCTTACTAAGCCCTGAATTTTTTTCACGTCTGTATATCCCAATTATCTTCATTTCCACACTCATTCTAGCAAGTCCACAAGATTTTTTAGTTGTTTCTTTACTCTCTGTTAATTGGTGCTAGCATTAGTAATATTTGTGCCAACAACACTTGCATCTATCGGATCTGAAGGTGCCTTTGTTTGCTCTGTCTCAGTGGACGTTTGGGTCACCTGAATATCATTGTGTGGGGAAAATAGAGAAGGCTTACAGCAAAAAGCATGCATGTGTCTGTCTGTTGTGTGGGCTAAGAAGGAAAAAAACGAAAAGATTCAAGATGGCAACTGTGGTTTTTTAATGTCCCCGGTTTTGAACAGTTTTTGAAAAATCGCGTCTCATACATGATTTTGAGGTGCGCCCGGGCACCATAAAAGCAGGTTGCTAGGGGGAGTGGGCAGAAGCGTTCAACCTGTGTAGAGTGAACTTTGTTGTGCAATTTGTCGGATTTCTTCATACAACCTGTGTATAATGAACTTTGTTGTGCGAATCTTCAGACTTTTTCGATTCATATTGCTTAATTGCATACCAAATAATTCATCTGGTACCTTCTCCACTTTTCTGATGGAATCATCTCTATTAGTGGATGAGCTGCTCGATGTGGCCTTCACTTAACTGTCCACATCTATGCTTGAAACGCCTTTTCCTGGACACATCAATCGGATGTTACACTCGTCATCTGAGTTTTCACGTTGATGTCGACACCTCTGCACTGGAAAGTCAGCACATTCTATTACAAAATAGGTGTCTGAATCACTGGAGCAGCCAATGTGATTTTCTGTAACAGCCTCTCTGTAGTGGGAATTTTCCATTCTTCAAAAGACGTTGCTCAAAGGTGCTTGGCGTGCATTTTTGTAACTGAGCCTGTCAATGGTCTCGAATTTTATACAGGACAGAGCCAGCCTTTTTGACCACTACATAATATGACTGTCAGCACACATCCAATTTCCCTCATTGCTAGCTTTAGTTACATCTGTGCTGACTCAACTTCCATCTATTCGGACCTGAATGTATCCCAATTACATGACTATCCACATGTAAGCTTTTATTTTCACCAATTATTAAATGAAGAACGAACTTTATAAATGTGTAATTTTTTTTCATATTCGATATATATGTATATGTACTTTTTTTTTGTATGCATAAGCCCCGCCTCACCCACCCATCTTTATTTTTGGTCACTCTTGCCCTTAAAATAAAAAGCCGCACCTGGGCATATGCTTTCTGTATGAGGGAATGAGGAAGAATGTAGAAAACAATAAATAAAAAACAACAGACTTCCAAATTCTGAGAATGAAAACCCAAATTTTGAATGTGGTTAATTTTTCACCTTTTGTGTCTTGTCAAATACATTATCGACTGGTCAAAAAAAATGAAATTATTTGAAATTCAGGTATTAATATTCTAATATTTTTGCACATTCTTATAGCAAATCATCCTAAATCTTATTTAGGCATAAAAATAAATTAATTTAATTGATTCAAAAATTGTTTTTTTTTGATATTTCAGATCTTGGTCAATGCTTACATTTTAGTGCGAAAAATTGATACTTGCCTGTTTTTTGGAAAATTTTAAATTTAAACTTGTGTTAAAAATTATAGAAAAAGGTATTATAATATTCTGCATTTAACAGCACGTGACAAGAAATTCATGCAAACATTATCTTTACCTCTAAGGTGTTCTATGGTGCAATTCTAACCAGCCATATTTAAAGCCCATATTTTTGGTCCCCCGACAAAAGGAGGGTGGACCTGTAAATTCACCCTTGTCCATTCGTCAGTTCGGCTGTCCACACTTTTCTCAATAACTACGTCTTGGAATTTATTAAAATTTTGCACAAACATTAAACATGATATGAGTAAAAATGTAACAGAACAAATTTTCTGGGAAAACTCTGGTTGCCCCCGTTAGGGGTGCCTTTCGGGTTAAAATGACTAAAATTGACACTTTTGTGCTTATTAAAAAAAATTGATGCTTTGTATTTTTATAAAACTTTCTGTAAATAACTGATTTCTATATAAATTTTTTTTGTCTATAGTTCACAATAACACTTGGGTGTGGTCCAGGTGCACTTTTAGGACTAATAAAAACACTTCATTTTTGGGACTATTTACCATATTTGTCCAAAATTTTATGCGTATGTCTATTTAGCAGTTTTCCATGGTGCTTTTTTTTTCTTTTTTTTTTTTACAAAGGAATCACCACTTATCAAGGCCCGGAGGTCATTCGAGGATAATGGTTAATGGGTATACGTTAGTCAATGTGATTATAGCGTTTTTAACATAGGCATTGGGATTTTGTAAGTTGGATTACATAAGGGTACGGTTCATCAAGAACTTGTTTACATTGGACTTGAAGACAATCAGATTGTAGTCACCTGGGAAGCAGGCAAAAGGAAGAGAGTTCCACAGGCATGTAGTTCTAAGAAAGAAGCTCTGCTCATGGAATCTACATTTAGGTCTAGGCACAGATAAAGAATATGGGAAACTATTGGTGGTGGTTCTGGCTAGACAAGTGTTTTTTGTGAAAGTTTGTTAAGGGGAGTACCATAGATTGAAGCTCAGACGAGCACTTGCCATGGAAATAACGATAAAGCAGAGACAGGCTCACAACGTCTCTTCTGTGGGAAAGAGGTTGCAGGGAAGAGAAAAGGGCATCCCTCACTAAGCTACGAAGTCTGTTGTGAACTCTGTCAAGTCAGGATAAGCAGCTTCTAGCAGCTCCAGCCCAGATGTGGCAACAGTACTCCATCATTGTCCATACCTGGCTTTTATATAGGTAGAGAATTGCATCAGGAGTGAGATATCTACTGGAGTGGTAGAAGGATCCTACCATTTTCCCAGTGACCTTGGCAATGGATTTGATATACGTGTTCTATTTCAGGTCGGAAGTAAAGGTCAGGCCCAGAAGCTTATCAAAACATGAAGCGTCCCCAAGACAAAAGCCCTCTATTTCAATTGATGCCAGATGGGCATAAGAGCGTTGATGATGTAGGGATAGAAGCTTGGTTTTAGATGCGTTAAAAGTAACCAGCCACATCTTTCCCCATTGTACCACACGCTCAAGATCAGAGGAGAGAGAATCAGAGAGAACTTGGTCATTCATGGTCTTTGATGTGCTGACATAGATGGTGGTGTCATCAGCATAAATGTCTACAAATAATGTAAGGATGTGATTTGGAAGATCATTGATGTAGATTAGGAAGAGAGTTGGGCCCAGGATTGACCCCTGAGGGACCCCAGCGTTAATACCGAGTGCTTCTGATTTCTGCCCATCAACAACTACTCTTATGAACCTATCAGAGAGAACTCAAATTTAAATATGTTAAGGCTTTGGAGACTTTTGGGCTAAATGAGGGGAGGGCAAATGATGAACTTACTCATTTCTTTTTTTGCATGGTGCAGAACTCAAATTTACATATGTAGTATTGGGAATCCCAGCTTAAATGCTATCTAGGTAGTTTGTAGAAATAGTAAGTTATGTAAATATATTTTCGCTTCCCATCAGCGAGTTTAGCGGGGTCACAGAAGGTTAGGGTTGACAGGTAGCAACCTAGATAGAATGCACCGGAAATTAGGGGAAATGGGAATTGTGGTCGTAGGCTTCTGGTTGAGAGATACATGGGCTGAGAGTCGGTTTTGGACTGCAGATGATGCAGACGGGAAATCTTGGGTCTCCGACAACCATGGGTTCCAGATATAGGCTTGCCTTTTAATAAAAGAATTGAAGCTTCAAATCCATCTTGTGTTATCAATGCATCTGTCTGCAGCAGTGACCACTCCCCACGAGATGGAGCCCAGCGATCAGAAGATATCGTCCGCTTAACATGGCAAGCAGATATGTACGATTATGTATTTGCACGTACACGTTGAGACCTTTCAAGGCAAGAAATAAGAGCACACACAGACACTTTAAAAGTACCCTTAAAAGTAAACGATTAATTAAACAAATAAATAAATAAATAATAAACAGGACGCAAACACCATTTGCGTAACACATGGTGCGGAACTCAAATTTACATATGTTACGACCTAAAAATGCACTTTGTTCGCTTTCACCAGAATTTGACATTCCCTGGGGACTTTTGGGGCTAAATGGGGGTGTGTGGGGGGTAAATGCTGAACTTAGTCATTTTCTTTATGCCTTGTTCACTGTGCACTCACAGGGGATCATGCTTCACTTGTCATTTTATTGTTTTATGTGGGTGAGTTGAATAAGTGTTGTAGGAGTTTATGATATGTATGGATGGTGAACGTTGCACTATGCAAGTACTGGTTTAATTTATGAAGGACATGTGCTTCCTTCTCTATGGTTGACCACCTTGTCTGTGTGTCACTCAGTTTTTGGAATAAAAAGTAAATTGTTTTTTTACCCTTCCTTTGTTCATAAACCAATTGTGACAAATATTTGTTAATCGAATGACCGAAAGTGTCTGTATACAATCTATAATCCGTATTTGGATCAAGGTAAGCCATCATTAACATCTCTATGAGGTTCTATGATAGTCATCAAAGAAACAAACGGCCACGTGTTTGTGCCTTATGTGGCTGTGTGTAAAACGACAACAATAACGAACTTACCTTCAGGTGGGATCTGAAAGAGAAGACGCCATACAGATTGACTGAGATTTTATACCAAACCCAAGTCACATGTTTACAGGTCATGTGATTGGGGTAGGGGAATGGATAAAAACGGTGTGAGAAGTGGAAGAGGGAGAGAAGGAAGAAAATGAAGTCAACAGGCATTTGTTTTATTCCTACCGGGAAGCAACTGTTGCAAGATGAATTTATATTTTTTTTTTGGAAAGGAAAAGTCGGCAACTGAAGTTATTTCAATAGGTTCATTAAGCTATCAAAGGTAACCTGACATGTGTCGGCCCAATGAAAACATGCATATTTTCTTGTCAGGTTTATTAGGAGCTCAACGATATCCTAAAAATTTAAAATAAATCGACTCTAGTTAAAGGCTCTCACCTGCTTCACAGAGGTTGGGGTCGAAAATGATTCTATGATTTTGAAATTATCAGAATCTGGCCGTATATCTCACTAACTTTGAAACCCAGATATATAACTTCTATTTTTAAAGATCTCACACGTGGACGGTTTTAACCTAAGGTTATGTTTTTTATAAACTACTCAAGACATTATTTTAATTCTTTAAGTGTTTCTCCATTGTATTGGAAAATATTAAGATGTCGTCCTAGAGCGAATTCTTCTTGGCCCTGTAAGACAATGGAGACTAACTCTTATAAGACATTGGGAGCATTTGCAAGTCTGAACGGCATCACATTAAGGCGACTTTAAATCCAATTTCGAGAAGTACTTTGCTAACCTGAATGAGGCCAATATATCATCAATAACACGTAATACTAAGGCATACTTCTTCGTAATTTTATTTAGTGCTCTAAAATCAACATAAAATCTATTGCTACTATCTTTCTTTTCCACTAAGTCTATTAGGAAACTCTGCAGGCTTTTAGACCTCTCAGTTACACCTGCCTGCATCATTTCATTAATTGACGGTTTGACACTGCCAGTTTTTTTTTTTTTGTTGTTCCTTTTCTATTTTATACAAGTTTTCATCAGAGATCTGGTTCTTTTGTTTATTATTTTTGAGTGTAAACAAAGAGAAAGAGAGTAATGAAAGCGAAAGTGATATATATTGTAAAAAAAACAAGATCAGAGTGTCAAACAAAATCTTGTTTTTTTTAGACACAAAAATCAATAAATGTTATTAAACAGAAAATGCAATACACATGGATTTAAAAATCGACCCCTGGTGATACCATTAGGTCACAGGGTAGAGCAGGTGCTTATTTGATTGCAAAATTTAACAGAGAATGAAGTTGTTTGTGTTAAATAGTATTAATCATTGTGGTGATATTTCCTGTTTATAATGGACTATTCTAATCTTTATCAGTAATTTCAGTAATACTACCAACCCTATTAAATTTAACCACTCGACCCCCCCCCCTTTTCAAGACCATTTAATTAGTGTTAGTCATTATGAGCAGTGGAAATCTACAAGATTTGTTAATTTCACCACAGCATTAACTACTCATGTAACATAGTACGTATGGTACACATGTGAGAAAATCAGCAGCAGCCATAGGATAGCTGACTAGTGAAAATATCAGCTGCAGCAGCAGTTTTAGCACATATGTAAATTAAGCAGGTGTGCACACTCTGACGTCACACGAAGGAGGAGAAAATAAGGCAGGAAAAAGGACAGCATGTGGTCGAGCAAAGGAAGCAATTGGACGTGCTTTGACTCTTGTACGGTGAGAGAGAAAATGCACTGCATGGTTGAAAAAGTGGAAAGGCAAGCGACGACAAAGGCACGTGCATGAAAGAACGTCTCGACAGACATGTTCGACGTGTGAGTGATATTTTGAAACACAGTGAAGTGCATTGCCAGAAATTCATGGAATGAATGCTTTTTGTATTCACCTAAAAAATGCTGAGTCATATTTTTTGATGTCCTTCCTTTTGTTTGTTTGTTTGTTCCTTTGTGACAGTACCAGACAATGTGCGGGCCCAAGTCGTTGAACCGTAACGACACTGTTAAAGTGTAACGGCCACGTTGCACTGATATGCCTCTGAAATTGCTAACGTATCTGCTGCTCACTTGTTCTATCTTCTATTCTTTTCCTCCCTCGTTTCTAAGAAACAGTACGAGTTATTCACGCATGCATGTGCTGGGGTTTTAATGTTATTTTATGAAAATCTAACTATTGACGAAATGTGAGCATCTTTCCCTGAGGCTGCATACTTGTCACCGATTCTTAGGGCCTCTAAACGAAAATACATTCTCACCCCGTTTTGCAGAAGCCAATCACGGCACACTTCTGTTGAGATTCTTCACAATAAAAATGTCATGAGGGGTGGACTCATTTCCTATTTGAACTCGTAATTAGGAGAGGCATTCCACAATTAACGGGAACCCATTAGCAGTCCTTAAATTTACACCCTCCTTTTTTTTTTGTAGTTCAGATACCCGCTGAAATGAATTGTAAATTTGGCTACTTATAACTGATACCTCTGCTCCAGTATCGACTAAAGCTCCATGTGTTCTACCTTCTATCCTAATAAGAACAGAATTTGGCATGCCCACATTACTGACTATGTCATAATTACCAAGTCACAAACCGACAAATCGCACGTAAGGAACAAACACAACCGGAATATTTATAGTACTTGTTAAAATTCAATTGTAAAGTTACACTCTTCTGGAGGTTGAAGGTTAAATCCTCAGTGCGGAGGGGGGGGGAACGATACTAAAAATACAATTGCGATTTACTTAGGACTTCTAAACAGTCACGGCTGATGGAACGTGGATTAAATAAAAGGTTCTGTTTGGGATTCCATGCAGATTCACAGGTCCAACAGAAAGATTCAGTTCGACAACATACACCTGAAGAAGGTCGGAGGCTACATCAACTGAAACGTTGTGAAAATAACACTCAAAATGAGAACAACAGTCCGAATAATCCAAATAATCCAAATAATTTCAAATGCTTATGACTTTACGCTTTCAAAATGCCGCCCCTGACATGTGCCGCTCATAAAATAGGGACACATTTTTCTGATTCCGATATCTTTAAAAATCCCGATGTTTTACAATCTTTTCGGCATGAAATTTAAGATTTTTTCTTAGCTTTCATTTATTTTTATATTTTTTTACCCTCTCAAAATGCCGCCCTTTGGCAGGTGCCACCCGGGGCTTCCAGCTACCCCCCCCCCATCCCTCAAAAAAAAAAAAAAAAAAGAAAAAAAAAGAGGCACTTCTACAGAATTGGGACGAGTGTTTGTAGTCGATAAGTGTGTGTGTGTGTGTGTGTGTTTTTTTTTTGTTAATTCTAATAAGTGGCAATGGTAGCTTCCAAATTATGCAGTCGAAATTAACTGAATATTACTGAATTATTAAACAGCTGTTAGCAGGTGGAAAATTGCCGCCATCTTGTTTACATCAAAACGAAAAATTACTCCCCCTTTTGAATTCTTCTGTGTTTTACGATCGTTTTTCATCAAATTCTATTTTTGATTTTCTTTAATAAATAATTTTCCACCTTATCGATTATCGTAATTTTTGGATATAATCATCTTAAAATACGAGCAATCCAGCATCCAGATCATTTCTTTTCGTGTGAAATTCAGTATTACGATTTCCGAAATTTCGTCCCAAGCGTACCAACCACCGTAATTCTACGTTTTTGTAAACACCCTATAAAAATTTAGAATTTAGAGGGGGGGGATTAATATAAATTTAAAGTAATATGCAAAATGATCTTCCATCCAGGTCATTCTAATCTAAAAAAAAAAAAATTTTTGGTACTTCTACAGTTTATTGCCGAAAATATATCCATAATTTTTTAATTGGAAATGTTTCGATTTAATTAATGAAAACGGGAAAGTTTTTCATGAAACGATAAAAAAAAAGACATTATTATTAAAAACAGAATTTAAAAATGACATATTCATAATTGTTTAAATTGGGCGAGCGCCGTTTGAAAACCAAAACATTTATTGTATAAAAATGTATCAAAATATAATTGTAAAGAGTCTTTCAAAGACATTTATTTAAAAGTCTGTGTAAGAAAATATAATTTTAATAAAACAATTTTGTAATTTTTTCCCCCTACTTAGTTCATAGTTCAAACTCCCTCTGATTTTAATGACATGTGCCAGAAAGAAAATGCCGTCTCCATTTTCGGCGATAAACTGTAGAAGTACCTCTTTTTTTACTTACATACTTAAGGTTGTAAAACTATATGGAATAAAAAAATTTTTTAAAAAAGCTGGACGTTGTCGAGAGTGTTCCCCCTTCCTAAATTCCACAATTTTCACTTTTTAAAACTTAAGTTTAAGGATGAAAAAAAAAAAAAAATGGCAACTCTCTCTCTCTCTCTCTTTCTCTCTGATGTGACCGGAAGGTAGAGTTATAACGGAGAGGTTAAAAAAAGGAATATTTCTTTACTCTCCTCTTTCCTCCTTCCACTCTCATCTATGCATCTACCCCCTCTATATCCCTCTCTTTCTCTCTCTCTCTCTCTCACACACACACACACACACACACACACACACACACACACACACACACACATATGAATCCATCTAAATTTTGTATGCATGTATGTATCTATCTATTCATCGTGGTCACAAACTTCGTGTTTAATTTAGTACAACGTTATAATTGAAAACTGGACCCTCACGTGAAAAGTTATTAAAAAAAATGTTTTTTTCAATTATTTTATGATCTGAAACTTAAGTCTGTAATCGATGATACTAACAGGAAAAAAGTAAAAAAAAAAAAGTGAAAATTGTGGATTTTAAGGGGGGGGGCACTCTCGCCAACATCCGCCAAAGAAAAAAAAGTAGAAAGCACCAATGGTTTGGTTAACTGTCATAAAACGCTAGATTAGACCAGAAATGCAGGATCACGGTTAAATTTATATGTAAAACTTATCCCCTATTCTAACTGATCAAATAACTGTTTTGTCTTTTGCCAAGTTTTACAGAGTGCACACGCACACCACATGTAATCGCCTAAAACAAAAAAGTAAACTCGTTTTGTGTGGGGGGGGATAGATGAGGGTGTTAAAATGTAATAATAATACAAGAACATAATTGGCCTTCGGGACAAGATCAACGTGTAGTATCTGTTCTTCAGATGTTGCACTTCAATTTCTTGTTCTCTGTGTAGTGGAGGAGAAATCCTTCACGACTGAGACAATTTTAATTTTTGTTCCTTTTCTCCACGTTAAAAAAAACGACCCTGGTGTCTAACTCTGTCCCATGGGGAGGCATTGTAAATAGGAATATTAATACAAGAAAAAAAAATGTACCAAGGTTAATCAACGTAAAAAGTGAAACAAACTTATAGTGAAAGTACTAAATTTAAGATAGTGAAACTTAAAATTGTGTGAATTACATAAGGAGGAGGAGGAGGAGCGCTAACGTGTTCTTCGAAGTCGCATTCTTTTTCTTTCTTTACGAATAAATTCGTTTTCACTAAAAAAAAAAAAAAAAAAAAAGAAATTATCTTTTAATCAATTCCGACTATTCTGTTTTCTTTCACTTTTTATCAACGAAAAAAAGTTTTGTTTTTCGTGATCATTTCTTATATCTTCAAAGCGAATTTAGGAAAACTCGTCCCCGGAAAACCCGACACCGGAAAACTCGTCCCTTTTTGCTAGGTAGGAAAACTCGTCCCTCATTGAATAAATATCGATTGAAAACACATTTTATTACCGTTCTTGAAGAAGATTATTGTCTTTAAAAGAGAATACACATCCCATAATATCATTAAAAAATATTTTTACTTATTTACTGTTGTTTTAAAAAAATTAAATTAATTTTTCTAAGTTTTCGTTTTCTACCTTCAACTTTTTTTTTTTTTTTTACACAGTGATCACCACTTATCAAGGCCCGGAAGCCACTCAGGGATAAGGGTTATTGCAAGTACATTACGTTAGAGTGGAGATTTGATGAAGTGTTTAATTAAGAGGGCGGTTCATTAGGAATTTGTTAACATTGGACTTGAAGACATCCAAGTTGTAGTCCGGAGGGAAGCAGGCAGACGGAACAGAGTTCCACAGGCGTGCAGTTCTAAGAAAGAAGCTTTGTTCATGGAATCCGCGTTTTGATTTAGGCACAGATATAGAGTGGGGGAAATTTTTCACAGTGGATTCAGCTAGACGGGTGTTTTCGTGAAAGATTGGCGAGGGGGGGGGACCAGAGATTGGAGTTCAGACGAACACCTGCCATGAAAATAACGATAAAACAAGGATAGGCTCGCAACGTCTCTTCTGTGGGAGAGAGGTTGCAGGGTAGAGAAAAGGGCATCCCCCACTAAGCCACGAAGTCTATTTTGTACTCTGTCAAGGCAGGATAGGCTGTTTTTGGCCGCTCCTGCCCAGATATGGCAACAGTATTCCATCCTTGGACGTACTTGGCTTTTATATAGATAGAGAATTGCATCAGTAGTGAGATATCTTCTGGAGCGGTAGAAGGATCCCACCATCTTTCCAGCGACCTTGGCAACAGACTTGATGTACGTGTTCCATTTCAGATCAGGAGTAAAGCTCAAACCCAGAAGCTTGTCAAAAAGAGTTTATTTAGTTAAAAAAAAAAAAAAAGTAATGTCGAGTTTTACTATGAACAAAAAAATGTTCGGCATAAGAGGATCACGTCTTAGGAGGATAATTGCTCAAAAACAGAAAATTAAAGAAAATATTAAGGTAGTGTAAGAATTTCTCTTACTCGTTTTTGCCTTTAGCAGAATGAAAGAGACACTCAGAAAAGCAACAAAGGCTCACCTTAAATTCCAAGAATATTTTATTTACAAGAAAGGTAAAATGAGTCCATAATTGCAAAAGAGTGCACCTCTTTAGCTTCGGCCAAATGGCGGGTAGTTTATGCCTCGAAAGGTGTAGGTACTTTTCTTCATGTGGAAGATGCTGGTTGAATTCGGCCGCTCGTAGAAATGGTTGAGGGTTCGAAATCCTTCCAGACTGGTCAATAAGAACAACGCACATTGCGATCGATGTTCCATAATAAAGGTTGCCCTCCTGCGGGCAATGATGATGAAGTAATTAGTTCATAAACATTTTTGCCTCAGGCTTGTACCCGCATTTAAGTGAGCGGAGATAACAAATAGAATAGAACCCTGCCTTATAGTACATTTGGCACGGAGCGAGACACCACGCGTCTGCTTTGCTCGATACGGAATGGAAATCTGTTTGAAGAAACACAATATTCCCGCCAATTCCTGAATCCTCCGCAGCAACTGAAACAATGCAATTTCATTGGTCAAAATAATCGCATGATTGGAACAACCTAGCAGTTATCACCCTTGCATTCTGAAATTTCTAACAGTAGATATAGTTTTAAAACGAGCCCCCCTCCCCCAAAAAGGAAATAAATTGAATCCTCTTCCCGCAAAAAAAAAAAAAGAACGAAAAACATAAATGTTTAGTAATAATGCACATCCTATAATATTTTAAAAAAATATTTTTACATGTTTATTGTTTAAAAAAAAAAAATTGATTTTTCCAAGTTTTCGTTTTCTACCTAGCTTTGTAAGTTTTTGGTGTTTTAACTTATTTTAAAGAGTTTATTTACTTAAAAAGAAATAACAAGTAATCTCGCACTCGACATTACTTAGTAAATAATTTTTAACAAAAAATGTTCGGAAATTAAAGAAAATACGGAGGTAGATATAGTTTTACAACGAGCCACCCTACCGCCAAAAGAAAATAAATTTGTATATTTTTGAGTACTGCACAAGTGCCCCCGAAATGACTTTTAAACAACATCCCCCCCTCCCCATGTTAAGAATGGCTTTCGAAATATTATTATTTTAGCGCGGTACCAAAATTACATAAGTACCGTGTTTTCTTTTTGTTGTTTTGTAATAGCACAAAAATTATTTAAACTAAATTAATTCTTCTAAATAAAATAATTGCTTTCGGTAAATATCCAGATACGCTACAACAGAACACCGACCACTCTAATTTGTTTGTTTTTTTGTAGGTATTTTACTCAGGTGTTTGGAGGTGTGTGTGTTTTTTGGGTAAATCAAAACAAAAATCATTGCCCGATTGTTTGTTTTTTTAAAAAAAAAAGTTTTGGTAGGTATGTAGGAAGGATTGAACCTGAAGCCTTGACGTGCAGTTGGAAAATAATAAAGTGTGAAAAAAACGTGCGACATTTAACGGAAACATGTTTGAATTTATTTAAGTAAGATTACGAATTGGCAGGTGCCCGTACTTGATGACTTAATGAGGTCAGGGCAGTGTTTTATTTACTGCGGGCCTGTTCACTTTTTTTATACGAAAAAGTCAAATCCACATGCGACGATCGAAAAATGTTGAATATTTAACTTTTAAAAGTCGGGCAAATTAAATAGACAGGCGACCCCCGTTGTTAACTCGTAGATATTATGATTTCTAGGTGATATAAAAAGTTTTAAGAAGTTGTGCGCTGACCGATCGCTTCTCGGAAAAAAACTTTTGTCGACATACATGAAAACGCACGCACACACTAACACACACACATTTTCGCTTTTATATATATAGATGATCATAGAGTCGTTAGCAAGAGACAGAAGCTATTAAGCTAATTACGGAATGCATAAAAATTAGGAAGATCACGATAGACAATACAGAACTCTGAAAAATGTGACAGTGATACACATTCATTCACACAATTTTGAGGCATCACGTTCAGGACTGCAGAACATGAAGTAAAAAGAAAATTGACAGTACACTTAAACAAACACCAGTGTGATTATGCAGGGGGTCCAAGTATGCCATCACAGGTTTGATCTGTTCAACCAGAGCACAGGACAGTGCCCGGGTGTTTGGAGGCGTGTGTTGAGCAAAAAACATGGTAGTAGGCAGGCAGCTAAGCCCAAACCCGTGACGGAAAAGCGGAAAAGAAGGTGAAAGAAAATCTAACGTCTTAGCCAACGTTTCCATTCCATGACGCGACCGAAAGTCAAAAGCGTTGAAATTAACCGAAGTCAATTCAACGGTGATGATGACTAGCAAAAATGTTGGCTTAAAAAAAAAACTCAACCCCTCCTTTGTACAAAACGGCCGAGTTTAAGGTGAAGGAATTAATGTTTTTGGCCAATTTTTCGATATTTGTCGTCTGAGATGTTGAGTTTCAAAATGATTTTGATCTTGTTGGATCCTCACCTCTGTTGAAAGTTTTTGCGAAACATACATACATATATTTAAATAGACAGGTGAAATTTATATTATAGACTAGCAGGGGTGCCCGGCGTTGCTTGGGTGTTTGTCAGTGTGTGTATGTGTGTGTGTGTGTGTGCAGAAAAAAAAAGTTTTGGTAAGTAGGTAGATAGGCTTGAACCCGAAGCCTTGAGGTGAAGGTGGAAAAGAAAGTGATAGCCTGATAACTTACCGCGCTGCTACGAGGGCAGAGGAATTGAGAATTAAATTAAATGATTAAAAAGTTAAGTGAATGAATTCATGCAGGTGTGTAAATTTAATGAGGTCAAATATCACGCCACAGGGAATGAAATCCCGCACTTAACTTTGGCTGCTTCAAACCAGTTTCTGCGTATTTGTTTGTTTCTCCAAGATGTTGGGGAAAACCAGCTCCCCATAGAAAGGGAGTGTCCAAATGAATAGCAATTGTCTGATATAAGGGGTTTTCTCCGCATTGATCCAAACTCATTGCTTTCTGGACGTCCCTGGTGGGAAAACCAAGAAACTGCTTTCATTTCAATTAGTTTCATTTTATTTATACTAAAAAGCCAAACAAACATGTGAGACCAGAGGATAGCGTGAATTTTATAAAATAAAAGTCGCTAAAATAAAACAACGACAGGGCCTTCTTTCGTAAATCGGAGCCAGTGACGAAAGTAGCCTGTAGCCGATTAGACAGATAGTTGCAGATCTAAGAGAAGAGCTTGCCTCAGACGCCAAATGAGGATAATTTTTGCTGCAGGGCCAAGTTAGGAACGATCCCAAATGCATGGTTAAGATTTAAAAATGCCGAAATTGTGCACCTCTTAGCCTCACGTTCTGAGGCCACGTGTTGATAAAGATAGGCAGCTTGTTCCATGGCAGGGTGCGATTTTAGAAAACTGAACTGAGATGGATGAACTTATTTTCTATGAGACGTGAAGTAAGGCAGTCGTCCATAATGTGCTCCATAACCTTGCCAAGACAAGACATCAGAGAAATTGGATGATAGCCATATATGATCTATCACCTTTGTGCTTGGAAACTGGAAACACGGTGGAGGTCTTCCATAGAAGAAGCATGCGACCAGGTACAAATGACAGATTAAACAAATAAGCCAAGGGCTTCGATAATGAGCGAGCACACCACTTGAGCAGAATATTGTGAATATTATCCAGCTTCATACTCTTTCCAGCGTCAAGAATTCTGTCGTTTAAGTCGTTTAAGCAAAAAGTTTGAAAATGAAATTTTATAATTGTGTTGTTTTGTTGCCCACTCAAGTGGGTTGGATGTGACAACATTTGCATAGAATCGACTAGTGGGTTATAAAAACACCCCTATCGTCGATAGGGGTTGTTGGTCTTTTTGTTTAGTCCAGTTATACGTTTCGTAGTTACTTTTACAAGGACGATCTGTCGCCGTAAGCAACGAGGCAATTCGTTGCAACTCCAGTTAACAGAAAAGCCGCGGATTCACCGCGCAAAGTAAGAGTTTCATTGTTTTTTTCCTTTTACGTCGAGTTCAGGTTTAACACGTTGAGTTGCAGAAACGTCTGCCCCCCCCCCCACTTTAGTCGGTTAAAAATCCGACACTTTGAAGTGGTTAATTTTGTT